>NW_027176936.1:0-16494 GCF_023349555.1 Cebidichthys violaceus | reverse complement strand
ACAGACATAACATGCGTGTTTGTGTCATTGCTCTAATGCTCTGTTACCTTACTATCATAATTATATTTTAATATTGTATATAAATATATAGGTTACTTTGCATAAAAGGGCAGACTGCCACCAGAAACACTTTTATTTATTTATTTCTCTTACTCTATAGAAAAACAACTTGAGCTGTTTTATCTATTTTCTATATGTATTTAATTTAAAAACAAATTAATTTATATTTTATATTTTATCTTATTTTGTTTGCATTTCCGTGTTTTAATGACGCACATCACAACCGGATGTGACGTCTCTTCCTGGTTGCGTTCGTTATGTAGTCCGACGTCGCGCTTCCGTCGGCTCGTGTCTGAGTCTACACAGCTCCGCTCTGTTTGCGTTACTCCGGGCCTCAAAACGAGCGCACCCGCTCCTCCCGTCCGCTGCTCTTGAAGCAGTAGAGAGGACACGTTCCCTGCAGCGCTGAAGGCTGTTGAACATCTACGGACGATGTTTCATAAGAGTGATACAGTCCGCTATCTACTGAGCCTGGTTCCGGGTAAACAACGTCTCGGGACGTACAGGTTCCTCCCCGTCTTCTTCTGCATCGGAGGCGTCATGGAGTGGATCATGATCAACGTGAGGATAGGAAAGGAGACTTTCTGTGAGTATACATGCACACTGAGTGTGTTTGATGACGGTGAACACTTGAACACTTGAACACTTGAACACTTGACATGTTGCTTGTTCCAGTAGCTCTGTTTACTGTTAGGACAGGTTTAAGATTTAACAACCCTTCATGACCTTTCACATGTCCTCAGACCTCCCTCTGCTCCTCACTGCCAGGAGGAACAGTGAGAGAAAGAAAGAAAGAAAGAAAGAAAGATGGCATTTTAAAGACACACAGTACAGACACACTGCTGCTGACAGGGAAACAAAGGTCACAATATAACTTGACTGAGTAGAGGATGGATGGATGGATGGATGGATGGATGGATGGATAGATACTCTATTCATCTCTTATCAGTGTGATCTTCTATAGTGAGTCCCTGATGTGACTGTGATACAGGAGAAGACAACATACTGCACATCATTGTACTGTGACCACTTCAAAGTACCCTTCCTTTCAAAATACTACATGAGTACGAGTTTGTACATTTGGTGATGGACTCACATGAAGTGGTCCTCCTGCTGTAAACAGTGAACATTCACTCTGGTGAACTATCTCTGCTGAGTCAGGCCTGATTCAGTCTCTTTGTGTCTTTGACCTCTTTACGTGTGTGTGTGTGTGTGTGTGTGTGTGTGTGTGTGTGTGTGTGTGTGTGTGTGTGTGTGGAACCTAGAGGTTTTGTATTTGATGATCTCTCTAAACCTAAGTTAGTTTTGTTGCTTAAACCTGAGTTGTGTTCCGTGAAGACGGAACTTTATTTTGAAAAGACTGTATTCATGTAATGACACGAGTTTCTGAGGAGCAACTTTTCACACACTTAGTACAGTGTTTACCCCTGAACTGTAGTGGAGTAGAAGTACTATAAAGCAGCATTAAAAAGTAAAGTAGAAGTACCTCAAATGTAGTACTTTGGGACAGTACTTGAATACTTTCCACCACTGCACACATCTGTTGTTATTGCACATGTGTGAAGCTGCACCTGTAGAGAGTCCAGTTAAAAAGCTGCTCTCACTGAACCGTAACCATTTATTCCAGATGTTCTTCAGGAGAACCACAATGAGTCCAAGTCCTCTCGTGTTAAAAACAAGAGGAGAGAAGCTGTCGTGTTCTGAGGCCTTTCAGGGACAGGAAATTGTTTTCGTCTTCAGAGGAATGCATCTCATTCCTCAGCTTGTTCCCGTTAGTACGGCTTCCTACTGCACTCTGTTAAATATCAGAACTGAACTCCAGCTGTTTCGGTTCTCCGCGTCCTGGTGTGAACCTTTTTGCTTGAGAAACGTGGCTCAGTTCCATTCAGTGCACACTAGCTCACCATAATGGTATGCAGTCATATTCACATTATTGATCACTTCCTGCAGCTTTAACAGCATCAAAGCCGTCTATGTTTCAAGTGTCCCATTCAGTCTGTTAATTCTTTCCAGACGACGTCTACCGAAGGAAGCGATCAGAGCGGGATTACCAGCAGAAGATAACAGATGGTCTGGTTCCTAATGAGGCGGCAGCCAAGTGAGCGCCGGTGGGATTTAAAGTGGACTAAGGACACGTTGTTGGACTCGCTGACTTGTTTCCTACAGGCTGGACTCTACTTCATAGTGTGTAACCGTATCAGTTATGAAGGAGTCAAGAGTGTGGAAGGCTGACGGAGAGGCATGCAAGTTTATCTTTAATAAGAACTTCATTTTCAGAAACATTAGCAGTAACAATCATCTCAACAATGGTCTCATATGGACACATTCACAGCATGCCCAGACTAAATGTCTCAACTAGATTGCAGCAAAATCAAAGATACAGAAATGAGTGTTTGTATGTTGAGACATCAGAATCTGTGCAACATCATCTAAGAAAAGAAACAGCTTTAACTCTTGTTTTTCTGTAATTATGACTTCTGTCTGCTTCTAAGAGCGCGTACACTAGAGCTGATTAAATGTAACATAAGAGGTGCTCCTTGTGACTGGTCTACTGCGTCTAAAGCATGCTGTCGGTTACTTTCAGTTGTCCCATCCGATAGGGAGCGACTGCAGACAGATGAAGCTGTTGGGGTGCTCCGACAGCTCCACGGGGTTCCCGTCCAGTCTCACCTCGTCCATGTTGGTGCGGATGTAGTGGCTGGCGTTGCCTCTGCAGAACGTCTCGTCTGTTATTGTGGAGATCTTGTTGTTCTGCAGAACAAACACACAATAGAGAAAACTAAAGCTTCCCCGGAGCTTCTGAGAGTCACACGTGAACTTACTGCAGGTGAACTTACTGCAGGTGAACTTACTGCAGGTGAACTTACATGAAGGTGAACTTACTGCAGGTGAACTTACTGCAGGTGAACTTACTGCAGGTGAACTTACTGCAGGTGAACTTACATGAAGGTGAACTTACTGCAGGTGAACTTACATGAAGGTGAACTTACATGAAGGTGAACTTACAGCAGGTGAACTTACATGAAGGTGAACTTACATGAAGGTGAACTTACATGAAGGTGAACTTACTGCAGGTGAACTTACAGCAGGTGAACTTACATGAAGGTGAACGACGTGCAGAGACTCTGGAAGTTGAGGCACCACTGCCAGTTCATTGTTTCCAAGGTAGAGATATGTCAGTCTGGTGAGTTTCTGCAACAACAAAAGACTGTTTTAGAATCTGAAATTAGAATCTGAAATTTAGAATCTGAAAAAATGAAATGAATATGAATTCTTAATTAAACCTTAAATCCGTGTCTAAATGCATTTACATTATATATGTATCCATCCTGCGCTTTCACACACGAATAGTCAGAATATATTCATGTATTGAAATACATCTCTCTCTTCTACTTTCACCAGCTTTATGTTTCATTGCTTCCATTAATCGCACTCATGTCTCCATTGAGGCCGCTCGTTGTATATGTAGTCGCATGCATCGTGTCAGCTGACTCACGCTGAACGCGCTCCCCTTCACGCCCTGGGTCTTCAGCCAGTTGAAGTTGGCGTTGAACGACACCAGCCCTCCGGGCAGCACGGGGAGCTTCGTCAGCCTGTTCTCTGCCAGAGTGAGCTCCTCCAGGTGAGGGAGTCTGGAGAACGCTCCGTCCTCTATCTCTGCGATGAGGTTCCCGGTCAGGTCGATTCTCTTCATGGTGGCTGAGGGACAAACACGGAGGAAGTGAGCTTGAACGATGACATCACTGAACACGTAACGATCACCACTCTTACTCACCCGTGTCTGCAAAGTCTTGTTTTCGTATTTTCCTGATTTTGTTGAAGCGTGCGTAGAGGTACGACGTCTCCTTCGGCAGCGCCGGGACGGCGGACATCTGCGGGGTCACCTCCTCGCAGTACACGGAGCCGCTCAGACACACGCACAGCAGGCAGGTGGGCAGCTCTGGAAAGATCAGCGGTTCTATCATCACCTTTGAAAAGCTCCACTAGACGGTTCATGTGAGGACACTCATTACATAATGTGGAGCTCTAGCTACACTCACACACATTGAATTCACTGAATGCCTCAGAAGTGTTGCATAAGCGGCTTTGAGACTGTTCAGAACTTGGACGTGTCTAACCGGACCGTACCGTGGGCTCTTGGAGCTGCTGGGTCGGTGTCTTGAAGGGCTTTAAAGTTTGCAACCTTTGCGCTGTATTTCTGTGAAAAAGAGAAATCTTAATAACTCTTCTTTACATCATAACTACAGACTATTGTGCATTTCCTCCACCCTGCTCAAACCCATACAGATGGTTTACCTTAGGCTTTCTCACGTCCATGTTTTTCTGTTTTGCTGCAGAAGACAGCATCCACGGCAGCACCACAGAAGTCAGAAGTAAAGTCCTTAGTTGCATCATGGTGTCTCAGTAGCTGAGGAGAGCGTCCGTCTGCTGCTGCGATCAGACCTTCATGTGAGCACAAATGTGTTTTTCCATCCAGTTTTTATTTTTTGTATTAAGCTGCCAGTCTGCTGCTGAGTGAGGAGAGGAAACGGACTTTAACTCAACACATGCTGTCAGTGGTCAGAGGTTCTAGAGACACTGTGACAGACAGACAGACAGCAAACGTGTTCATATTGAGCACAACGTGACGAATAAATACACGTAATGAACAATGCTTTTAAATTTGACTTTAGCCAACTAAATAATGTTTAACTGTAGAGAATATTTAGAATGTTTAGAATATTCAGCTTCATGCTTCAGTTCAAATAGCAGCTCAGCAGCAGTTCTTGTTGTCTCTTCAGGAGATGCTGTGACTCTACTTCTGAAGGAATGTTTGTCTTTTGTTTGTTTATTAATTGTGGAGGAGTGCAGCTGTAATCCATCTTTCTGCGTTATGATAAAACATTTTAGCATTCTAGCAACTGAACAGTTACAGAATGTATCCTGAACAGGTTCCATGAAGTGATCCGTCTTTGTTTCCTAACGAGCAGGTTCCATGAGGTGGTGTGTCTTTGTTTCCTAACGAGCAGGTTCCATGTTAATCAGACAGCGATCATCATCATCTTATGAGAGGAGTCCAAAGCTCACATGCTTCCTCTTCTGCAGAGATAATAAACTACTACGATTACGATCACTTATTGTCAAAATGTAGAAAATAACAATTATCGCTGAAACTATTAGTGGATTCATTAATTAGTTGATAACTAATCACCTTTGATTAACGCTCCTTCATAAGTCCTGTTTATGCAGAAACACTCAACATTTGTGCTTCTCAGATGTGAGGATTTCCTGTTTTTCTGTCTCATTTCATAACACATTGAACATCTGTGGGCTCATTATGTAATGACATTGTATAAACTATGATTCATCTAAACAAACAGCACTATTGTTGTATGCACTCAGGCACAGATCAAACACAGAGCCTGCAGGAAGCTGTCATACGCTGTAAAGATGTTCTACCTCTTCTTCTTCTATGGCGTGTGCTCTTAGAAGATTTATGATGTTCAAGCCCAACGATGAACATCTGCTGAAGTGTCCTCGAGCAAACTGCAGACTGACCTTTACCTTTGATCTTGCTGTGTATGATGGGAGCAAAAAGCAGCGTTCTCACACGTATGAAGCGTCTCAATGACTGATATGTTTCAGAATCAGAAACCGTTGATTGTCGAGGCACATTGCACATACAAGGAATGTGTCAGGGCGGGTGGTGCATAACACGGAACAATAACAGTCAACACAGTGCAAGAAAGAGAAACATATTCAAATGTACAATAGAATATGAAATAAAGTGCTCGAGTTGTTCCTCTGATGTTCATGAGCTCGTCTCTGGTATCGCAGCAGAAAACAGTGTTTACAACAAAAACAACACAAAACAATGAGCACCAAGTCACCAACCCACCAACACACCAAGTCACCAACACACCAAGTCACCAACACACCAACACACCAAGTCACCAACACACCAACACACCAAGTCACCAACACACCAAGTCACCAACTCACCAACACACCAACTCACCAACTCACCAACACACCAACTCACCAACACACCAACACACCAAGTCACCAACACACCAAGTCACCAACACACCAACTCACCAACACACCAACACACCAAGTCACCAACACACCAAGTCACCAACACACCAAGTCACCAACACACCAACACACCAAGTCACCAACACACCAAGTCACCAACACCCCAAGTCACCAACACACCAACTTACCAACACACCAACACACCAACTCACCAACACACCAACTCACCAACACACCAACTCACCAACTCACCAACTCACCAACACACCAACACACCAAGTCACCAACACACCAAGTCACCAACACACCAACTCACCAACACACCAACTCACCAACACACCAACACACCAAGTCACCAACACACCAAGTCACCAACACACCAACACACCAAGTCACCAACACACCAAGTCACCAACACCCCAAGTCACCAACACACCAACTTACCAACACACCAACACACCAACTCACCAACACACCAACTCACCAACACACCAACTCACCAACACACCAACACGCCGGGGCAGCTGTCTGCCACCTCACAATTACAACCAATAAGACGCTTCCAATGTCCAAAATAGTTTATATAGTTATATAATGTGTGACGGTTCTCATGTTGAAGCAGACATAATAGAAATGAATAATGTCAATAATGTACGAGTTAGAAGCAGCTACATTAAGATACATAGATACTTTATTAATAGATACTTTATTAATATATAGATACTTTATTAATAGATACTTTATTAATAGATACTTTATTAATAGATACTTTATTAATAGATAGATAGATAGATAGATACTTTATTAGTCGATAGATACTTTATTAGTAGATAGATACTTTATTAATAGATAGTTACTTACTTTATTAATCCCGCAAGGGGACATTTTTTTGTTACAGCAGCAATTATGGTAAAGGCAAATAAAAATAAGAGTAAAAATATCAAATGAAAATATCAAATATCAAATGCTCAATATATACAATAAGAATAACAGTAAAAATATTAGATATAAAAATGCACAATATATAAAATGAAATAAAATAATATAAAATTAACTAACTAAACAGTAGTGTAACGATTTAACCAAACAATATCCATTATTCACTTTGAATACATTTTAATAAATAAATAAAATCCTATAAATGAACCGTTTACTGTGAAAAAATAGATTATGAGAATGTGACATAAGCACACCCAGTATGTGAGCTGTTGAGTATCTCTGTTATACATGTTGTATATATATATATATATATATATATATATATATATATATATATATATATATATACATATATATATATATATATATATATATATATATATATATATATATATATATATATATATATATACGTATATATATATATACGTATATATACATGTATGTATATATATACATATATATATATATACACAGATGTGTGGTGAGGAACGAGGAAACAGAAGTGGTCAGAAGTGGTTGTGAAGCGGAAGTGGTAATTACTGCCCTGAACGACGACACGGAGGACGGAGGCTGAATTGACCAGAGAGAGAGAGAGAGAGAGAGAGAGAGAGAGAGAGAGAGAGAGAGAGAGAGAGAGAGAGAGAGAGCGAGAACGAGAGAGCGAGAGAGAGAGGAAGAGAAAAAAAGCAGGACTTAAAGTCGCCAATATTGTAAGTGTAATAACGTCGTACTTATACAAAGCGCATTAGCATACTATATATTTGCACGAGGAGCTCAATCTTAGAACAGCCGTGCCATCGTGTCCAGGTTGAAGCCGTCACGATAACGGACCGAGCTCGCGGAGGTTTGTTGAAAGGCAAGTGGGTTAGCGCGCGCTAGCTAGCTGCTAACGCTAGCGAGCTAGCAGCTAACGCTCGTGAGCTAACGGACGGACGGATTCCATGACACTTTTTGTTCTGACAGGCTCGCTCATCCTGGGCGGGCCGTGATATACAGCTGTTAGAAAATGAATTAAAACGCCAAAAGCAACGTTCAGACATCCCAGTAGAATATTTGTATATTCTGTTCATAGTATTTTAAAAATGGATTGCCAACACCCTAACCGTGTATTTAATTGATTTATTTTAACAAACGAAAGTCAGCCGTTGGTCACGCTGGCCTACTAACCGTTATCTAGCTACATTAGACGACGCTAGCTTAGCTAACTGTTAGCCACTCCACTAACAAATAACGACAGATTAGCAGCAATATAACGTTATCTAAGCCTGTTAGGTCGCTAATGTAAATGGGGAGCAAAACAAAATTGTGAATCAGATCGATCGCGTTTACCAAAGCTAACGTTGGTATCAGTTAGCGAAATGTACCATGCTAGGAACATAAGGGGAGGGCATTAAAAACCCAAGTGTCGTTTTAAAACATCGTTCCTCAAGCCAGGAACCCGTGTGTGTGTCTCACATTTGGTATCATCGTTAAGACGCCCAGACTGTTGATTCAGTCGTGATTAGGTTGATGACGGTGGTTAGAGACGATAAAGGATCTATCAATCTGACGGTAACGGCAGCTAGCATTAGCTAGTGATGGTTGTGTGGTTGACCCACTTGCCAATGGGCCCAGTTCGCACTGCTTATCCTCACTTTCTATTGGATGCAGTGTTTCCTGGTCTACCAGGCAAAATAAAATCAGTTCATGACACTCAATGTACAAACACAGAAATGTCCAGTGAATGGACAACGTGAGAGCTGTCTTGTCTTTTGATTTAACTGCACATAACCTGTACTATTTGTATTTCTTCTTCCCTCCCCCAGTTTAGAAAATGGATAAGAACGACCTGGTACAGAAGGCCAAGCTCGCTGAGCAGGCTGAGCGCTACGACGACATGGCTGCAGCCATGAAGTCGGTGACGGAGCAAGGTGCCGAGCTGTCAAATGAGGAGCGCAACCTCCTCTCCGTCGCCTACAAGAACGTGGTGGGAGCACGCCGCTCATCCTGGCGAGTCATCTCCAGCATCGAGCAGAAGACCGAGGGCAATGACAAAAAGCAGCAGATGGCACGTGAATACCGGGAGAAGATCGAAGCCGAGCTGCAGGAAATCTGCCATGATGTGCTCGTAAGGGATTTCTTGTTTTTGTGGCGAATACAAACAGTCCCAAATTCATACACTTGTAAAGATAGTTGCTTGTGTGTCATTTAGCCTGATCAACACACAACTGAGCTATTTAATTGTTGTTTTCAGGGGCTACTGGACAACTTTCTCATTAGCAATGCAACTGCTGCTGAGAGCAAGGTATTCTATCTGAAGATGAAAGGCGACTATTATAGATACCTGTCTGAGGTTGCATCTGGGGATACTAAGAAGGGTAAGTGAGGACATGGTCAATATTATGAATATGTGCTGTAACAATGTACTTAAAGCTGCATTAATGTAAATGATATAATAACAATGGGTCAAATAACTATTAAAGGGTCCCACAGAGCATTGCTGTGCAGTCCCTCTCAGCTCTACGTGGCCCAACGACGTCTGTTTGATTCCCTCTCACTACCACTCTTATCCACTTTGTTTCCAGCAGACAGCAGTTGACATACAGAGGGCAAGCTGTCAACGTTGGGCCACTCATAGCGAACACAGTGGAGCATTTAGCACCTAAAGAGACAGACATTTCTCAGGACATAGTAGTGACTGAAACAAAGATAAAGGAGGTTAGGCAGACACAAAGATTAGTCCAAATAAATGATGGTGTTTCTCCCTGTTTGACAGTACAGTATGCCACTGTTTGTTGCTTGTTTGGCTGCTCCCAGGTGGCCCAAAAAACACTAAAACACTGCTTTAAAATGTCTTTTAAATAGTCAAGGTACATTTTTTGTTCATATTTTTCTGCCTAAAGATACCGTGGACAATTCCCAGCAGGCGTACCAGCAAGCTTTTGACATCAGCAAGGGGGAGATGCAGCCAACACACCCAATCCGGCTTGGCCTGGCCCTCAACTTCTCAGTCTTCTACTATGAAATCCTCAACAACCCGGACCAGGCTTGCGCTCTGGCTAAGGGGGTATGAACTGAAGCCTAATGTCATAGTTTTGAGACCGTTAACTGTAATTTGAATTGAACACAAACATCATAAATGGCCAGAAATCGTGGGTACATTTTCATCACTGGTGCCCATCTATCTACCGAGCATCGGTGAGAAGAGGTGCCTGCGAAGAGCCCAAAAATGATTACAAGATGATACCCATCCAGCCACAGCCTGTTACCGGTTATTAAGTATCAGCTGCCGAACCACCAGAATGCAGAGCAGCTTTAGTTTGGTTTTCTTTTTGGCGCTACGAACTGCATGTCATTGTGCAACCCTGTGTTGTTCAATGACAATAAATTAACCTTGTACGGTTATTTTCTTTAGTGCTGACCAGCTCAAAGAAATGTTCTGTTTTGCATAGTTGGTGCAAGGATGCTGCTGGATTACTTAAGTTTAAATAACAATTTGCACTCTTTGTATTTCAGGCGTTTGATGACGCCATCGCTGAACTCGACACTTTGAACGAGGATTCTTACAAAGACAGCACCCTGATCATGCAACTACTAAGGGACAACCTGACCGTGAGTTTTTCTTTCCCCTGCCGATTGATCCCGGTGTTTAACTCAAAGTATACTCAATAAACTGTAACGTCTCCCTGTCTCTGTTCACAGCTGTGGACATCAGAAAACCAGGCAGATGAGGGAGAGACCGGAGACGGGGAAAACTAATGGAATTGCACTGTTAATCCACCTACACTCTTATCTTAAACACAGACAGCTTATATACATGCCCCCCACTCCATCAGCTCCTCCCACTTCTGTATGACAAGCAGCCTGAATTGCTCCTGACCAACTAGTTTACCCCTCTCAGTTCTCTGTGAGGTGACAGGGTGATTTTCAGTTAGTAGATTCAGTCACTTTGTGGAAACATGTTGTATTGATTAGTGAGTCCATGTTGCTGTTGTTTTTGTTGGCGTTTTGTGTGTGTGTGTGTGTGTGTGTGTGTGTGTGTGTGTGTGTGTGTGTGTGTGTGTTTGTATGTAGTGAGAGAGCAAGTGTGAACGGATATGACAGTGTGTGTGTGTGTGTGTGTGTGTGTGTGTGTGTGTGTGTGTGTGTGTGTGTGGTCTGGGGTGGGAGGGGGGGTTGTTGTGAATTCTAATCGTCCTTCCAAATCCCTTTGTCCCAGCTAGTTTGTTGTGCTTTTTATTTTATTTTTGTTACTTTCTTATTTGTGATTCCTCATGATATTTACAGGTTTTATTGTATGGTAATTATACTGGCAGTTGATTTCCACCAAACACTGTGATGGTAGGCGTACCATTTGCTTCACAACCCCAAAACAGTTATTTTTTTGTTTTTGTTTTTTTTGTTTGTGTTTGAATTTCCAGGCACACTACAATCCTGTATTAACAACCAACTGCGATTCTGCTGTGGGCTCATACAGAAGGGAGGCAGGCTGTATTGTGACACTGACATCTTGGTGTAATGCTCCTTGATCATGTTCACAAATTCACAGTTTCAAAGTTTTAAGGGACCCCTTAAATTGTCATGTTAGATTTGTTCAGACATTCCACATTATTAGGCTTTCGGAAAGGCAGTGCTCCGTTTTTATTTTATTTTATTGTTTTATTTTATTTTTTAACTTTAGTATGGATTGTCATTGTAGTTTTACTCACTGTTCAGGTGCTGCTTGATCTCAGTACAATGAAAATTGTATGTGCGTAAATGTGGTTCCATGTATTTTGCAAGATTGACTATCATCTGTATGTAAAACCTAAAGTAACCTTTTATTGATGTTAATTGAGAAAAAAAAATGTCTTACCACACTGTATCAACCCTGCTTGCAAAATATTCCTCTTAAAGCGGTTGTTTTCTCCAACAAAAAAAAACACAAAAAAAATCTGTGCCTGGCTTTCTCTGCAGCCTCTGGCAGCATCTGCTTGTTGTTTTTAGAAATGTCAAAGGGAAAGAGTCAGACCAGAACTCAGATAGATAAGTCCTGATGTCAGTTTCCACCCAGGTGCATCGCTGCTTCTTAAGGATAGCTGGCGAGAACGGTCGCCTCAAAAATCAGGTCTATTTTGAAGGGGGCAAATTTGGGAAAAAGTCCCAAGTCATCACTTTTTTGGAAAGAAGCTCAGTGTCACAATACCATTTATCACCACTACATTCCACATATTGTAGTTGAAAGACACCATTCCACACCATAGCTGACAGTCTGTTTACTCTGACGATGCTCCAATGAATTGAAATAATCTTCTGTTGAGGGAAAAAAAAAATCCATGTCAGTTTATTATTATGCTTGATGAAAATGCAGTTAGTGAATGTGGAACGAAGCCTGTCTGTATATCAGGTATCTACTTGCTTTGTTTTTACTGACAAGTCTTATGGCTAAAAAAAAATTTGCTTCTGTAACAGTCTATTATTACCCAGTGCACACACGTGGTTGTGAAGATTTTAGAATAGCTCTAAAAAAAAAGCAATGACGAAATGGAGATAAACAAATGGTTGGTGTAATTCTAGCTTTGTGTTTATGTATCTTAAAACCATTCTAGTTTCACTATACATGTAAGAAATAGGAAAGTGTCAAAGACCATTCAGTGAAATAAAGTTTCGTTTAAGATAACGGGCTAATTACGTCTTCTTTTTTTGTTCACAAGGAAGTTTAATATGATTTAGTAGTTAATAAAGACAGTTTTGAAGCTGAGATTTGGTGACTAAATTGTGGAAGGGCTGTGATTTTATTTTGGAAGAAAAAAATAAGAGTTTTAGCCCTCGATGTGTGGGAAGTACTTTTCATCGCGGAATGATCACGCCAGTCGACCTCTCTGGCCCTCTCACAGCTTAATTGAAACGACTACGCGCGGAGGGAGCGCTGCAGGTGTTCCACGGTCGTAATTAAACGAAAACGACGTCACGTCGTCCATGTGGAAACGAGCCGCTACACTGAGACTAGTATCAACAGTTATCCGGACAGCGTTAGCTATTTAAGAAAGCCGTAAGTAACCTTCATCTTAAACCAGTTTTAATCGGCTTCTCTGTAGACTGAGAGTTGCTTCAACTGCCGCAGATGTCGGCCAACTTTCAATGTGAAGCGGTCGAAGAAAAGGTGTGCCGTTAAAGTTGAGCTCGTTTTAACTTTAGCTAGCTTAAGTGTGTTTTTGCTAGCAAGTCAGTTAACGTTAATCTTTTACGACCCTTTTTAATTTGGTCACTTTTCTGTAGTCATATCCGGATTAGTTTATTTAACTTCTGACAGAATTAGTTGATAAAACTTCGGTAAATGTTTAATTTGTGTCAGACGGTTTTTTTTGTTTTTTTTAAGATCGCGGGACCTTTTCACCTCTCCAACGTTTAGCCACGCCTCTTCTCGAGCATTTAGCCACACCCCTTCTCTCCACGTGATTATTAGCATACTTCACTTTTGTATTTACTTTAGTAACCACACATGGTTTATGTGTTCACATAGTTGGCTAAATAAATATTTATATTATATATTATAATATTATATATTTATATATTATATTTAAACTCTACAGACCTAATAAACAAGTTGTGGTGCAAATCATCGTGATTCGGATCATATCACGGTTTTACCAAAGATAACAATAACAAGTGCCGATTGTTGACCCATATGAGCCAGTACAGATATGTGTTGTTGTTGTTGTTGTTGTTTTTGTTTTGATGTTGCAGTTAGTATACAAGCCTCTAGACAATTACATTTTTCAGCACCATCCACAAAAATGTTTTGTTTTGTCGGTGTAAACTGTCAAAAAAATGCAAAACCTGCAAAAACCAAACCCTTTGTTTGCTGGTTCTGAATGTAAAGGAGGTCGCAGTGGAGGGCGATCAGTTTGACTGTTACCGCCATTTTAGACTAACTGAGTCTGTGAAGGTAGAAGTTGTTGCTCAGCTGTTTGTGAAGGTTTGCATGGGATGTAACTTTGTGTACCTAATAAAGTGGCTACTCAGAGGATGTAGTCTTTGTGTGTCAGCTTGTTTATTGTTTTAACAAGTCATGCAGTGTAAGACTCATAACATTCTTTCTTTCTTGAACTAGCTGTCAGCCAAGATGAACAGCAGTGCACCGTCGTACCCCCTCGCCTCTCTGTATGTAGGCGACCTGCACCCCGACGTCACGGAGGCCATGCTCTACCAGAAGTTCTCTCCTGCCGGACCAATCATGTCCATCCGTGTGTGCCGTGACATCATCACCCGCAGATCTCTGGGATACGCCTACATTAACTTCCAGCAGCCGGCGGATGGTAACGTAGCCGTTTTTGTTAAAATGTAAAGATGCAATAAATGAAATGGACGTTCTTAAATGTTTCTCAAAGGAATGCTCTGGACTGTGTCACCCTCTGTGGATCCACTGCAGTGGTCTAGAGATAGGCATGGGCCTAAAAGCAGGATTAAGAGATGAATCAAGTGTAGAAAAGGGTTGATGTTGTCATGGTTGTGTAGGGATGAGACTCCAAATGGATCAGCTGATAACAATATCAGAATAAGTGTTGTTCAATAGAACGTGTTTGATGTTTATGTTAAACTAGTATTCAGCTGATATCTTCAAAAAATGAATTGCCACTTCTTATCACGCAAACACTAGAACCCTATCCTCAAGTGATGTCGCTCAACCAATCGGATTATTCTGTTTTGATAAAAGGAAGTTGAATGTGACTGAGGGTGTTTCTCAAAGTCAAGGAATGGATCCTTCAGCGATGCTACGACATTGATTCGCACCGAAGGACCGTTCCAATCCTACCGAGGACAGAGTCCTTCGTTTAGGAGACTTTGAAGGATACGTGTGTATCCTACGCGCTCCTGAAACACCCTCAATCCTCTGTGCACCGTGCGTTTCCTCTCCCCTCAATTGGAAATAGAAAACATGTTGGTAAACGTTTGTTGAGTTTTAATGGAGTGTGTTTTACAGCTGGTGAGTTAAAATTACCGGAGTTCATTCCGGCATCTTTGAGGAGAGCATTTGTACATTTATGACTTAAAATAATTGAACTTTGTGATTGTTGTAGTATTCTTCTTCTTCTTCTTCTCATCATCATCATCATCATCATCATCATCATCATCATCATCTTCTTAGCGGAGTGCGCCCTGGATACGATGAACTACGACGTTATCAAGGGTCGGCCGATCCGTATCATGTGGTCTCAGCGTGACCCGGGACTCAGGAAGTCTGGCGTGGGAAACATCTTCATCAAGAACATGGACGAGTCGATAGACAACAAGGCGCTGTATGACACCTTCTCAGCCTTTGGCAATATTCTGTCCTGCAAGGTGAGTGTCCTCGTCATCCTCTTGATTCCTGACTGCGTGGTTGATGCTCTCATCTCCTACATGATGTGTTGAGATTACTACTCATTACTGTGTGTGAGTAGTAATCTCCTACATGATCTTTTTTATTTTTTAAAACAGGCCAACATCATTAACTAACATGTTCTAGTTATTATTCTGCCTTGAGAACCGGTTCCACAATGTGTCAGGACTTGATCAAGAATCGGTTTAACGAGCGCAAGTGATCATGGTTTTGGTGTCAATCAGATTTTGTCAGTTCTCGTCTCAGGTGCGTTGGTACAGGCGTGTTTTTAAGGTTGGGGGGGGGGGTAACGTCACAAACGAATGTGCAAATTGATTCAACTGATAACCGGATGAAGCTGAAGTCTCGGTAGGCGGCCGGCATCTCTGAGCGGGATGGAGCACGGACTGCTGATGCACACTCATTTAACTTAGAATACGAGGGCTTTTCTTCTTGCTGCAGAAGCTCCGTAACGGTCGTGTCTTTAAAGCTCTTTGTCTGCGCAGGTCGTTTGTGACGAGAAAGGCTCCAAAGGTTATGGATTTGTTCACTTTGAGACCCACGAGGCTGCAAACCGGGCCATCGACACCATGAACGGGATGCTGCTGAACGACAGGAAAGTGTGAGTGAACTCAAAACAATCTCAACAGATTGGTAAGAACAGTACGCTGAGGCAAAGAGTAGTGCAGAATATATATATATATATATATACACACACACACACACACACACACACACACACACACACACACACACACACACACACACACACACACACAGACAGTGTGTGCGTATATATGCACGTTGAGTATATGAGCTGTACATTAACGCTGGATGACTTCTCCATGTTTTCTTGCTCAGTGTAAAGACAGGTAAACATTTGGAATCTGGCATTGTCAACCCAAAGGCCCATTTTCTGGGGGAAACATGTCAGTTGTCCCTGCTTAGGTCAGTGAATGAGGAGGATCTGTGTGTAGGTCTGTTGTCTGTGTGTGTCGTGACTTTAGGACTAAGATCATCAGAACGTCAGTCCGTACAGAGAAGGTTTCCCTTCATGATGGGAGGAGAAACATTCATATCTGTTCTTAATGTTGTCTGCTGAGAAGTAATCTTTGTTGTCTCACTGATATCGTTGATGTTGTGTTCTTGATGTT
>NW_027176935.1:0-16580 GCF_023349555.1 Cebidichthys violaceus | reverse complement strand
GGTCAACAGGAGGCGTTAGTCGTGTTCATGCTGCACAGCTCACCTGCTTCTGCAGCCGCACAGTCCAGAGACGACCAGAGAGACAGAGGACAGAAGGACACGTCACACTGTTAAATCAAGATTCACTCAGAAGATGAAATGTCTTATGACACTATTGACCCGTGGCTCACAAACTGATAACGTGAGAGAGTGTGTGTGTGTGTGTGTGTGTGTGTGTGTGTGTGTGTGTGTGTGTGTGTGTGTTTCCTCACCCGCCTCCTCCACGTTGTACTCTTCTCCTTCAAAGTCGTTGTCAGAGTCGTCGTCCTCTGGGTCGGGATGCAGCGCCTGACACTCACACATCGCTGAGAACATGGACTCCACTGCAACACACACACACACACACACACACACACACACACACACACACACACACACACACACACATATATATATCAAAGTGTAAACACTATGTTTCCTGTATGTGCTTCTAGATATGTTTTATTGACGCGGTCGTGGAAACGTCACCAATAACTCATCAGCATGAAGATGTGATCCAGTTCTGCTCAGGCAGTGAAAAACTCAAGACTACATATTTTAGTAAAAGGACCAGAACCAGTCCGACTCACATGCCACCTTGTCGCTGGGCACAAACCGGATCTCTGTGATTGCTCCTTCTTCATCATCATCGTCATCATCATCATCATCGCCGCTGTTACTGCTGTCGTCTTTTTCCTCGTCGGCTTTCTCTGACATTTCGGCCCCGTTCTCCCCTGAGAGACAAAACAGAGAAGAAGAAATAGAAGCTTCCCTTCCTGGTTCACAGGAACCATGATGATCACCAGACGGTAACCTCCGGTAGAAACTCACCAACAGGCCTCTTACTATGACTCCAGACGTACTCTGTCTCTCTCACCTGTGAGTTTCCCGTTGACCATGACGTACAGGTGCTCCTCTGGGAACGCGCTGACGTCCCTGGAGACGGCGTGCAGGCCGATGGTGGGGTAGTCCAGAGAGAAGCCCGTCCCAGAGCCGTCGAACCACAACAGACGCCTGCAGGAAGATAAACGCACAGCAGCTGAGCTCACATGTGAGGTGCATTCAAAGACATTTCACAGTAGAGGAAACAATAGTTCTCATGACTTTGTAAACCTTCAACCTTTATTCCAAATTCACTGATTGTTTTAGCCAAAAAATAATCAGTATTTTCTCTATTAATCAATCTGCTTAAGCTACAAAATAAATGTTTCCACAGCCAAAGGTATAATCTGTCAGTCAGCTTAATATCATGAATGACAATGAAAAGCATCAAATCCTCACTGAGCTAAACACACTATCAAAATAATGTAACATTCATTTTCTGCTGATTGCCTAAAACTACTTTTATTACTATTACATTTATATACATTTAAAATGCAGACATTGTACTTGTAACAAAGCATTTGTACAGTTTTGTATTATTATTGTACTAAAGTAAATGAAAATAAAATAATGTATAATTATTATTTTGAAAGTGACTACTCCGGAAGTGGTTATCTCGAGGAGTGGCCGCGTTTTGTCGTTATTGTCACTTTCTATCCTGTGTGTTAGTACATTAAACGCACGTTGTGTATTAAACTCGTTAAACTGAATGCTTCTGTAACACTGAACACGGTGGCGGACACACACACACACACACACACACACACACACACACACAAGCGCCACGTGCATCACTTACGCTTCGGCGACGTACAGCGTGCCGCAGCCCAGTTTATGGCCGTCCATCACCACCGTGGTCTCGGCTTGCTCGTGCCGCACTCCCTCGGTGGGCGGACGGAGGTTTCTCAGTAAAACCATCGTCCGTGTGACCGTTAACGTCTGCGGACCCGCAGGAGGAGGAGGCGGCGGCGGGAGGACAGAACTCAGACTCCGCTGTCAACAAGACGCCGCGTGACCGATATCTCGTGCCACAAAAGCTCGCTAATTCCACCCGGGATAACGTTTCCGGCAAATTAACGCTCGGCAGCTGGAGGAAGATAAATCGAGAGCCGGGCTGTCTCCGGGATTAACAGGACCAGTCGGAGCGGTTCAGTAAACCGACTCGGGCGGTGAGAAAGTCTCGAGAAGCTCGTGAAGTGTCGACCTTTCACGGCTGAAGTATCGCGAGAAGATGTATCGAGGCAAAACGTCACGTGACCACCACTTACAAACGTGGTTCGTAGTTACGTCTGTTTTTTTTGTCTGACTGTAATACCAACCTTTAGGTGCATACCGCCCCCTACCGGACCGGAGGATGTAGAGCAGGATCAGGTTTAAGTTGGTCTTAAATAACTCACCATTTGTTGTAAACGAACCATTTCTACGATATAGTTGACACCGTGCGTATATCTGTGTTCAGTCGATTTAACTATTATAATTATTTAATTTAAATTATTCCATTAGTACTCTGTTAGCAGCCACACAGACTTGTAAACGGTGTAGTTACACATTGTAACCAGCAGAGGGCAGTGCACGTGTTCATACCAGACAGACTGCACACGAACAAGCTGTAAAGACACACACAGTCAATCAGTCAGGCTTTCGGTGAAGCCCTTCAAAATAAAATGCACAAAAAATGTAAAACAATACTCGAAGCCCCCACGTGCTTTCAAAGTGTGTCTTTTTGTTTAAAATTAAAATAAAATAAAAAGACCAATTAATACGGAGAAAAATATTTACTTAGTAGAAACATTTAGTTTAAATCAGGACATTAATTATTACATACAATACGTACATTAATAGAAAATAAACTAACAATAATAATAATAGTAAGATATTGAATGTAACTTTAGTTTCATATCAGCTCATGACGTCAGGACTAAATCAAGGCAAAGACGCAGCGTGTTTGAGGAGATGCCTGGATGTTGGTTTTAATAACTTAGAAAACATTCATGTTACAGCAATACTACAGTAACGGTACAACAGAGACATGAAGAGCCGCGTCACCAACAGGTTCTGACACAAGGCCGAACACAGACGCACACCGGGTTCAGTGGAATGATCATTTATTTGGGGGGGGGGGGGTCATCTTGTTTCAAAGAGTCTATAGAGTTTTTACTGTCAGTGGTATCTAAACGCTGACAGACCATAATGAGAAGACATGTGGTGACTGTTGGTTCTGTTCAGTTCAGCTCATGAAGGGACATGAATCATTGTGATGATCAGGAGGCTGCTGTGTGTTCAATGAGATCACAACCCGTCTGAAAAGATTTTGATCTAATTGGTGTTACTGCCCCCCCCCCCCAATCCTCACAATGGAGTCCAACAGCTGCTCAACTTTAGGAAAGTACCTGAAAGAACCGTGAGTGATTTAGGGAGCTCAGTGTGTCCCAGTTAAACTACATCACATCTGAGGCTTTTGGCAAACTGAGAAGTTCTGTTCTTGTGACCCAAAACTAAAGTTTAATGCTGACAAAAAAACAAAGAACTCAACCAATAATCCCCCCCCCCCCCCCCCCCCATGTCTCCACGGCTACATGTAAAGCACTAATATAACGTGAGGTAAAGACTGATTAGTTTGTTTTCTTGAATCATTATGGGATGTCCATTAAAGATAAAGGATACATCAATGGTGGACTAGAGTTTCAGACCGTGACCTAAGAACCGGATCACTGGTTCTATGAGCTGAGGACCGTTCATCAGCACTCGTTAGGGTTCTATCGGTACACCCAGGTATACACAGGTACTCCCAGGTACTCAGGTACACCCAGGTAAACACAGGTACTCAGGTATACACAGGTACTCCCAGGTACTCACTAAAAAAACTTCATGGAACCAAAAGTAAATAAAGAATCATTTCTTTGTCGATGTTTCTCTTTATGTGCATCTCGTTTCACGGCGACCTTTACAAATCATTTCACAAGATGTCATGTTACAAAACACACGTTTACACCGTCAGTCGACTCCATCTGAACCATGAAACTCCAGACCTGGATGCCAATTCACAACATGAACTTGAAATGTGTTTGGTGGCTTCAGCTGCTTCGTGTTCTACGTGAGGAACCAGGGGACCCGACTCTGGAGGATCGTCTCATCGGATCAGATCGATCAAACTGATCCCTTCACTTTCACTCCTGCGTACAACGACCACCTCTCTCAGGAACTAAACTGCATCTTAATATACTTAATAATACGTATAATTCAGAATCAGGTAGTTTCAGTCTTAACTGATATTTCCTCATCAGGGGATCAAACGAGAAGATGGATTTCATCGTCTTTTCTGCTTCAGTTTATTTTATAATTTTCCATTTCAGTAATTTTTCTAATTATTTCATCCTCATCTATGAATTGATATATTATAAATATATTTGATTGCATGTTTGGACAAAACAATATCAAGTAAAATGTGAGGATTTAAAGAGAGAAGAGTGAAGAACATGACGTATCGCTTCACCACACGCTGCTGTAAGGAGAAGTGAGTCTGGAGCATTCTGAAGATTTCATCTTAAAAGTCTGACAAATCCAGACTGAAGAGTTTGGACACCATCCATTCTACTGACTGTGTTCAGTGGCAGAAGTAACCGAGGTGGAAGGTTCATCGGTGACTTCTGAGTCTGACGTTCTGCGTCTAGATCATCAGGTGTTCAGAGTGATCAGGAAACAAAGCTTACAGGTGTGAAGACACTTCACCGGCGTGAACAGTGAACAGTTCGGGACCGGTTCCTGGTGAACGGGTTCCTCGCTGGTCTTCACACTAAAGTCAACGGCCTGCAGGAATCTACAAACACAAGGAGCAAACCGTGGAGCGACTGCAGCGGAACTCTCATGGGTCCACGTCGCTCACAGCAGCACCTCTCCTCTCCTTCATATAGAAAATAGAACACTATATTTTACAAGAGGACGAAGAGAACAGAACATCGATTATCTTACAAGGAGCGGCGCACAGTATGTACAGCGAGACGCGGTCTCCACCGGGCCGAGGCGGTGCGGACCGCGCGGAGCCGACGAGTGAACGGTGTGAGAACCGTAAGAGAGAACATCCGGGGAGCTGCCTGGATCCAGAATGTGGGCCTAGTTCAGGTCTGTAGAGGCTTTGAAGTGGGGTCGTATGAGGCGTACGTTTATAGAAATAGGAGTACCAGGACCGGAGCAGAGCAGTGTTCTCCTGTGGACCGGGGCAGAACTTTAGACACCTAGAAAGAACAATATATAGTTCATGTGTACGCAGCATTTAGAAGACCTTCACAGCTTGACCTCGCCGTCAGACGGCCCTGAACTCGCCCTCTGCACAGCCAGTCGGTCACTAGTTTGTGTTTTTAAGGGTTAGCCTGGATTCACCAAAGTCACACAATAACACAAACTAACTAACCGACTGAGCGACGGAGGCAGCAGTGGACCGGTACCTCCTGTGTTCTGCTTTTGTAAAAGGAGTCTTGCGGCTTTGAAAAAGCATCAATAACCGCTTCAGTTCCCCGTCGGAGAGAGGGCGGTCTGAGCGCGAGGTAAAGCTATTAATTAAAGCTATTAATTAAAGTTATTAACTAAAGTTATTAAATAGTAAAAACGTGAAGTGGCCGATTCTTTTAGGAGTCTGAAACACTTTGCTCCTGTCTGGTTCTACTAACTCTTACTGTAGTAGAACACGGACTGTGCAGATGAACCTCATTCAGCTCCACTTAAAGAAGGACTAACTATCCCTTTAATGTCACATGAATGAGGATCAGCCGTTTCAGGGCAAATGTGTTGATTTAACAAGTGGACAAGGAGCACCTGAATGTCTCATGACCACCTTCTGGATCCCCAGTCCTTCAGGATCAACATCAGGACTGCAGCTTGAACACAAGTAATGCCGCCACTGACCCGCTTTACATCATGAGGTCATGATCTGGTCCAGGTCGACTTAGAAGAAGCATCTGGCTGTAAGCAGCGAGTTATGAACCTCGAGTAGGACCTAACCATGCAGATAGCAACGGAGGTGAATCCTGATTTAGTTTGTGGTGCTCACCGCTAGAGAAAAGGAGCATTTAAAACTCAAGTGACTTCCTGTTAACCTGGACACTTGTGGTCTTTTCTCCGGCAGACGGGACACATGGACACATGGACAGAGACGGTATGACATGCAGCTCAGTCCCGGCCTGTAAGGCCCGATCATACCAAGATGTGTCGCCAGGAACGCGTCGCCCACTAAAACCACGTGGTTCTCATGGTACGGACCTCCGGTTCTGCAGAGTGAAGCCAATGCTGAAGTGTCTTAAAACCCATTCTCTACTGACCAGCAGGGGGCGACTCCTACGAACGTATAGAAGTCTATGAGAGGACGCTTTAGGGCGGGCTTACTGTGATCCACGGGTCACGGCCGCTACCAGAGACGTACACGGCGTCTCTACGTCACTCCAAATATGGTCACTTCTGTTCACTGGCTGCCAAAAAGCAACACGGCGACGGCCGTAATCCAAGATGGCGACGGCAAAAATCACCAAACTCGAGGCTTGAAAGCGACAGTCTTCTTATACACAGCGTGTGTGTGTGTGTGTGTGTGTGTGTACGTCACGAGCGTTTTTATAGGATGTTTTGGAGACGCATAAAAGTTAGTAACGCGTCTTTGTGTGATCGGCCCCTAAGGATTCTGGGTACTTTTTTACAGTACAGCAACACAACAATGAAAACACCATTGTGAGCACCAACAACATAACTCGTTACCACGGTACTGGGGTGGATCTCAAAGCCTGGACAATAAACCACATCTATCTGCATGCGTAGACACTACTGGAGGAAGCTCTGCGGCGTCTCTGACCACCAGGTCACATGATCCAAATTGTTCGGTTCCACACGGACCCCCTCGGTGGGTTATTAAGTGCTATGAGAATGAGGAAGTGCTTTTAGGTAGATGAACGCTACAAACGAACTCCTGTGACCAGTTCAGCCCCGAACCCAAACGGGACGAATCCACCATCATCCTGCCGATCGGACCCGGCAGAGAAGAGGACTTCAGAGCGCCGCGAGGACCTCCGGCCGTGTGCGTCCACTGAAACACGAATGTCCCGGCGCCAGGATGCTTCTTTATTCATTTTTGGTCCGGCTGGCTGGTTCCGTTCTGCCAGAGGTGAAGATGATGAAGTTTTGTGGTTGTGAGGTCACAGTACGTGACCCGTGAGGAGCGCTCTCAACACAATACAACAGCGAGGAGGATAAGCAAGACGGGGAAAGAGGAGGAGGTGGGGAGGGAGATCCAGTTTTCAAAAAGAAGGTGCTGTGGGGTGAAAGGCCTGACAGTTACAAAACAAAGAAGGAAAAGAAAGAGAAAGAAGCGAGCGTTATTCACACACAGCCATCACGACTGTGGACTGTTCTGGGCAGAGTTTAATGAGTCTGTCTGGCCCTCCTCCTCCTCCTCCTCCTCCTCCCCCTCTTCTTCTTCCTTGTCCTGCTCCCCCTCCTCTGGATGTGAGGGGCCGTTGTGCCTACCCTGCCCGCCTGATCCCACACTGTCCCTGGGCACGGTGGGACTCCCGGCCCCAGGCTTCGCCGGGCCCCTGGAGGTCTCATGTCTGTTTGCCGGAGACAGGCTACGGCCCCTCCCCTTTTCCTGAGTGTCACTGTCGGCCCTCCGCTCCACCGCTGAACACTTCTTTATCGTCGCCTTCTTCTGCTCCCCTTCACCTTCCCCCTCCCCCTCCTCCTCCTCCTCCTCCTCCTCCTCCTCCTCGCCCTCCTCTTCATCGTCATCGGAGTCGATGCGGTTGAGTCTTTTGCGGACCGGACGATCCTCTTCCGACGTCGACGTCTCCGACTCCTCCGAGTCCTCCGACTCGTCCTCGTCGTCCGTCGAAGGACGCCTCTTTTTCAGCATCTGAGCGAGCCGCTTGCGGCGCTGCTGCGACAGGATCTCTCTCCTCTTCCCTCGGCCCATCTTCTCCGGGTCCTCCTCTCTCTCCGTCCTCCGTAACCTCCTTGCCTTGTCTTTGTCAGTCTTCTCCCGCTCCAGGAGTTTCCTCTTCAGCCGCCTCCCTCTCTCGCGCTCCTCGTCCTCGTCGTGTCTCCTTCGCTTTTGTCTCGCTCTGTTTCTCCGGAGGTCTTCCTCCTCTCTTCTCCTCTTGTTCACTCTTCTCCTCTGGTCATCCACCTCCTCGTCTTCATAATCATCATCGTCCTCCGTGTCTCGGGAAGAAGGCGACGCTAAAAGGAAAGAAAGAAAGAGGGAGGATTTAAATCTTCGGTCTGAGCCGACTCATCCCTCGCAGAGATAACACAACCCAGAAAACGTGAATGTGAGTCAGAGTGAACTAGTGCACACGCTCAGAGTGAACTAGTGCACACTCTCAGAGTACACACGCTCAGAGTGAACTAGTGCACACTCTCAGAGTACACACGCTCAGAGTGAACTAGTGCACACTCTCAGAGTGAACTAGTGCACACTCTCAGAGTGAACTAGTGCACACGCTCAGAGTGAGATCTGAGAGATGACCGACCGTCGCTGAAGTCGCTGGAGAGATGCTCCTTGCGAGGTCTGCCGCGGGGTTTGACCTTGACCTTCTTGGCGGAGGCCCGGGAGTTGTCCGACGACTCCGACGTCTCTCGGTAGTTGACCTGCTGCCGCTGGCCGCGCCTCAGGCCCCGCCTCTTCTTGTCGGCGTCGCTGTCGGTCATGTCGCTGTACTGATCTGAGCCTGCAGAGGACGAGGGACAGTTTAGATGTCCCCGTAGTGAAGCTTGCTTCGTGTCTGTCCCCTATTTGTGGGAGCTCCCTTAACGACAGGGATTCTATCAACTCTGCAATCCCCCTCGCCGTGCACTCACCCATTTCTTCATCGCTGTCCTCCTCCTCTTCCTCGGAGGAGCGTCTCCGCCGCCTCCTCGGCCGCTTCTTGCCCCTGTGTTGGGTCCTGCTGGGTTGCTGCTTGGGCGCCCCTCTCACCGCCCGTTTGGGTCGGGACCCGCTGTCCGCGCTGCCCGCCTCTTCGTCTTCCGCCTCGTCATCCTCTGGCCCTGACGCAGCGAAATCTTCATCCTCTGAGCTTTGAGGGGGAGGAAGAGGAAGAGAAGTGTGAACAAGGAGGGAGGGAAAGAAACACAGGGAGAGAGGAAAGGTGTGTGTGTGTGTGTGTGTGTGTGTGTGAGAGATACCTGTTGCTGAGCATGAACTCGTCTTCACTCTCCGCCGCCGTGCTGTCACTCTCCAGGTCGTTCAGTCTCCGCCTCTTCCTGTTCCTGGCAGAGTGAGCCTGGCTTCTGATTGGTCGCTGGCTCCCCTTCCCTCCTTCCTCTGACAGGATGGCGCCGATGTCTCGGCCCCGCCCCGCTCCTGCGTCACAAAGGTGGGTTCAAGTCAACATTAAGGGGAAACTTTGGGGAATCAGGAATCTCTACCTGCATGGCATCATGGGTGATGAATGTATACTGAACTTATTGTATCAGACTATATATCTATATCAGGGTGGAAATTATGATGATAATATTGTGGATTCTAAACCCAGGTCTATATTTTACATACTGTGGTTCAACTCTTTCTAGTCCGGATGTATTGATCATCATAGCTGCTGAAGTATTAAACAGCGTGACGTCTCACCTCCACAGAGGTCCCTGATGTCCTCCTCTATAGCCTCGTCAATGGCATCGTCGAAGTCATCAAACCTGCCCCACACACACACACACACACACACACACACACACACACACACACACACACACACACACACACACACACACACACACACACACACACACACACACACACACACACACACACACACACACGTACGATGAAGGTAAGTCATCACTGCATGTGTACTGTACTGATCTGGCACTGGAAGCAATGATTGAAGGACTGAGTTGTGGACCAGGAAGTCCATTCAGGCTTTCCCGCCTGTTCCTTTAACCCCCTCCAGGCCACACCCACCTGTAGCTGATGTGCTTCCTGGTTCTGGTTGATCTCCTCCCCAGATTTTTGCTCTTTTTGGGATCTTTCTTCTTCGTCGACTTCTCCTCTTCTCCCTCATTTCCCTCCTAAAAACAAACAAACAAACAGTAGATAATAATAAATCATGGCAAAATATGAGCCAATATTCATTTTACATCAAACAGATGGCCAACATGTCAAGCTTGGTTTGAGTCTGTTTAGACGGTCTAATCTGTCCTGTGCTGCGTTCAAACGTTGGAAATTGCTGACTGAACTACTGCTTCCCTTGAGACGCCACCATAGTGCTAGAAGTGCAAAATGTGAGCAAGCTTCTTCCTTCAGAACCTCACCTTCACTCAACCAGAAGTTAAAAGTAGTAGGATGTGAAGACAATGACTTGACGTAGCAGGAAGCCTTATGAATAAGACTATGCCACTGGTGGAGTCTACGGATGGACAAGGCAGACCGTCCAACCGATCATAGAGAGCAATGTGAAGAAGCACTACGATAACATTGAGGCCATGTTTACACCGATGTGTATTCTAAACCTTTCTACTCACAGGGATGATGTTCTCCACACTGATTCCCACGTACACCAGCCGCTCCCTCCTGCACAGACGGGGAGAGAGGAGGGTCAATCCAACGTTTTGATTTGAGAGCTTTATTTTCAGAAAGTCGATCAGTGTGTGTGTGTGTGTGTGTGTGTGTGTGTGTGTGTGTGTGTGTGTGTGTGTGTGTATACCTCCTCTCTGCTCGCTCTCTTTTCTTCAGAGCACTGTCCAGGTTCTGCAGCTGCTCCTCCAGTTTCTCACACAGCAGCTTCTGAACGGAGGAAACCAGAAGAACACATATTAAACGTCTCTTCTACAATGTCTGCAGACGACACAGAGGCTACGCTCAAATAGTTCCTGATTCATCTTTCAATTCTTGAATAACTTCGTTCTCACCGGCTTGTGTTAAAAAATCTAAATAAAATTTTATTAAGCTTATGTCAGTCGTGTCAGGGCTCAACCATCGGACCATCGATGTGAACATATGGAGAAAGAGGACGGCAGCCAGCAAACCAAAATCCCCCTCTCCATCTCTCTCACACTCTCTCACACACACACACACTCTTACATGCTGGCAGGGGGGACAGAACCACTGTCCATCTGGAATCAACATGAGCGGCGGCCGCAGACAGGCGGTGTGGTATCCGCTGTCACAGGAGTCACACAGCAGGATCTGAGGACACAAACGCAGAGCGTCTACAGTGAGACTCTCACGGCGGAGACACTTTGAGACACTTTGAACCGGCTTTACTTCCGTCAACATTGATGCTGATGAAAGAGCTGACTCAGCCTCTCACCAGTTCGGGGTGGTTGGGCAGGCCACAGTGACTGCAGGCGTCCTCGCTGGGAATCTCCTCTGATTTGCACGATTCCTCTGAGTCGCTCCCTCCCTCGCTCTCCCCGTCTCCCCCTTTCCTCCCCCCGCCCTCCACCTCCTCTCCCTCGTTCAGTTTGCGTCTCTTGGTGCGAATGTTGGACCATCGGGGGCGCCGATGTCTCCGTTTACCCTGAGAGAGACAGAGAGAGAGAGAGAGAGAGAGAGAGAGAGAGAGAGAGAGAGAGAGAGAGAGAGAGAGAGAGAGACAGAGAGAGAGACAGAGAGAGAGAGACAGAGAGAGAGAGAGAGAGAGAGAGAGAGACAGAGAGAGAGAGAGAGAGAGAGAGAGAGAGAGAGAGAGAGAGAGAGAGAGTCGACCGGACAAAGGTTTAACCCAGCTCGTCTGTATTTATTCTGACGTAGACACACGTTTAGAGAGGGGTTACCTTCTGTTTCCTTATGAGCCCAACAGGTGCTGTTTTGTCATCTTTCTTTGCAGTTGAGCTCTGCTCCTCTTCCTCCTCCTCTTCCTCCTCCTCCTCTCCCTCCCTCGTTCTGCCGGGCAGCGCCTGTTTTTTTTGCGGTTTCTTTCTCTGGCTGTCGGCCGCCTTCGAGCTCGGCCTGCAGGTTGGCAAAGCAGACGATCTTCAAGAAAAGAGGCATAGACAGCACTGAATTTAACGTCAGATTACAACAGTCAGACAAACACAAAGAGTAAATCAAATCCCCCAATTTCATGAATCTCATCACAGACATACCGGCAAATCCTTGCAGATCTCCTCAGCAGCCTTCCGTCGTCTTGCGCCTCCTGCTCCCTCTCCTTCTCCTCCTCCTTTCCCCCCTTCCCCTTTAACTTGTTTCTCCGGTGGGGGGGGATCTTGATCTTCAACCTGATTCCTTCTTTCTGGAGCTCAGAGGAGGCTTCCTCCAGGGGACCCTGCTTCTCCCCTGATCCCAGGCCAGCGTCCTTCACCCTCACCTGGGCAGCCAGCCCGCCGTTGACCCCCTCTCCCTGGTGGTCCTTTGTGTCCTGCCGGTCCGCTTTTAGAAGCGCAGCGGCGCTCCCAGATTCCGCCTCCGACTTTCCTAAAGTGCTTTTATTCATTTCATGGTCATCCGTACCTGCTTCTTCTGCTAAAGGGTGTCCAGACACCTCTCTCCTCCTCTCGTCCACGGCGTTATCCTTCTGTTCGCGACTGTCCGTCCCCGTGTCTGACTGCTCTGTCCTGTCTTCACCCAGGTCTCCTGCCGTCTGTCTGTTGGGGTCCTCTAGGGACAGAGACAGCGGGGAAAGGCTAACAGAAACTACTTTTCTCCCTACAGCTTCAGGGAGCGGATCACATTTTAAGGATGGCGGTGACGGTAGTTTTCTGGCCGTTTGAGCATCTATCACCGCAGGAGGAGGAGGAGGAGGAGGAGGAGGAGCAGTGGCTGCTGCTGCTGCTGCCGCCGCCTCCCCTTCCACAGGTCCCTTCCTCACCAGCACCGACTGCCGGCTGACGTCCCTCTCTTCCTGCTCAGCTCTGGAGTCCCGCTGGTCTACAGTGGGCCCGTTCTGTTCCTGCTGCTCGGCGCCGGGGGCTCTGTGGCGCTCGGACGGGCTGCGGATGACCCCCACGTGACCTATGACGCCGACTTGACCTATGACCCCTATGACTCCGTTTTGTCCCTCTTTGTGCGGCGCGGGGAGGAACGTCCTCCCGTTGCTCAGCTCCTGCCTGGATGCGGTGACCACCAGCTGCTGCTGCGGTTGTGAGGCGGCCGGACCACCAGGGGGCGCCAACGAGCTGGGCAACTTCCCCTCTTTGCCGTCCTTGGTCTGGATCACTGAAGGGTTGCAAACAATAATGCTGCTGCTGTTGTTAGTGTTGTTGAGGTGGTTGCCTTGGTAGCTCTCGGCGATCTTCAGCTCCCTCTTCTTCAGCGGTATCTTGGCCTGCTGGCTGCTCCTGACGACCGCCCGCTCCGCCTCCCCTTCCTTGTTTGTCTCCTGTTTCGTGGCGGTCGCGCCTGGCGCCATGACGACCGACACGGCGTTTTTGGGGGCGTCGGCCTCCCTGGATTCCGACTTGATGACGGTGGTGATCGTGCTCACGCGGTTGTCGAAGACGGGCGGCGATCTGCGGTCCGCCTTCTCTTCTTTCACCTCGGCGTCGTCCTGCTGGGCGGGCTGCGTCTCCTCCAGCTTCACCACTGCCAAAGAAACACAACAAAACCGTTAAAACAGTGTCATCACATCGAGGACGAGGATGAAAAGTGCTCTATAAAGTAGGTTTATTATTGTGACACGTCATCTCTCGTGACACCAGCGTAAAGCAGGACCAGTAGCTTCCTTACCCATGGTACCTTGTGTCAGGGGTTCCTCCTCCTTTACAGGGTCCACCTTCTCACTGTCAGTGTGCTCCTCGGCGGTCCTGGAGGGTTTGGAGCTTCCAACGGCCTCATCCCCTGAGTCGGCAAAGCACAGACACAGAAACAGTGTTGTGATTTCTTTAACTTAATTCAGTACTTCACAATACATCTTGGCCTCTTGGGTATTTTAACTTGTTCATACACTGTTGTTACTACTGCAGGGTGACACAGTGTTCATTCTGGTGTCGGCCTTAAAAGAAATCCTCTGGGCTGCTGCTGCTGTAATCTTACCATCCAGCATACCTTCATCTTTCTCTGTGGGGCTGGTGCTTCTGGAACCTGCCTGGTCCTGGTTCTGGTTCTGGTCCTGGTCCGGATTCTGTTTTAGTTCAACCTGAGACTTCAGCAGCTCCAGAGCCTCGGCCAGGTCGTTACGATTCCTGAGAAGACGGTTTGGATAAGTGACAGACAGACATTCTGATAATAATATGTAATGAGATTACTTTAATACAGCCGACGGGATCGCCTGGATGTTTGGAAGTGGGTTGCATGAAGTACTTAAACCAGCAGTACAGCTGTACATGACTTATTTTAGGAAAATAAGATCCACTTTGTAAAGAACTACATTGATATGAACAGAGATGTGCTGGCAGCCTGAGACGCTGCGGTTCCACCTGTCGACACACTACGAGAGGAGCGTATTTAACAGAACTGTAATACCTGACGATGCACTTCCAAGTGGATCCGTCCAGGTCGTCCTGCTCCTCCGTGTACAGCCGGATGTTCTGCTCCTGGTCCAGCTGAAGCCAGTACATCAGGCCCTGCTTGTCCCGACCGACGGGCTGCAGACGCATCTTCTCCGGGTCCTCCTCGTTGATCGCCGTCTTGAACTTCAGGTTGTCGTCGAACTGACACTCGCAGAGATACTGCAGGGGGACCGAATGAAACGAGAACGGGGTTTAATGTGGTTGTTGCAAGTCTTTCAGATGCAGGTAGCACATGGAGTGAAAGCAGAGCGGGTCATACTTTGAGGATGCATGACTTGCACTCCATGGACATCTCCTGGTAGCCCTTCTGTTCCAGCTCCCATGCCCAGGTACTGTTCAGCTCCTGGCAAACCTGCAGGAAACCATGAATAGATGTTGTCACTGCATACAAGGCTGTTTGCACAAGTTCTCTGCCTCAAAGCTGATATGACCGGTTCATTATTATTTCATACGTCTCCTCCATCTGTTGGCCTAAACACAATTAAAGCTCCACAGTTAGTGTGGGAACGCACTCTCCTTAAAGTTACTGCAAGGAACTTATTAATCTGTGTTGATTTTGGCCGGTCCCTGTGGACTCAGGTGTTTCCCAGAACCAGACTCCCTTTAGAAAACCTCTCATTTTACTGCAGCAGAGGTCTGACAGTCTGCCCCACTAAGTCCTGGTCATGGTTCTGCCGTGCCTCCCTTCCCTCCAGCGGGCCCAGCAATATGACCTGGGCCAGCGTGGTGTCGGTGTCGGCTTCCAGCGGGAACCAGCAGAGTAGTGAGGCGAAGCGTCTCTTTCCTCCTCCTGCCGGAGATTCTGAACGCAGGTCGAAGGCTGCAGTGAAGCCGGATCTGGGTCTGTCCAAGTTGGACCGGTCTCTGCTGGAGGATCTGGGTCTGTCCGCAGTAGGCCTGGTCTCTGCAGGAGGCCCTGCTGGAGTCTGAGCTGAAGGAGATTCTGGTGAACCTGAATGATTTCATCTGACCCGATGACACTGATGACGAGCATTAAGATTAACTGTATAGAAACAGACAGTCGTCTCGCTGACGCTCTCGTTTACTTATGAGGTCATATAGAGGCGTCAGTGTTCATCTGAGACCGTTTCATAACCCGTTAGAAGTTCCTCACAGTAACTCTAAAGCTCCTCAGGATCAGAGTGAATGACAAACATGAAGCTGTGACTGCGCTCCATCCCACTGAAGAGCGCTGTGAAGCCGAACACATGACAAACACACAGAGCCCTCACCTTAGCCAGGTACTTCTCCCAGCGGTCAGTAGTCACAGACCTCCCCAGTTTTCTGAGCAGCTTCACGTGGAGCTCCACAAGCGGTTTAGGAACTGCAACAAAGACGATTAGACACATTAACTTTTCACAAGTCGCTGCCACGACTAACACTCATCCTGCCAAAGTGCCCTGAAGCAAGAAGCCAGCTGCAGGGTTGTCGTTTGATCTCATACCTCCCTGTCCAGAAAGGCTTGAGATCATTTCCCTCCTGGAGGTGAATCACATCGCAAAGCACAGCCTACAGTGTAAATACCAAGTGTGCTGCAGTGTTGTGTTCATGACAATATAGAAAGTAGTTCAAGATTCAACACAATACTGAATGTGTGAAACTTCAGGTCAGATGTTCCCTCTGTTCTCCATGATCAGTGGAGATAGTTGTGTAAATGTAAATGCTTATGAAAATATCTCAATCAAATCTCAGGTCGTCTTCAAGGGACTCATTATAGTCTGTAAAGATCAAACCACGTTCACCAGTTAAGACTAACAGCTAAGATTAATGCCAATATTTTATATCGTTCACCAGTTATCAATACGGAGTGTATTTTTGTGCCGTTTCAGAATAAGAGTTGAAATCCTTTCTTCACTAATCTAGGTTTGATGAGAATGTTCTGTCACACTTAGAATAAAATTATGTTCTACGACTTTTTATAAATTCCAAAATTCATCACATTGTGGTCTTAATATCTTGGAAATGTTATTATTAATAAGAGGCCTCAGTAAACAAAAACAACTACTTTGACATTATGGATGATTCATTCTAGACTGCATCAAAACACACCTCTTGCCAGAGTCTCTTTTTTACCCTTAAAATGTACTGTTTTTTACGTGTGTTATTTTATTTTTTTATTAAAAATGAAAGACAATTATTGTGTGAGGATTTATGATTAATCTGTTATAATACTGTTAAAAATGATCTGCCTTCAAAATAAAATCCCATTGGCATGTGTAACCCCGCTATAATAACTAAACATAACGTAACTCAAACAT
>NW_027176934.1:0-16660 GCF_023349555.1 Cebidichthys violaceus | reverse complement strand
TGATATTTCAGTAATGTTTTTTACAGTACAGTACGTTTTTTTTCTCTTAACTGTATCTTAATGTTGCTCGCTATCATTCGTAATTATTTTATCCAACGTGTAATTATTTAAACTGTCTTCCCTACAGTCAGCCATTGGACAGTCTTAAGAGACGCAATGCAATTTGGGCCAGTTGAGTATGTCCAGTAAGCTCACTTTGCATACTCATACATATATAGATGTAGTATACAGGCAATTCTCACAAACACAAATTCCACCTACTATGCAGTCGTATGAATAGCATGTTTCGAATGCGATTTCAAACAGAGCCGTGCTCTTTGAGTTTATGTTGTGGATGACTCAAGATCATTTTATGCCAAACATGTATTTGTGTGTATGTGTTGCACACTTGTTTGCACTTATTGAAGAAAAAAAAAAAGTTTTTAAAAATAATATCTTTAAAACTTAATCCATCTTGCCACCCCTCCATTTTCAGTTCACTCAGTTAAAGATGGAACTAAAAAGTAGAAAATTGTTAAAGGTCTCACTCTTAGATTTGATAAGCTTGTCCGCCGTGCTTCCTCTGTCCTCAGGCCGCTCTGCCCTCAGTCCCACCAGACACCAAGCTGTCCAAGCTGGATGTTCTGGTTCTGGCCACTAACTACATAGCTCACCTGACAGAGACGCTGGACCAGGGAGCGACGCCGGCCGAGCACACCCTGCCCTCCAGGCCGGGCGGATACCTGCATCCTGTTAAGGTGAGGACAGGAAACAACAACGCACTGCTTGTCATGCTGAGTGCATTACACTAACTGTCAGACATACACAGGACATGACCCGCTGGAGATGATTATCACCCTATGTGACCGTTAGGTGAGACAGGCCAAGGGCCTGATCTCACTTTGGGGGCCCCAACCAGAAAGATTGGTTAAAGATTGAAGCAAAGACATTGAAAGTTGTAATATTATATGCCTACTGAAAAAACTAAGCTAACCAGCAATTTCCAGCTGAGCTGAGGTATTGTCTGTACAGTCTGGAGTTCGAGAACATTGAGCTGCTGTCTTCTCCCCTGACGGTTCCTTAACTCGGTTTATTTTGTGTTCCCAGCTTCGATGCTTTTGTCTGGCTTGCAGTCTATGCTTATTAAACTAAGAAGCTTCCTTTGGTTTGTGTCCATTTGTTTTTAGTGTTAGGTCAGGGTCAAGGGTTAAAGTTCCTCTTCTTCTTATTTTTACCGCCACCTTCTGGATTGTAGGGGGTTTGAAGTCCACGACATGACGTCACACTAATGGGCCATTTAAGTGACACTCCCACGGCGCCGCTCAACCCCGCCCTGAGCGCTGCAACACCCGATTTGGTGTGAATGTATAATATGTGGACATAGTCTCCATGACGCCGCACATTTCTGAAGTGCAATTGTGAAGTTCAAAGTGGTTGGTTACCGCTGTCACCATCTTGGCAGTGACAAACTCTCGGCTAATCCAAAAATGGGCAAAGAGGTGGATCGTGTGTGGAGCTGAGGGGCCACCGGGTGACACAGCCTGTCACTCAAAGCGGCCACACCCTCTATTATATATAACTTTAAGCCTTAATGTGATTCAAGTTCTCTAAAAATTCACCCCCTGTTATCATGAATGGGGGAACTAGACACCAAAACCGTTTTTGTACCAGCTTTTGTAAACATAGTTATTTCCACTGTAACGTTGTGCATTTTAATATGGGTGTTTATGGGGAGTGGCTCGAGTGTGGAGCTGCTGAAGAACTGCAGTTTTCGGCAGTTCCGCATCGGCTTAATTTCTCGGTCTTGACTGGTTTGCAGGTTCACCACATATCGCGGTGCTAATCATGTTAGCATGAGGAGCTAACCCAGTGTGCTGTCTCTCTCCTCAGAAGTGGCCCATGCGTTCCCTGCTCTACTGCGGCAGCGTGGGAGAGCTGCTGTCAGGAGTCCAAGCCAATCAGATGCCTCCACCTGGACGGGGGGTGACACACCCGCTGACCCCCACCTTGGAAGCAGAAAAAGAGTGATAGCGCGGGACATAACTTTCCCTCTTGTTAGCTAGCCACGTAGCTGCCATGGACAGCCAAAGAAGAATATTCATCTGGAGACAGTGATCGGTTACAAGAAGAAGCTGTTTTCAAAGTGACGGCTTGGTTACATAGTTGCCGAAGTTTAATTTCAGCAAAGCAGAAATTTTAGCCCACCAAAAGTAAAAAGTGAGGCGAAAACTTTAATATTTTGGATAGAGATAAAAATAATAAAGTTGCAGTTTTTGGTTTATCTAACAATGAAGGAGAGGGCTTAAATCAACATGCAGCTACAAAGACAGCGGCCATTTTGATCTCTGGCTGTCAATACGTTTATTTTATCTTTACATATCATAATAAAAACAGCTTCTTTGGTTACTGTGACTAGTTTGTTGTGTGTATCCGCAAAGGCCTTGAAAGTTGTTTTTTCCACCAGAATCACGTGTACACACACACACACACACACACACACACACACACACACACAGGTACACGTGTTAATGCACAAAGCACAGAGAGGTTTAGATTCACTCTTGTTGATAATATTCATTATTAATTAATCATTATCTGAGCTTCAGACAGATAGACGGATTTAATAAGAGGAAATGAAAAAGCTGCTTCTCTTGACTAACAACGCCACAAATCACCACGCGGAGGAGCAGCGTGTATCCTATTATCTTGATTTAGAGGTTGTACAGTGTTTCATTTTTTTCAGATATTACTTTTGCTGTCAGGAAGAGTTCGGTCAGTTAAGGAGATATAAAATGTATTTTTGTGAGGGTTTAGGCTTTTTTTATTTAGATGTTTGCGGTACCTCGTGAAGTCTGTGTGTGTGTGTCTGTGTGTGTGTGTGTGTGTGTGTGTGTGTGTGTGTGTGTGTGTGTGTGTGTGTGTGTGTGTGTGTGTGTGTGTGAGTGAAAGGATGGATAGACAGATGGGCAGTGAGGGAGGGATTGTTGTGGGAACACAGCTGCTGTCTGATCACTTCATATCTCTGCAGTAATGACCACTTAGTTCTCATTACAACCCTGCCACAGAATGTAACCTTCTACTTTTGAGTAAAACACCATCTACAATAACAGCTTGTGTGCATTTGTTATTTCTTACAAAGTGACAAACGCAGTGCGTTAAACCGCAGTGGGCAGTGTGAAAACATAGTTATAAATTAAAATGAACATCAGAAATGCCACAGAGCCCAGATCGTTTTAGATCAAAGCTTTGTGGACTGATAAATAATAAAAAGCCTATATATAAAAAGCCTATATTCTGGTTTGTTAAGTAGTTGCGAAACCATCATTTATTTTTTTCTTTGAAGAACCTCCTCTAGTTTTTCTTGTTTTCTTTGGCTGCATGCACCTGGCACTACGTATTTACTTATCATAAAATAACCCAGTACACATGAAACCCACCAGCCACCATGTATCTCAGTATACTGTAGTGTAGTGTATCGTAGTATATGTAAAAAGTAAAGAAAGATAAAGGAAATAAATTTATCCAACTGAAATCATTTAAAAAGCTATATAGTAGCACAGTTTAGCTGGACACCTAGTGATAACATCCAGGAAAAGCTTCTGGTTCTTCACAGTACTTGTAGTTTCTGTATTTCAACCTATAATTTACTAAGTATCTTAATTTTTTTGCTGTATGATTACACAGTAATTGCAGAAATGAGAGCTCAGAACTGAAATCCAGTCCAATAACTCATGTAGATATGTTTGTAGCGTTGATAGAAGAGACCAGACCGACTGAAGTCCTCTCCTCCTTGAACAAGATGGGCTCAGCTCCACAAGCAACAGCCCAGCGTTCAAGGCTAGCTCTATAAATCTGTCCAGAGGGGGCCGTGTGCAGCGATGACTAATTTGGAGCTGCTGGATTCTGAATACTAAGGCAGAGGTTAGAGAAGGACAGTTTGGTAAAGCAACTCTGCAACAGAGACAGACAGACATAAGCATAGGAAATATGTATAAAATGAAAACATGAAGCCACAATGGCACTGGTAGTACACCCCCAACTCAATCACAGTCAATCGATCACAAACACCTCAATCATTTCAACTGCTTTCAGCACTTCAACTTCTCTTAAATTGACACTTCAGCTTCAATGCTTTCACTTACGTTTTTGCAGCACTTACACTCTTAATGTTGCTTACAGTGCTTACACTTCATCTGAAACATCTTCCTTCTCTTTATCCATTGAAGTGGCACACATATATTGTAGGACACCTCAAGCTCAATTAATCACCTTTATCGCAACAATCCAACTTCTTTCAGCACTTTCACTTCTGCAGACCCTTCAGCTTCACTCAGCACCTCCACTAAACTGAAGTTTAAGATTAGTTCAGCATCTCCACTAAACTGAAGTTTAAGATTAGTTCAGCACCTCCACTAAACTGAAGTTTAAGATTAGTTCAGCACCTCCACTAAACTGAAGTTTAAGATTAGTTCAGCACCTACACTAAACTGAAGCTCCAGATTATTTCAGCACCTCCACTAAACTGCCACTTCAGCGTCCTTCATTACAACTCAGAACGGACTCCTCAAACCCTTACAGGTCTTCACTTAAAAAAAAAATTAAAATAAAACCAAAATGCAGCTTTTCTAACTCCCACAATATCCCCTGTTCATCCACAATGTTACTCCATGTACTCCACTTAAACAATTCCAGCTCTAATCATCAATGAACTTCAACTCCTTTCAGTGCTTTTGCTTCAACTTCACTCAGTGCTGTTGCTTTAATTGACACTTTCAGTGCTTACAATTGAACTGAAACAATTTTGACTGCCACTTACACTACTTTCAGTATTTTAACTATTTCATATGATTCAACTGCAAATTTCTCAATTAAATGGAAACAAAATGCTCTATTGCACTGGTGCACAAAAACACTCTATGGAATGTATAATTTATAGTGGCAGATATTTTAATAATTTAATTCAAATATAATTTCAACTAAATACACTTTTTTTTAAACTCTTTTATTGAATAATATTACAAATAGTATATCAGAACCGTTACAGGTGCACCAAAGGGAGCTGTGGCTTCCTTCAAAGTGAGCATGTGTGTGTTATTATTATATAATAATATTATTATTATTATTATAACGTGTGTTATTGCTCATGTCATGTTTCCATGTAAAGACAGATATTTATGCCACTGGAACAGACTCAAGAAAGCGTGTATCCAAACTGTCTGCCCCCTCATCCCCGCAGTGATGGGAGATAATCTGCATATTTTCTCTATCTCCTGCTCATTATGGCCGGGACACACTGATTACAGGCTGGATTTATGGAGCTCTGAGGCCGACTCTCCCCCCGCTTTGGCCCGCGGGCCTCTGCTGGAACTGGGTAGAAGTCGAGACAGAGGATGACAGCGGGGAGGAGGATGAGTAGGATGAAGAGGAAGAGGGGAGGGTGGTGGAGAAGAGAGAGAGAGAATTGGACTGTGGAGAAAATACATATAGAGAGAATAGGAAAGAATGAAAGGAGATGACAGGAGAACGAAGGAGAACAACAGGGGGAAGATGAGGGAGAAAGGGTCAGTAAAGGAAAAATGTGTGTGTGTGTGTGTGTGGGGGGGGGGCGGCTTTCATTTGTTATTGATAAATCATATCTGATCAGTCCGAGATAAAAAATTATGCTTGTAAGAGTAAGCTTGGCTAAACATTCGAACAAATTCAAACATCATTTATCCACTTTTATTGAGGTTGCTCAGTATGACATTTCAGTAAATAACAAGAGCATTAAAGGAGCAGTGTGTCATGTCTGAAGCAGGGCAGCGTTTCAACTCCTCTACTGGATCCATACAATCTAAATTCAGTCATCAGTCACAGGAGGGAGTGACTCATGTCTTTGTTTGGTCCTCCTTGCTGACGGGGGGACGGCTTTGCCAGGAGGGAGTATGATGACTCTGGAGAAACGGAGCTTCAGCTGCCGGCTGTGGTGGGCATGGGCCGTATATAAGAAGTGAACATAGTCATGGTGACGTCACCCGTTGGTTTGTGGACTGACGTTTTGAAGCCTCGAGTTCGGCGATTCCGCCGTCACCATCTTGTATTACGGCCGTCGCCATGTTTTTGTGCAGCCAATGAACAGAAGTTACATATTTGGAATGCGGATGACTGACGTAGAGACGCCGTATACGTCTCTGGTAGCAGCAGCAACCCGTCAATCACAGTAAGCCCCGCCCTAAAGCATACTTTGCTTTATGGTCTGTTTGACTCTAAATGGACCATAATTTACTAAATGAACATCATGCTGTATTTAAGAAGACTTGAAACTAGAGATTGAGAACATAAGCTTGTGTTTACAATGTTTACTGAGGTAATAAATCAAGAGAGAAGTAGAGTCATTTTTTTCATAGACTTCTATACAACCAGAGGAGTCGCCCCCTGCTGGTCAGTAGAGAGAATGCAAATTTTAAGACTGGCTTGGAGACTTGGCTTCACTCAGCAGAATAGGAGGTTGCTGCCTGGTGGCGGGTCAGATTTGGTTTGTAAAAAACCCAATGCCGGGAGATACAGTGGGCTGGTGGAGCACTAGGTTTAACCTGCGTCATGGCAAATACAGCGGATCTGGCAGGAGGATCAGACCTCTGGAGCTGGCTCCAACAAATAAGAATAAATGTCTGAGTAAACACATGTGGAAGTCTCATACATACAGTTTTTATTGGAGACGATCCATAACTGTGCACCATGATTGACAAATATTTCACTGATTCACAAGCATGTATTTTTTATTTTATTTGTGTTGTGTAAAGTCACATCTACACATCTACATTTTGACAGCAGTGACAGGACCAAAGTTGTGGAACTGACAAATAGATAGCAAACTCCATTCAAGCTGTTGAAAAGTGGAGACAACACCTAATACAGTATGTTTCACAGATTCAATGTTTGTGTTAATAGCTGTTGACCATCTAAATGTAGGGGGAGACGTTTCTGCAGCAATGGTGACTTTATGTTCATGACAAAAAAGTTCAGTCTGACATTGTGGAGATAAAACATGCTGTCACATTGTCTTCATCCACAGTGGTCGGTTTGTTTTATGCTGCTGTTTATTTGACTATAATTAAATACTCCTAAACTGGGAAAATAATGACGATGAAGACCAAAAATGAATAGCAATACAGAGGCATACATTTATTTCTAAGGTTCCTCTGTTGTGTCCATAGTTTGTAAAAACAACTAGTGCTCTTCAGTAAGGATTCTTCCATCTTCATTTCATCCTCTGGGTTTCACTTTTCAAACCACCGCAGTGAATAAAGAACACAGTACATGCAGTACAAACAGTACAGGGCAACTGCATGTGTGTTCACTGTGAGCGCTGTGTACAGTGGTTGAATTGGGGGGGGGGGGTCTCATATAATGAGTTTAATTTACTGGTGAATCATGCTGCTGTGTGTAAACATCCCCTTCGTCCATTAATATGTTACAAACATGAATATCAGTGCTGAGAGCTTTCTGTCTCAAGCTGCAGCATGAGATAAACTTGTAACAACATGGCTGCTCCTCTGGTGCCACCCTCAGGCTAAACTTCTCTTTTTGGTCTTTTTTTCAGCAATGTTTTTTCTCCATGTTTCTTTTCCCCCTATACTTCTTTTGATGTGTAATATCATTACATCCTCAACACCAGCATGACAATAGACTTTTAGATTTATTGTGTGTGGCGAAAGATACATTTTTGTTGGTTTTTCAAACCCAGAGTAATGCATGATTACTTCATGAAATAGCTTTATTACACAAAACTAATAAGGATTTATGTGACAAATGTGGTAGCAGAATAGGTGCTTTTTAAATGCATCGAAAAAGTGTTTATAATCCGTCCAATGTGTCGTCTTATTTCCCAGAACTCAAGGACACGTGGAAATGCTTCACATTGTATATGGACTCATTTAATTACTCCAGCTGACTCTGTGTAATCCTCTTGTTTAAAGATGGAGTTGTAGCAGATGTTTTAGCAACAATGTATTTTATGACTCCTGCATCCAATTCAACTTTTAAAAAAGCTTCACATAACTCAACATCACTGACGTCAGCTGTCACACTATATGTTAGAGTGTTTTATTGAATGCAACGCAAAACCATTGAAGTTGAATCTGAGGGGAACCCCCGCATTGCCAAAGACACAAGCTGCTCGAAAACCAGAAACACAAAGGTTTGTGCTCTTTGTATTACATAAGAATGTACTTGTTGACTGTTGCAGAGCTGCAGACTAAATCATTTCAAAATGTTCTAAATGAATGTGTAAGCTGTTTTTAGTCTCTTAAACACCTGTCAGTTTCATCTTTTTCTTTTGACTTTTGGACTATTCAAAAACAATATTTCTAAGAATCAGACCATGGCTTTAGTTTAATTCTAAGTTATATGATGATTTTCTTCAACAAGGAATGAAGTGCTTTGAATGAATGGCTTAGTCTGGGGAAAGAAACAAATAATAACTTTAAACAATGTAAACTCGCGACCTGTTGTTTTCTTGAGGAATTGCTGCCTTTTTGCACCGCACCTTACTGTCCCGCGGTTTCATTATTTAAAGTTATAGCTAATAGGCACTTCCGGGTTGGGACTTTAGCCAGGATTACAAAACTCCTCTTTGGCACTGGGAGTTGGAAGCAAGCCAGCATGGAGCTGCAGGCCATCAAGAAGAATGGGAACGATGGAGCAACATATTCTCCTAATGAACAGGTGAGTTAATAATGGGGTAAACAAGAGAGTTCATGTTTAGCCTGACTGATTCTAAGAGTCATAATAATAATACTAGTGGTGGTAGTAATAGTAGTAGTATTAGTAATATATTATAATAAAAAAATGGTGATAATATGCATACCACTTCTGTATGTATTGTTACTTTTATTTACTGTGAGGAAACTTTAGTGCAGGGGTCGGCAACCGCATGCGGCTCTTCAGCCCCTCTGTTGCGGCTCCCTGAGTCTACATCCACACTAATAAAAAAAAATAAACGCCTGTAATCAGTTGTCCATGTTAAATTAACCTGGTAGTCGATCTGTAATCAAGGCTGTTGTTTGTGAATTTCCGGGTAAGGGTCACGTGATAGGGGTGTGACGAATCAGGGAAGGACACGTTGTGACTGCTAAGAACCAATCAAGTAGTGAACGCGGGTGTCTACGTCCACTGTGTCACTGAAAATAAATTTTTTTATAATATTTTGTCAACTAAAATGTGCATCACATCAGCCCTACAAGCTCCTTGAAAAAATAATAATAATTCAAAACAGGATTATTCACATGATTCACACAATCTTTTTTGTTTCATTTTACAGCAAAGGAAATAGCAGCTCACAATATAAGCTAAGACTAAATTCAGTTAACATGCAAGTTCCTTTTTCATTATAAATAAGTATTTTATTATTAGTATTTATTATACAAATCTGAAATCAGCACAGTATCTCAACCTGTTTCCTTCTTTTCTCTTACTTCTGCACTCTTGCTCTCAACATATACATATACATATATATATGTATATACATATATATATATATATATATATATATATATACATATATATATATATATATATATATATATATATATACATATATATATATATATACATATATATATAATCCAGAAAAAGGAGTCTCTCTCGGCCTTGACATCTCTGATGCAGGAGCCCGGCTCTCCTGAGGTGAAGAAGCCAGCAGTGACGGAGAACAACAGTAAGGAAGTCACTCAGCTGGTCAGTTACTCCATAGTCCTTGACATCAAGAGTACGGTGTGAAGACAAAAAGACTTTGGATTTCCACATTCTGCTTTGCATTGTGCACAAACTGGATATGAAGGCTTACTGGAACTGCAGCATTTATTATTTCTGTGTATTTTCATAGGAGTTCAGCATTAGAAGTGAAATAATCATTTTAATGTACTAAAATGTGAATTATTCTCAAGGTTTTTAAATTTTGACTGATTGGCATTAATGTCTTTGAAGCATTACCTTTGCACTTCATCTTACTTGAATTTTGTGTGTTTTTTTATGTACATTGTTGTCAATAAAATCTTCAGAATGCAATAATTTTCTGTTTTTGTCAAGTTGTTACCACATGACTGAACTAAAACAAACACATCTCCAGATATAGTAGAGATAACTGACTTTAGCCTCCCACCATCTGCCCTTGTGAGACCTTTGGTCGACTACATCAGTGAGGACCGTCTGCTGTGACAACCAGAGTTAGCCCTAGAAATAAATTCTCATAGTTTGTGAACCAGATGCAGACACACTCATCTCATCCGCCTCGGCCTCAACTGCAGCCCAAATTTCTTTATATTTTCTGGAGCCTCTCCCGTCTTCATTAATTCAAAAGAGTAGAAATGAGTGCTCTCTGTGTCCTATAGGAAGAAAAATACACAAATCACTCTTTACATGCAGTCATTCACTAGATAGATGTGTTATATATTGGCCATTGTGTGGTTAAAATCTTCAGAATGAGCTGTTTGAATTATGTACGTCTAACTTTAATACATTTTAAAAAGTTTATTGCCAACAATAAACCAGTTTACTGAATATATTTTCTCCCTGAGGTTTCCTGCCTAAAGAACCACAACCTCTAACTAAACATTATGAAAGATGCACCTCTTTGAGAAAACTGACGTTAAAAAGGAAAAAAATTAATCCTGATTTTATGACAATAAATATTATTGCATATTTTATATGCGGATCTCTTTTAATTCTGGTCTCGTCTCTCTTATCTTTTAAAGGTTAATCTGACTCAGATATCGACCCAGTAAACCGATTAAACGAGCCTCTCACTCAATCCTTGTAGAGAATGACTTTAAATATTGTGATGGAAAATGTAGTTGTGCTAATACATTTCTACTGTGACTTAGTTTATGTGCCTACTCACTAACAAAACTATGTGACATATGATTGTGAACAAGGAAATAATGTGTGCATGCATGAGTGACGGCAGATGTATGGTAAATAACCTATGGGCTTAGGCACGCATGAGTATAGTCTTCCTGTCTGAACTTACACTAGAGCTTCATTTGTTGGAAGGTTTGGCTGATCTCTCTGGCCTGACTGCTGATGCTGCTGCTCCAGCTCTCCCCCTACAGGACACAACACATAAGACATAATCAGACAGTAGTTCATAGTTAAGAGCTTGCGTCTCAAATGCAGCGGCATTTCACCCACCTCCACCTGAAGAGCAGCCATATGACTTGTCTTAAAAGCACCACAACACAGTTTCAGAGCTTGGGATTGCAACACTTCCAACTTCTTTAGTGAAGTTTTTGCAGCTGATCCAAATACCACACAACCATAATCAAGGACTGACCTCATCAGAGCGATATACATATTTTTGATTGCAGACCTGCTGGCTCCCCATTCTGACCCGGTTAGACACCTCATTACATTTAAAATCTTTTTATATTTTATAACTATCCTCTGAATATGCTCTTTCCATGTTAATTTATTGTCAAACCACACCCTAACAAACCAAAAAACTTTCACTTGTTCAATCTTTTGTCTGTACATCTTTATCTGAGATACTCGGTCTGAATGAGACAGACAGACACTCGTTCTGAGTGACACAGGCAGACACTAAGGTCTAAGTGAGACAGACAGACTCTGTCTGAGTGAGACAGAGAGGCACTCTGTCTGAGTGAGACAGACAATGTCTGAGTGAGACAGACAGACAGACACTCTGTCTGAGTGAGACAGACCGACAGACAGACACTCTGTCTGAGTGAGACAGACAGACACTCGGTATGAGTGAGACAGACACTCGGTTTGAGTGACAGAAACAGACAGACCGACACTCCGTCTGAGTGAGACCGACAGACAGACACTCCGTCTGAGTGAGGCCGACAGACAGACACTCCGTCTGAGTGAGGCCGACAGACAGACATTCCGTCTGAGTGAGGCCGACAGACAGACACTCCGTCTGAGTGAGACAAACAGTCCGTTTGTCTCACTCAGACGGAGTGTCGGCCGGTCGGTCGGTCGGTCTCACTGCCTCACTCAGGCGGAGTGTGTATTTGTCTGCGTCACTCAGACGGAGTGTGTGTGTGTCTGCGTCACTCAGACGGAGAGTCTGTCTGTTTGTCTCACTCAGACGGAGTGTCGGCCGGTTGGTCGGTCTCACTGCCTCACTCAGGCGTAGTGTCGGCCGGTCAGTCTCACTGTCTCACCCGGCGGAGTGTATGTCTGTTTGTCTCACTCAGACGGAGTGAGACCGACCGGCCGACACTCCGTCTGAGTTAGACAGACAGACAGACACTCCGTCTGAGTGAGACCGACCGGCCAACGCTCCGTATGAGTGAGACCGACAGACCGACCGACACTCCGTCTGAGTGAGACCGACAGACAGACACTCCGTCTGAGTGAGACAGACAGACAGACAGACAGACACTCCGTCTGAGTGAGACCGACAGACAAACACTCCGTCTGAGTGAGGCCGACAGACAGACACTCCGTCTGAGTGAGACCGACAGACAGACACTCCGTCTGAGTGAGACAGACAGACAGACAGACAGACACTCCGTCTGAGTGAGACCGACAGACAAACACTCCGTCTGAGTGAGATAGACAGACCGACACTTTGTCTGAGTGAGACAAACAGTCCGTTTGTCACACTCAGACGGAGTGTTGGCCGGTCGGTCGGTCTCACTGCCTCACTCAGGTGGAGTTTCGGCCGGTCTGTCGGTCTCACTGCCTCACTCAGGCGGAGTGTAGGCTGGTCGGTCGGTCTCACTGCCTCACTCAGGCGGAGTGTCTGTCTGGTTGTCTGTCTCACTCAGGCGGAGTGTCTGTCTGGTTCTCTGTCTCACTCAGGCGGAGTGTCTGTCTGGTTGTCTGTCTGACCAGACAGACACCCCGACTGAGACAGACAACCAGACAGACACCCCGACTGAGAGAGACAACCAGACAGACACTCCTCCTGAGTGAGACAGACAACCAGACCGACACTCCGCCTGAGTGAGACAGACAACCAGACCGACACTCCTCCTGAGTTACACAGACCGGCCGACACTCGTCTGAGTGAGACCGACAGACCGACCGACACTCCGTCTGAGTGAGGCCGACAGACAGACACTCTGTCTGAGTGAGACCGACAGACAGACACTCCGTCTGAGTGAGACGGACAAACAAACACTCCGTCTGAGTGAGACAAACAGTCCGTTTGTCTCACTCAGACGGAGTGTCGGCCGGTCTGTCGGTCTCACTGCCTCACTCAGGCGGAGTGTGGGCCGGTCGGTCTCACTGTCTCACTCAGGCGGAGTGTCTGTCTGGTTGTCTGTCTCACTCAGGCGAAGTGTCTGTCTGGTTCTCTGTCTCACTCAGGCGGAGTGTCTGTCTGGTTGTCTGTCTCACCAGACAAACACCCCGACTGAGACAGACAACCAGACAGACACCCCGACTGAGAGAGGCCGACAGACAGACACTCCGTCTGAGTGAGGCTGACAGACAAACACTCCGTCTGAGTGAGACCAGCAGACAGACACTCCATCTGAGTGACGCAAACAGACAGACACTCCGTCTGTGTGAGGCCGACAGACAGACACTCCGTCTGAGTGAGGTCGACAGACAGACACTCCGTCTGAGTGAGACAGACAGACCGACACTTCGTCTGAGTGAGACAAACAGTCCGTTTGTCTCACTCAGACGGAGTGTAAGTATATATATTTGAAATGTGAAAAGTCATGGAAATATCAGTATATATGTTACAGGTTAACATAAGATTAAGATAGAACACAGCACAACTTGGAAAATTCTACAGCTCGCTGGGGAAAAACAGCAATTTCAGGATATTTTTTTTTGGAAATTATGGAAATCCAAGATTTAAAATATTCCCAGCTCTTATAACAACTGATAAAGGCTCTCTATACACATTTATACATAGATACAGTGAAACATTCCTAAAATATAGAGCATATAAAATTGCAAAACTGATGAAATATTCCAATATTTGAATAAAAAAATATTTTTTAAATTAAAAAACACTCTATATCACTTCTGTTTATCACTCCTGATGTTCAATGAATCAAAAGACAGAAGATTGGGCTTTTTTTGAGTGTTTTAAGCTCTTTCTAAGCCCTTTTTATGGTAATTTTATGGTCACATACTGCTTCAGATTCAGCCCACTCTCTCTGTTTAGGGCTGTACCTCAGCCCCCCTTTCTCTGATTTTCACCATTGAGATCTCCTTCGAACCGTAGGAGCCAATAGAATTGCCTGGAATTGAAAGCTAGATGATTGACAGCACTATTAGCCAATGGGAATGATAAACGTCCCATCTGATGGCAGATCTGAAATCTAATTTGCTGAGCTTCCAACCCTCCCAAGAAGCCGAGGAGTGTCGGAGAGACACGAATCAAACGGATTCACACGGAGCACATGCAGCTGGACATACCAAGCAGTGGAAGTACGGAGATATTTCATTTTTTCGCTGAGATTCGACCAAAAGTGAGTACAATATTTGATGAAAGCTGTGTGACTTTTTTGTGTTCGAAGCTGAATATCTCTGCGATGGTTTACCGGAGAGAGAAATGGAAGATATGTCCGTAATCTCCGTCAAGCGGACATGCTTTTTCATGCTGCATGTTGCTAATGGACAGTAGCAGCTGTTTTCTCCGGTCTTTTCCAGTCATATTGAGTTATGATTTATGATATTTTGTTATTTGTTTGCTTGGCTGATGGGAGATGTGTTTGTCTCATGTAGAAGTGACCTAGTTCATGTTGTTCCCAGGACGCTGAGGTTTCTGTATAACTATAACATCATTATATTCGTTCTTCGTGGGTTCTCTGCCAGTTACTTTTAACACAAAACTCTCTAAGTTTTTATGTACTACGTCCCCCAATTGGGGGACCCTCGGGCTTAAGAGACATGAGCCGAGAGACAGCCAGATCCTCCTTGTGGCACTGGCACTTCAGCGGCAAGCGCCAGTCAGGTGCCACAACTGTGGCTAGCGAGCGGCACTCGTTCGGCACCTGTCAATAAGCTGCCGAGCTGAGTGGGTGGAGCCACATTTCCTGAGAACACCTATTGTTGTCACGATAGGATTTTGATTAAACTATATTACGAACTGTATTGCATCGAACAATCCACAGATTAATCGAAAAGTTGATTATTGCTGTGTACATGGATAAATTAATATGAAATCGCATACTCCCATCAGCCCACATTTATTTATTTTTATTTATTTATTTTTCTTCTAATGTTACCCTGGTATGTGCTTGCACCATAGACTAACAGTTGTCTTGCATACGATCATTCACGCCTTGACTTTTTTGACATTTTTTTACATCCGGACTACCTGTCTTACTTTCCTCTGACTACTGGTGACAATCCTCTGACGCCTAGTGGTACCCGGCTGACGGCACCCGGCTGACGCCTAGCGGCACTTCCCTGACTAGTAGTGGCACCCGTCTGACGCCTAGTGGCACTACTCTGACTAGTGGTGACACTGGCAGCTTGTGGCACCTATGACACCTACATATAAGCAGAGGAAGAGTGAAGATATTACATATTTAAAAAAAATAAAGTATTCAAACATTTTGGCATAACCACTTGTCAGGGTCATTTGGCACTCTGTAGATGCTTGGATGTCACGAAAAAGTGAAAAATAAACTAAAAATAGTGAAAAATTTCTCACAGTACAAAGTGAGAAATAATTCTTGACACTAAAGCTGAAATAAACAGTTGTAGGTTTAACTTCATATCACACATTTTTCTACATTAATCTTCCAAGTCATGCACTGTTGATATATATACCTAGAATATATATATATATACAAAATATAGAAAAGTCTAGTTTTTATTCAGTACAAAGTGAGAATAATTATTTTTGAACTTTTGAACCATTTCAGAAGTTTGAACACTGAAAGGTTGTGAGCTTGTTATCACTCTTCCCAGCATGCTTTGCGTTTGGGTTCAAATTCTCCAGAGTCGTGTTCTCTCTAACTTGGGTAAAGTTATAATGGAGAGTTGTTATGTTATTTTTTATGAGTCACATGGTCCTCTCTATGATGAGAGTGAAAACATTGTAAACAGTTGAGCTAAATTCTTTGTCCACTGATCCAGATGTGGATGTGACTGTTAGCAGTACAGGAGAAGTCCAGTCTAGTGACTGTGTAATGTGAAGTAATCCAACATTCAGCCCTGAACATGCTTCACTAATGAAAACTGAACACAAGAGGAAAACATGTCTCACATTATCTTGACACTAAAGCTGAACTTAACAGTTGGAGGTTTAACTTCATTTCACAAGTTTTTCTACATTAAACTTTCAATTCACTGTTGATATAAAGCTGTAGGAAATAAAGGAACACAACGGACTATTGAGAAAAGGTTAAAAGTTGCTTTATGTAAAGAGAGCTCGGTCAGTACACATCTACAAAGTCCTGACAAGAGAACTAATTTAGTGAAGTCTGGTTCAACCACACAACTTCTTTCATTTGTTGTCTGTGTGGTTGAACCAGACTTCACTAAATAAACCAGAGGCTCATAAATAACAACAAATTACCAGTCTAGGTAAGGCAAGGCAAGGCAAGTTTATTTGTATAGCACATTTCAACAACAAGGTAATTCAAAGTGCTTCACATAAAACCATTAAAAGCATCAAAACATAATGCAAAAGAAAAGGAGATTTAAAAACAATCAAGAACATTCATTGAAACATTAAAAACAGTCATTAAAACACTAA
>NW_027176933.1:5000-16676 GCF_023349555.1 Cebidichthys violaceus | reverse complement strand
TGGTACAGCCCATCCCCCAAAATAACTTGCGACTTCTACTTTTAAAACGGGTTCTCATCAAAGTCTTAGAAGGGTGTGCCCTAAAATACATTTAAATGTTGCTTCTTAAAACCAAGAAAGTGGTCTGAAACCCACACAACTGTTTTAATTGTTGGCACTGCAAGTTGTGTTATATTTGATATTACATGAATATTAATAATCATTTTTATTATCAGATTACCAAAGTGATCTTTAGAACAATTAGAGAGCATCCTTCAAATCTTTTTCAGTAAATTATAAAATAAATGCAATGTGATTTTCTCAAGAACTGTCTAAATAATGTATATATCTGCCAAAAATTGATGTTTTTGTCAGCAGGTTTTAAGAAATACGGCTCTAATAGTGTTTAAGAAACACTATTAGACCACACATGTCTCGTGGTGGCTCACTAAAAACACAGGAGAACACAGTTAACCTGATGTCTTTGTTCAGCTTTACGGTAAAAATTACTATTTGACTTAGACATTCATACTGGACGTGAGGATTCCTACAAAGGGACTGACCCTTTGGCACATAACCACAGGCTCATCCACCACCAACACAGCTGAATGTGCTCAAGGCTCCACAAGAATTAAGCCAAAATAATTATTGTATATTAAATGACACCATGCATTTGTATGTTATTTTATTTATTTAATTTTGAAAAACTTTATTTTCATTAGTTTAGTAATGATTCCCACCCATTATTGGTAATATTATTACCCGAACATCCAAATTGAAACCAGTTTAATGAAACTGAAAATTTTCTTTGCTGTTCATGTGTGACTATAACCTTTCAGAGTGATTTAATGGGGAAAGTATAGGTGTAGCCCTGCCAATAAAGCAAGAAAACACTTTACTTTCACTTTATCCTTTGTCCAAGACGGGCACTACCCTGATTTTCCACAAAGATCTGATTCATACATCTGGGAACTATTCAACCCAAACTCCAGACTATGCAAATCTGACCAGATTTGCATTTGACCATCAATTTAACAATGTAAATGATGGTCAAAACATCATAAATGGTCCAACCTTCTTTATTCTCATGTTCTGCAGAGAAAGGATCCAAAGGATTCAAAGATGTCCATTGGCCAACTGATATGTTTACCAACAGAGGCATCCACCTCATAAACTCTCACGCAAGTCCCATATTTCAGAGAGTTAGCCACATAAAGTTGGCTGTCACTGCTGTTGCTGAATGCAAAACAACAGAAATACATAACTTTGTGTTGCTGGCAAACATTTACTGGTAGAATTATATCACTGGTGTTTAGAGAACCTGTGTGATTATATGACTTTGCCAGGCCTTTAATCCACATGCATCGCCCAAAGCTGACGGTTTTCATTGCCATGGTTGGCTCACAGCTATAGTTCAATCAGGAGAGACAAGTCAGATGAAGAAAAGATAATTGTTTATTATTAACAGATGATATGTGATGATAAGTCTTGACAGAGTCTTTGGCTCTTGGACTCTACAGGGAGATTTGTAATGGAGGGTTGTCTGCCCTGAGCTGCAGCAATATAAATCCCCCCGTGGAGTCCAAACACTGGTGGTGGTAGCTGATGATAGAATGATGAGTTGATGAAGCTGATGGATCTGCAAAGATTGGGCTGTGATGGGGAGGTGGAGGGGTGCGTAACAGTAGCATGAACATACTGAAGGTAGAGAGACAATGATATTTAAAAAGAGACAGCAGCAGGATGATAGGCTAATGATGTCATTGTTTCATTGTGCTATTGGATAAAGGAGACCAGCTGATCTAAACAGCTGATGTCATGATTGACAGCCCCGAACAATGACAGCAAGGACATAATGAGTGAGCGTGAGGAGTGATTGGCAGATGTATGATAAATAAACTACGGGCTTAGGCATGCAAGAGTATAGTGTTCCTGACTGAACTTATGCTAGAGCTTCATTTGGATCTATGGCCCGTAAAGCTAGGGATACAGGCTGTCAGTCAGATTCAAGACATTCCTATCAGCCATGGACCTGTGTGGTTTAGCCTGAAGTAAATGAAGGATAAGACTCGTAGAAGTAAAAACAAAAAACAACACCATATTAATCCTAAAAATTCTACATTGGCACTTGTGTCTTTGACTGCTTCATTCAATCCTCTCACTTGCCTGAACAAGGGAACAACAATGCACCATTTCTTCACTTCAAATAACAGTGTCACACTTTGCCCAAGGTTCTAGAATATAAAATTGGTATACAGTGAGTTTTAAAGCTGCTCCCCCTCTGGGGTCCTATTGTGGCCAGCCAACAGTGAATGGAGAGCGGCACACAGAACCCAGGGGAGAGAAGACGCAGGGGCAAACAGTTCACAGCCATCACTGACAGCTCCCTGGTTTATCTGCCGGCCATGCCCCTGTGAGCTCACCTTTTACAGCTACTTTATAGGGTATATTAAAGCTTATGGTAAACCACACAGGATTTATTATGATTCCAGAGATATGTAGTCCAAATATAGCAGATGACTTTCCCCTCATTCATCTTCCTCTCAAATCCCCTGCTCGCTCGACTTCATTCATTCATCCTCTGCTTTCTCCTCCTTCATTCTCTTTCTCCTCAGGCTGTCGCTTCTTAGTTTGGGGAATATTTGATTTGCTGGTTACAACCCACAGTACGGCTGACATTGAGAAAATGTCTTGAGTAGCATTACTTTATATAGTTATTTCAGAGAATAGCCAAATGAATGCAGGGAAAGAGAGTGGACATATATGTAGATACTGACAGAAACAGGGACATGCATTAAGATGACTATGTGTGCTGTATGTATGTGCTAGAATGTTATTAAAGTTTTCACATGAAGAAAGGAAAATGGCTTGAATATCAATGACACACATAGCAGGATTTAGTGTGCATCCCCAAGCACATTTTACAAAGAACACAATTAGGTATTTATTTTATTTATTTCTGGGGTTTTTTCTGTTTTATTTAAAGGCAAACATTAGGAAAGACAGCAGAGATGAAATGGCATTCAGTTAAGGTCATGCGCCAGACCTGTAACCATGATGTCATCGCCACATGTGTCGTACACCGACACAAACACCGGCAGCAGCAGACACCGGCAGGCGGCAGCTTTTAAAAGGGGATGTAAACCAGGGATAGTCAAAGAAAAAGGAATGTGTTCAATATAATGCTTTTAGTTGAAGAGGTTGAAATTGAACAAGCCAATATTGAAAGATAAATAAGCTAACTTTTCAAACCTAATGCACATATGACGGGATGGTCATGTTAAATAAATAATGCCTCAAAATACAATACATCATTGGGATCTAATGATGGAGGGTTGGTGTGGTTGAAAAATCATGTTACGTGATTTGATTTATAACTTATAGATACTTTTGTGGTGTTTTTTTTAACCTGGACTTACTTACGCTTTGAACTGTCACAGAGCACATAGAGTTCAGTAAAACATGCAGAACTGAGGCTGAGTGTGGAGACTGTAGTAGTACTGTACAATACCATAGCAGAAGGAGGAAGAGGCTTAATGACTGGACTGATTCAACCCACAAGTAGTGAGTTGTACTGTACCTCATGAGCCCTCATCTGACTCGCTCCAAAAGACTGACGAAGAGACACAAATGTATGCTCGTGCACACATATTTCTCACACCTTAAGGGGAAATTGGTGTGATGGAGAAATGATGTTATCATTGCTGCTTGAGGTGATGAATAGTAATGAGGAGGGAAGGAATATACTATATCCTATACATTTACACAATCCTGCAGCCAAGGTAGGTATGAAGTCAGTGCAGCACATAAGGTCCAAAACTTAGGCAGCAATCTCTCCAAATGGGAGTGGTACCAGGTTACAATGCTTCTTCTCAAGAGTCGATGGGAAGGATCACTCCGCCCTCTGGTGGTCAATAAAAGAACAATATCTTTACTACTCTGAGCCTTCCACTTAGCACTTATTGTATTCATATTAGTTTGTTTCTGCACTGTACTTTTGCTCTGGTTTATGCTCTTAGATGTTTGTTTAAAAAAGGAGATGCACTTATGACTTCTGGTGACTAGTTCTCTTGATGTTGAATACACTTCTTGTAAGTCGCTTTGGATAAAAGCGTCGGCTAAATGACTGTAATGTAATGTAATCTTTAAGCATGATTGATTATTACCTAGAGTCTCTGCTGGAGTGAAACGTGTGGGGCATCAAACGATGAGTGTTCCCAACGGGAAGCGGGACCAGCTATTACTATGCAGGATTTATTTAACTGTATCCTGGGCAATAAAGACATTATATTTTATGTAACTGGGGTAGTAACTTTAAGAAAGTAACTTTATTCAGTTTCTCCCCTTCCTGTATTTTTTCATTTGTAGTATATTACTGATTCTTTCAAGTGATAAATGACAATATTCTAATACGATTATCTGGCAGTGATGTCACCACTCTAGGTCTGAACATTCCGTGCAATACACACTCATTATATAATCTTAAACGGTCCCAAATTTGTACTGAAATTTAAACTGTGATTAGTTGAAAACTATCAAACTATCGCTATCAAAATGCCCATTTGGCCCAATAAAGTCCAGAGTTTTGTGAACTTTTTAAACTTCAAATAATTGTTCTACGTTTAAGTATATCGAGTCACTATGGGCCCAAAGTTGTATGTGTGTTTTTAATCTCTCTTTACACCGAAACCCCATGTGTGTGTATGCGGAAATTGTAGGTAAGGCTTTACAGCCTTGTTGCAGCACAGCCACACTGAATCAATGATTGAAAATTGTAATTTCACTAGCACATTGCAGGATAAACTCAATAACATTGTATTTGTGAAGGATATGCTTGGTGCGATACATTTGAGAAAAGATTGAAATCGAAGCTATATCCAGGAGATGGCAGTCGTGCATTATCTGGGATGCCGGCTTTTGTAAAATCCCAAAGAAGAAGAAGAAGAAAACGCAGCAGCCGCAGCAGCAGCAGCAGCAGCAGCAGAAGAAGACGACGAAGAAGAAGAATGACGAGAATACTAAACGGAAAATAGAGGGGACGAAGTACAGTTTGGTGAACGTTAAATTAACGCTTTTACCTCAAAATATTACCATTGAACATTGCTGCATTATACTTGCTAAGCTATGACAGAGCCGCAGTCAGCGCTGTTACTCAGGAGACAGCTTGCAGGTAATTAAACCTTTAGTGTTAACTGATGCTGGCTGCAGAGCTAGCGAACACCGCTGTTAGCTGTGATTCAAACGATGGTGCTGGCGACAACAGTTTTCTTGAATCTCCCCCCACTAACCTTACTGTCCTATGACAAATAAACTACGTTGAGATCACAGCAGTGCTTGTCGACAGGCACATTCCACTCTTGACAATTTAACGCATTCAGTGTGTTGGGAGACCAACTGATCTCAGTTAAAGCCGCTGTCAGAAGTCCCACCGACTCTCTAGTGTCGGGCTAGCTAAGAGCAGTTAGCCTAACGTTAGCCTCTAGCTGGCTGGACCGACTCGATGTGTTTACATATATTTTATGCGACATAACAAGTGGTGTTTTGCATTTTTAGACATGGAGTTTGCTAGTTATGTGATCAACGTGATGTCCATTGCTATATTTATGCCACATGGAAGTCATGTTGTACTAGTTAACCCAATTTATCCTGCTAACCATATTTAATTATTTACATATTTAGCCCACTCGCTACATATGTATGTTAAAGTTAGCCGTTGTCACTGTTGTTAGCTTCGACACGCCAAGCTAAGAAGCTAACGTTAATCTCGCATTGTCTCGAACGTTATTCGCAATTTTAGCAGTCAGCCGCGAATTTAATTAAGCAACCATAACATAAGCATCTATACAAAAGCAGTGTTGATAACGTTGTTTAATGTTTTTGGTTTATACCACGTTAATGTTACCTGTTTTACTATTGTGTTTTCCATAAGCAACCTTTCAGGGACATATTGTACTCCTTTGTAGTTTTCAGGTACTCTCTCTATAGTGAGTACCTGGACCTGAATATTTGAGTGGGATTTGATTGAAGTGAGCTAGCTAACCTAATGTCAGAAATGTTACGTTGCCTTCTTATACATACCTGGATCTGTTGCAGAGGCTTTTAAAAATGGAACACGCTCATTTTTATTGACAAATACATGTCCTTTTGTTTTATACATGCACTTATAAAAGAATCTTAAGTCTGAAGTGTCATTGAAACTCACTTAAGTCTGCACCCAACGCAGTGGTGCTGCGCAAAGTATCAGACTTGTACCACAGAGGCAGCTATTGTAAATCAACATGCAGAAATGTTGAATAGCAGCAGTAAGTGTGCCTCTATGAGTGAGCATTCATAAAGCACATACTGTACCTTTTTACAAGACTTCCCAATAAACAAATAATAAAACATGTTTAGAAGTTATTCATCTTCTTCTCAATCTGGATGTGCATCAAAATACTGAGAGTGACTGTTCTACAGATTTTTTCAGAATTCCTAAATCCAGATAATGTATTATTGTGCAAACTTTCAAATGAAATCACTCTGATGACCCCTGAGCTATGGCCATTATTGCTGCTGCATTGCCAACTGTTGTTGAAAGCCCCACAAAGCAGGATTGAGTTGGTAATGCATGTGGTCTACATTTGATTACAGTTGCTCAAGATGTTCAAGAATTTTAAGACTTTGGCCGTTAAATGGCAGATTGTCACAAAATTGCTAGTTTTCTTGGGATCATCGGAATATGCCAAATCTGATGACGATTGGGTGAAATGTGAGGAGTGGTGGTGTCAAATGGCAGGAAATCTGTGTGGGGGGGAAAGGTGACGGCCTATATTTGCATGTGTGTTGGTAAAATTCCTTTATTCCCTAGATTTCTTGACTTCTTTTATGCCTCAATGATTAATTTTGGTGTTTGGTTAAAATCTTTTTTGCTCATCATTTCTAACAGTTGCCCCTTGACCTATTGTGTTACATTCAACAAAATGTAGTTGTAGTAGTAGTATTATTGAAGATGTCGTGGTAACTAACAGACCAAAATGATGTTTTCTTTTATAGAGGTGCCAAACCCTCAGGGTGTCAAACCCAAATTCAATATAAGTGGTTATGGTGTTTGGGTTTGTAATTATTCGATAATTAATAATGCAACAATGCATGTTGAAAATATGTTTAAAGTTAGGAGTTGCAAACTGCTGTATATCTGGAGAAATGTGTGTGATTCTGTGAGTGTGTATGAGTTGGCTGTGGACCATTAAGGTGGTGTGTGCTTTCAGCTGCATGCTGCTTCTTATTCACCCACCAGGCAGGCCTCCATACAAGGGGTATGTTGTCTCCTCAGCAGGTCTTCAGAAAAGAACATCATCAGTCAACCAACATACTGTAGGCATTATGATACAAGCTAATGGTTGTCTGACTTTGGCATTTGTTTTTATATCTAGAGCTGAACAAAAACCCAGTGGAAGGATTCTCAGCAGGCCTGATCGAGGATAATGATCTCTACAGATGGGAAGTCCTCATCATCGGTCCTCCAGATACATTGTAGTAAGTCTATCATTGTCTCAACGTGGGATATAGTAGGAGAGATGTGTTCTTGTGTTGTGCTAATGTTGTGCAACAACTCTTTTTGCCTCTTTTGCTTTGGATGCTTTGAACACAATTCACCCATTATATTGATTTTTTTCTTCGATCTTTTTTTGTTCACAGTGAAGGTGGCGTGTTTAAAGCTCATCTGACATTTCCCAAAGACTACCCTCTCAGGCCACCTAAAATGAAATTTATCACAGATATTTGGCACCCTAATGGTAGGTACAGGTGTAGCACACTGAATCATTTTGCTTTTGTTTGTAGCTAGACCCGTACGTAGTTCCGTTTTAGACATGTTTAGGATTTTTTGTTTTTGTAATATGCATTAATATCAAGGAATATTTAAACGCAATTCATTAAATAGAATGTAAACTTCAAGCTAATTCCATGCTCATTCAAGTAACTTTTTTATATTAAAGAAACAGTCAGAGCAATACTTTTCCCAGAAAGTTCAGTAAGAGTCTAGCAGATTCAACTTCAAACAGTAATAACACAGTATTGAACAAGGTTTCATCGACCATCATCAACCAACCAAGTGTGGAACAGACGTATTCAAAATATACACTATAGTGTACAACAACACGGAGGCTCCGTAGTCGGAACCAAGATGACAAACTTTATTACCCCTTTCAACCTTGACAAAGGCAGTGCAGACCAGATCCACTACTTCCGTTCTTACCTTTCACAATAAAAACCCTCGACATATACATATATATATATACTGCGTAATTGTTTACAAGTGGAAAATTCACTCAGAGCATTAATACTCAATCAAATAGTAATAATGATAAACAGTTTACCTCAGCTGTTGCTCTGGGTCAATAATACCCCACTAGATGGTCCTCTGCCTGCACAAATCTATTCGAATCTTATATTGAAACAATGTTGCAACTGTCACAAATTTGCATCGCTGCAAGTATTAATAGTTGCGAAATGCTGCAAAAATATATTTGCAGGAAAGTATTTTGCATTTTTATGTCTTTATATGTGCAGATGTGCACAGCTGATAGACCTATACACACTGTATACTTGAGGCTAAAACTGCTACCACAGATGCCTCTGCCAAATATTGATTCAAAGTAGAGGCAGATATTTTTCATAGGCACCGTATATAAACAACATCATTAATCGGGTTGGTAGCTGACAGGCTAAATATCGTATCTATATGAGTATTAAAAACATAAACATCATTATACCATTGGAACAGCAAAAGCATTTCCTGCTTCATAAATTGTTTTCTGCATGTTTTTTTATTTCCAGTTGACAAGAATGGAGACGTCTGTATTTCTATTTTGCACGAGCCTGGGGAGGACAAGTACGGCTATGAGAAGCCAGAGGAGCGCTGGCTGCCGATCCACACAGTGGAAACCATCATGATTAGTGTTATCTCTATGTTGGCAGACCCAAATGGTGACTCACCAGCCAATGTGGACGCTGCAGTAAGTTTACTTGTTGAAAAAAAGTTCAAATAGAAATGGTATCTGAATAATATTACTGCTCTTTTCTACTCAAAACAAAATAAAACAGCTAATTAGCTGATTTTGTTTTGCATGCTGTTAAGTAGTACATGTATGACAAAAATACACAAATAATGAATGAATAAATTATAATTTTGTATAATTACAGCAAATATAAAATGGAGATATGCAGTAAAGAAATATGAAAATGAAGCTACTGAATTGCCCTTTACCTTTTTTTCCCCCCTCTGCAGAAAGAGTGGAGGGAGGACAGACACGGCGCATTCAAAAGGAAAGTTGCTCGTTGTGTACGAAAAAGCCAAGAGACCGCATTTGAGTGATATTCAGCGAGGATCTAGCATCATGTTTTCAGGGCAAGTATTCTCGTCTTCAACCTTTTCCTAAAACCTTTGGTTCATACATACATCACAACTGACTTGAGCTGCTCTGGAGTGGCTGCCTGTTGCATCAGGTTAATTACAGTAAAACACCACTTAGTTGCCATGCCAGGTTTATTAGATAAGCTAAAGCTTATACCGTGTAAGAGAACAGTCCTAAATGAAGTCCCACCTTCATGGCGGTTCTAATGTTCACTTTTTGTTGAGTCAACTTCATGATCATGTTGGAGGCTGTAGTTTCTGGTGCTGTAAATCATTGAATTGTAAAGCATTATACAGAGAGGATGGCTCTGCTGTTTAGCCTACCCTCATAGGCTAGTTGGACAAAGTAATAGAAACACGTTTCTGTGTAACGCAGTATAACTAAACAACTCCAGAAACTGCAGGCTCCACAGGAATCATAGATTTGAACCAACTGAACATTCTAACCTTCATAAAGGTAGGATTTATTGTAGGACTGTTGTATTAGACTGCATTAGCTTCAGCAAGGTGTGCCTAATAATAAACAATATTAATTTCCAGTGCTTCTATCTTGGATCTACCCATTCAAGATGTTCATGACGTCCTACTTAATGCACAGTTAATATACAGCCTATGGATGGGTTGAAGTAGTTTTCTCTCACTGTCATCTGACCATGTGGTGCAACAACAGCTGTCAAACTAGCTAGATCAAAAGTAACATTGAATATCGACATTACACCTTAACTTTGAACAACACACACACACACACACACATGCAGCTCGTTGAATGTGTTTCAGATCTTTTGCTGTCATTTAATCATTCGTTCGAGCATTTAATATTTGTCTCAGTTGTTGGTGTTGACTTGTGCGATTGGTCTCGATGCTTCCTCACAACTCTTTTCTGTTATTCATCGTGTGCTTCCCCACAGGTCTCCAATTGAAAATCAACATGGCACTATTTCCTGCACTCTTCCACCCTGTCGCCAGGCTTGTCCTCCTTTTTATTTTTGGCAGGAACAGACTGGCTACTGTAGGCTGCAATAGAACATAACAGTGACTACCAAGGCTGACAGAAAACCACCAAGCAAGTGCCAATTAAAAAAAAAAGCAAAACAAAAAACCAGAAGATGATAAAACATTTTTCAAGTCTATGAACTGCTTCAACATTCAGGAAGATATTGTAAAGACATGTATATAGCACAGACTAAACCGGATAATATATAAGTTCCTTTTCCATCCATCAAGACACTTAGACCAAATGAATAGCGCTGGTTCTGATAATAGATTTATTTTTCAAATGTCCCTCCCTCCCCCCCTCTCTCAACTCCAGCATGCATTAGTTCTCTTTAGATTGTTTGAACAGGATGTCTTAACTAGAAAGAGAATCGTGACGCTGTTGGAGGAATGTCACCTGTGCAGAGCTGGACTTGACCGATGAAGGACATGACCGATGAAGGGAATACCGCCATATTAGAAACATGCCTCTGTTCTTTCACACTCTCAGAACTCATCATATGTGTACGTGACTGATTTTGTTTTTCTTTGAGTTAATGTCTTAACATCTTGCTCAGTTGACTCAAGAAAGGCAACGTACCCTTTCATTTTTCTGCATGCTAAATTTAGTTTTATCTTTTTTCAAAAGTGCCTCCTAATAAAACGCTTGGCCACTTCACCTTGCATTGAACAATTGTTAAAAGATGTTTTAAAAAAAAAAAAAAGATGGAGATATTGTGTGCCACCTATGTATGAATTTATTTAATAGCCAGTACACAGGGAATCTGTATAATTTGGGTACTGGTAACAATTTGGTGTAGCAATAACTCCCCTAGTATGAGGTGTACACATATTCATTTTTGATATCCTGATACAATTTGAAGTCGTCCTCTCTGATATTCTGTTATTTTAGCAGCCTCTCTTTTACTTGTCTGTGTTGTCCTCGGTAGGAATTGTTATGCATGCTTTATTGTACTTTTGTTTTGGTTCGTTGTTTTGCTGAATGTTTCTGGGATTTTGTTTGCGAACGAGTGTTTGTGTATACAGTATGTGTGCCCATTTTGTTTTGTTGCTCTTTCCCCTGATCCACAATCTCACGATCATTCTGCTCACTGAACTATTGCAATTTTGCCTAATGTACAAAGACAAAATACTGATGTATATTTTTCATGTTAAGAAAACCCGTCACCTGTAGTGAGTTCTTCTAAAATATGACTTTTTTTCAATATTTACTGGTGTGTTTAATTCAGGTGTTGCATATTTGTTCATGACAAAGACAACGGAAACCTTTAATGTACACAAATTATTATTATTGCAAAAATAGTGTATAT
>NW_027176933.1:0-2500 GCF_023349555.1 Cebidichthys violaceus | reverse complement strand
CATTCACAGTACCCTGTACTGGAGTTTAGCCGGAGCACCTGAAGGCAACATGAGTTTGACAACCGATTTGAACGCACACTCTACTGTCCTGCTTCGGGTCAGGAGCCTCTCGTTAGTGGAGACAACAATGAAATCATAAGAGAGACAAGAGTTGACACCCAGGACATCTGTCAGAAAAAACCCCTGAAGTTATTACCTTTTACCCTGGAGTAAAGAAAAACATATTGTCAATTAAACCACGCGCGTAAAACTAGCAACGTAATACTATAATATTCCGTTTCAAGTGGAATAGTAATGGTCATGTGATAAGGTGTTCTGAGAACCACTTGAACGCAGCACCACTGCCTACTCTCCGGCTCTCCGTCGTATCGCGATAGAGAACATCAGGCCACGGAGCTAACGCTGAGTAACATGGCGGAAGGTATGAGCTTGGTTTTTTTGACTGTTTGGTACACTCCCCGCTCCCGTACGCTGGTTGAACTGTTGGCCCGAATCAACTAGTGTCTCGGTAGTTTAATGAGCCGTGTATTGTTCGCGGTTGAACACTTGAAGCATTGCGCCACTTGTCTTGTCACACAGTGAGCGAGCTCTGCCGTTAGCTCTCGTTGATGTTGCTAGCTGCATCTTTATAGCTACGAGTTAGCCGAACCGGACAAGCTGTCGGTGGGTTGGACTGCGGAGAAGAATTCTTGTTTCTGCAGATTGCTGGTCTGCTTCGTGAGAAAAAAGCATTATGTTAACTTACAGAATGTGCAGGTAATGTCGGTATTATGGTTTAACGTTAGCTAAACGCCAGCGTCACGGATCGCATCACACTCTAACGTTAACGTAACATTATCTTAACTAACGTTAACGTTATAATTGTAGTAGCTATCACTCAACGGGAGCGTTAACGCCCCGGTACCTGTTGTTGTATTTGTTTAAGGAGACATTTAAAAAAACTATAACGTTAATTTGACTTCTTCAGTGAAGTGCAGGGTAAATAAGACACTGGACACTTGTCACTCCTGTGAGGTGTTATCTGCTCCACCTGGCAGAAATGCTGTGGCCAAATGCACCACCTATATTTGGCCGAGACATAAGGGAATGTCTGCTGTGTGCTCTTCCTCAAGGGAAATCTACTTAACGTTGCAAACTTGAATCTAGAGAACACACACTCCCTCTGTGGGCTTAAGGTTGTTACTAAGCAGAAGGCGTAGCTATTTGTTTGGACATGTTTAATGATTGTTTATGCTTTCCCTTAAATGAAATGAAATGGAGAAGGCCCATTATTCTTAGTTAAAATGATCCCTGCAGTGCCTGTATTCTGTTGCGAGTGGCATAGTTTGATAGTATTCTCATTGTGTTATGAAACAGTTAGTGCCTTGGTTTATTGCTTTAAAATGTTTGAAAGAGATTAGATCATATTCACAAGTCCTGACAAAATAAAAGAGTGCATTTCACACATCAGGGTGGATTGTTTTTAAATGTTGAGTATATACAGTTTTCTTAGGCTGCAGGTAAAAATGCTTTGCAAATGCATTAATGATGCCTGCTAAATCCTGCAAAATGGAAAGTGGATTTTAGTGTGGTGTAAGAATTTGTCCAGTAGCTGCTCAGTTGGCCCTAAGCTGCTGCTCCTCCATACCGCCCTTCCTGTGTTGAGCTGATCAGGTGGTTTTTTTTCAGAAGCACCCCCCATCTGTTCCTCATGACCAGTGGCTGTGGCTGTGCCAGTAACGGTTTACGAGGGAGGACAAAGTAACGTGCCGTCTCAGCATTCTTTTCTTGCTTAAACTTCACTGGTTTTAAAGGAAGGAAATGGGCCTCAGTGAAACTCTATGGACTCGAGGATGAGGCATAAAAGTGTGTTGTAACACAAAGCTCCGTAGAAAGTCTTCGTCATTCATAGGAAAAGGGAAAAGGTTATCCAATCAAAAATACGCTTCCGTCATAATCTGTTCTCAAGATTTGGAAATTTGTTGTTTTTCTGTTAAACAAAGGTGACAGGCTAGTATTATGAAAATGGATCAGGTCACACATTTCTCAAACCCATAGTAACGTAGGTGCAAATCCAGTTACCTGCCATACCGTCACTGCCATAAGAATAATCTTTGAACAATATTTTTGTTAAATAATGCACACATTGTGTAAATAAAAAAGTGTAGCTAGGTACTGTATATTGCTTTGAACCACCCCTTTCACTGGAAGGGAAAATGTTCTTAAGAAAGTCCAGTTCAGCCTGTGTTGACAGATTTGTCTCTCTAACCTACATTTTGCATCTTGTTTTGTCCTCCGATGTCTGTCGCCTGTACCTTGATGTGTGACAGAGGAGGTGGCCAAGCTGCAGAAGCACCTGGCCCTGCTCAGGCAGGAGTATGTGAAGATGCAGCAGAAGCTGGTCGACACAGAGAGGCGCTGTGCCGTGCTCGCTGCCCAGTCCTCTGGCCAGGGCTCCTCCAGCCCCGTGGCTGTAGAAACCTTCATTAGCCGCCTGCTGGTCATCGTGGCCGACCTCTAC
>NW_027176932.1:12500-16743 GCF_023349555.1 Cebidichthys violaceus | reverse complement strand
ACATTCTTTCTTTTGTTGTGACTGAGACACAAAAATACACTTTAAATCACCTTCACGTCTCCGCAGACGCTGCTGGAAGCGTCTTCATCTTTTTGTTTGACCACAAATATTAGAGAGGAACTTAAGGTAGATAGATAACGGCGTGATAGCTATATTTATTTTAATTAGTTGAGTGAGCCAGAAGTATGGAGACGCTTAGACAAATGTCGTTAGTTAAATACCAGACCAACCGACGTAGGTCATGAAATGAACAAAGGTGCCTCAGGAGCTATCTGAACTTTGGAGTGACGCCTTTGTTTTCCTTGTTTGCGGCGCAGCAAACATTCTAGTCACAGTTCGGCAAAATGAAGGGTTTAAAATGAGTTGAGGAAAAAAAAAAATGAAGCAGCGCTCTTGCTGCACAATTAAAAAACAAGATGAGTTTAACCTTAAATGAAAGAGTTTAACCAACATGTAGATGCTTGTTTACTCAAATTAAAAAAAGAGGGAGAGGGGTTTGCTCTGTATTCTTTAACACAATGCTGCATAGTTTGCTAGATAGCTAATAAGTCAAGTAGTTGGCATAACTTTACTCATGGTGGCTCAACAGAGCAGCTCTAATTACTCCTCCTTTGAGAAAAAGTTGTCGACTGAATTAATAGAGCGATGTGGCCAAATAATAGAAGATAAAAGGGGGGAAAAAAAGGAAAATGTTTCTGCCTGTTGGCCCAATCTTCCTGTTCAGCTCCATAACTATTTCCATGCTGAACTGGTATTTTGAGACAAATTCAGCATAAAGTCACTTCTTTAACTTTCTTTGACGAACTTAATGATTTTCCTTTTTTATAGTTAAACCTTCTCAATTGGAGTTTAACGTTTCAGTGCAACATAACTCCATTTAATCTAGGTTTAGGGCCAAAAATAAACTGACGCTCAAAGAAAAGATTACATTTAATCTTTCTTAATTTTCTAGATTTTTAAGACATCTGAACATTCTTTCAATGAATTAACCATACCTGCACTGTGGCTATGTACAGCAGCCTGCTGCGTTGTAATCGCTACTAGTTTCATTCATTGAATTTATCAGGACAGACACAGGTAACACCCCCTTTCCAACAGCAAACACAAACACACACCTACACACACACACACACACACACACACACACACACACACACACACACACTTACACATGCCCTGAATGCTCTGCTAATCAGCACAGTTAGCCTGCTGTCGCCTGTTGCTAATTGAAAGGTTTGTTGTGTAAACACATCAGCACGACTGGCCTGATTCAGCCTCGACCTCCACTCCTCCTTCCCCCGCTCGTTCTTCTCTCGCCTTCCCACCTCTCCTCTCCTCTCCTTGCTCTTAGCTTCCCTTCGCGGACTTTCAGTTGGCACCGCATGATGTGCTGATAGATTTCACGGAGAGTTTCAAGAGCCAGCCATGTTTGGTCCACATGACTCTGACCATGCAAACAGATCGCGCGTGGTGTTTCAGCGAGGACAGCAAACGCATCAGAGTTTCAGTTTAGCCGGCACAGACGGTAGAATCGCAGATGCAAACACAGAAAAAATAAATAACTGTGAGCTGCCGGTCTCAGAGATTGAAGCAGATAAATTGATCCGCGGTTATCTGGCCCCTCAGGACGGAGAGTAAACACAGACAGCAGGCGATCATCAGCGCTATCAGCTCGCTAACTGCTCTGCCGCTGATAACACACAAACACACATATGATAACCCTAAACACACTCATTAGAGAGGAGGATTTTCGGTGACTACTGTTAATCTGTTGGTGGTAGTGGGAGAGACACTTTACAATCACAGATGTTTAACTCATCTGACCTTTTGTCCCCCAATATGATATTCAAACTCAGGCTGGCAAATGCTTACTGCTGCTTGTGACTGTGATTTTTACTACACTAAGATGAGTCTTCATGTAAATGCATGGTGAGACACCCAACAAAGACAAAAGCAACAGCCGTCTGAAAAAAAAAAAAGTGTCATCCGAAGTAAAAGTAATTATTTGAGTCTCCCACCCGGATAAGCTTCCTGCAACAGATGTTTGCGTCAGGTTTGGGTTGCACCTCCTCCGCAGTCATTCCCCATAATGACTCAGTCAAACATTGACAGTAGCAGAGTCACACCAGAGGGATTTGCATACGAGACTGAAATGGATCTGAGCTCATTGAGACAGGTAAGTTGTAAGAGTTTTTTAAATGGCTGCTGTGGTTAGACCTGCCACCCATCACACACACACACACACACACACACACACACACACACACACACACACACACACATACACACACACACACACACACACAGACTCACCCATGTATGTTTGTAAATGTTTATACATGAAATTCAAAAAGCTCAATTAAAAAGACCTTTCACCAAATTTACAATCCATATTTTTATCTGTAAGATTTTATTTGTGTGTTATTTCATTCTTAAGAAAATATTTTGGATGTTGTACATTTTTTCTTTTCAGCAGCATTTTCTCAAAGACAGCATCCTTGAACGCATCAACAAATTACAATGTGTTTCTTTAAGCTGATTTTTAATAGAATTGATCTGAAGCCAAAGGCGGTTGTAGTCATGTTTATGAACTAAACTACAGAAAACGGTGGTATGGCCCTTTAAGTCAAAAAGCACACACACTCAGTGTGAGGCCTTCAGCTGTACCTTCAGCACAGGTCAATGTACCTTCCTCTGAGTCAACACGCTTTAAACACAGCCGGAGGGCAGCAGCACAAGATATGTCGGGTAATTGCTTGTAATTAGTGTCATTAACGTGTGAAGATGTGTATGAGAGAATGTGTAAAAGTGTGTGTGTGTGTGTGTGTGTGTGTGTGTGTGTGTGTGCTAGGGGTTACACAGAGGTAAGAAGAAGCAGAGTGGAGGAGGAGGAGGAGGAGGAGGAGGAGGAGGAGGAGGAGGAGGAGAAGCCTTTCAACTTTTAATGTCTGCGGTCAATCGACTGAAACCCTAGAACTAAACCAACTGTCTGCTGATGTACCTGTGTGTGTGTGTGTGTGTGTGTGTGTCAGTGTTTTACAGTAATCAAACATACACACACACACACACACACACACACACACACACACACACACACACACGAGTGCAATGTGTGCGTAAATGCTTTACTTCTATACTTGTGAGGACCCTTATCGACATAGGAAGAACTGAGGATAGGACAAAATGTCCTCACTTTCCAAGAATGTCTCACTCATCTCAGATTGTCCTCGCTATGGAAACATTACACTTATATAATATCTCCACTTTACAATGTCTTCGAATATCCTCACTGGCTAAAAGCATGTCCTCACTTTCCAAAAATGTCTTCACATTCCTAAAGATGTTCTCACCGGTTAAAAAATGTCACCATGTCCTCACTTTCCAAAAATGTCTTCGCTTCCAAGGTTTAGAACTCAATCTGGTCCTCACAAAGACGGAAACAAAAACACACACACTCACTAAGATGATAGCACAGTACCTGAGGCCATTCCTCGTCCCTTCATCAGAACATGTCACCTCTCTGCTGTTATTATCATATCAGGTTCACAAAGGCCCTGAGTAGAGGAAGAGAGAGAGTTTAATACACAGTGCATGAACAATAACTCCCACTGATGGACCTTAATGTATGTACATTAGAAATGGAGAGATAGACCACCTGTTGGTGTCCTCCTCCTTGTCCACAGGGAATCCCTGTTTGGGTAGGATGGCTTTTTAGCAGCTCAGGGTGGCTCGATGTAATTGTTTAAATGTCAGTAAAATTTCTGTGACTTCATGATCTGGTAATTAGAGTTGTCTGCAGTTTGGGTTCTTGTAAGAGCGTCTGACAAGGAAGGTGTCCCGTTTCCCCTCCGCCTAAAGGCCCTGAAATGGACGTTAATGAGAACGGGAAGGCGTTTCGTGGTTCTGTTTATTCTACACTGGGTGGTGTCTGCATCGGTCGACATGTTCATGCCACACACACACACTTGTTGATACTGTGATACTGGCCTAATTTTAGTATTAATATAAAAAAAAAAAAAGAGTTCCACTCTCCAGAGGGAGCTATTTCCTCAAGACCCCCAAAAGACTATGCGGAAAACTCCTGACGTACCCCCGAACACATGAAGTAAACTGTCAGTGTGGACAGTATGGAATCTGAAAACATTGAGAGCTTGCAACTGAGAGTATCACAAGTATAACTAATACTACCTCTACTCTTGTTAGCAAGTTCACAGCCATGTTTACCCCTCATACTCTCGAGGGC
>NW_027176932.1:0-7500 GCF_023349555.1 Cebidichthys violaceus | reverse complement strand
CCAAACTGTGGTTTGAAGGTACCGTGTGTCTCGCCATACACATAACAATATTCAGGAAAAAATTAGCAAGGTGTCCATTTATATCCGGCATACCTGCTGGCGATTGGACGGCTGCGTTTCACACTAGCCAATCAGATCGGTGTCTCAGTTCACAGGTGGGAAGAAGCAGCTGACGGCCCCTGGAGAGAGAGAGAATAGTGCGTCTGCTCATTTCATTTCATCAGGTGCACCTGCAGGGGTCAGGAGAAGAAGATCCAGAAAAAGAGACAGAAGGAAGGTTCTTTGCCAAAATTGTTCAGGAATGTGTGTTACTGTTAGTTATATGGAATGTAAGCAGAAAAACGAACAAAACAATAACAATGGATTATGACAGAGAATTTTGTAATCGGATTATATATAGCAGTTAATGCCTGCCACACACACACACACACACACACACACACACACACACACACACACACACACACACACACACACACTCTCTTTTCTCTGCCATCCATCACACAGGACAAGTGTTCCAGTACATTAAGAGTCTCTGAGGGTTTTTACTTTCTCATTAAATCAGCTTTTATTCGGCTGGCCAAACATCCTTCCTCCTCTCTTTTCATAGTGATTGCGACCCTCCCTCACCTAGCAGGGGAGAGCGCACACACAGCACACACACAGCACACACACACACACACACACACACACACACACACACACTCACACAGCCAATACAATTACCATGGAAGGCATTAGGAGGGGCAGCTCCCCGTGTGTTCAGCTCTCTCATTGTTCTTGCCGTTTCCCTGCCGCTCGTCTCATCTGTTTGTGTCAGTCTGAGCCGAGCTGGTGCTCCGTCCTACCTGACACCAGATCATACAGTTAATCCAACTATCCAATTCATGTATTGATAACACATCAGTCTGCTGCTTTACAATTAAATCTCCTTTAAGAGGCACAAGCTATGACCCAGAGCCAGTTTGAGGCAAACATTGCAGCCACACACGGACGCCCACACAATTAAGCAAATTACAAATTTGAAAATTTGTAAAAAGTCTTCAGAGGGGCCTCCTCCGGCCAGGAGCGGAGCGTCACCTCGCCGCTCCGCTGGTCCCCATTGGGAGGCAACACCAACACCCCGGTGCTGAAGGCCCAGGCCCGTAGTGCTGGGCCCGCTGGTGGGAAGGGAGGCACGAGAGAACCAGAGACAAGACTGTGCGTACTCTGGTGCTCCAAACACTTCTGCTTTTGTCCACAGGGACCGCCAAAACCAACACAAAGTTAAAGTTACTTGTAGTAGCTTTAATCTCAATAAAATACGGTCTAAAGTTGGAAAACATGATTTTAATTAGGAACTAATAATAAGTGAACAAGTTTAGGTCTGACTAGATGTTTTCAATTCTATGATAAAGACACATTTCAGTCGGTAGAAAGAGTATTGAGGTCCGATAGCCAGCCCTTGTTGTGGCTAATGTGTAAACAAACTGCATTGAGCATCCAGCCAAAAGTCTTCAAAAACGTCGGTGTTCATTAGACTCGCTGAACATTCCTGCACAGAGGATGATGTGTTTCCAAAATATGTTAAAAGTATGCAGGATGACGAGTTCATCACTGAAGACGTGTTTGACTACAAGCAGGTTTGTGTGATCTCAGTCACGTAGTGCAATGCTGTGGTTAAAAGACGTAAGGTGGAGCTGCGTGTAGCTATGCGGCGGTGTACTATCTCTCTCTCACACACACACACACACACACACACACACACACACACACACACACACACACACACACACACACACACACACACACACACACTACAGGTGGTTCTGGGCCAGACAGTATAATTATAGCTCTCAGCTTCAATCTAAAGCAGAGGGACAGGATGGGATAGAGTGGTTAACTGAACACACAGACACACACACACACACACACACACACACACACAAGTGAGGGCAGCATACAGCAGCAAGGCTGTGTTGAGACCAAACAACGTGATACAAAAAACGCAGGAGTCAGTGTGGGCGTGTTGTTACAGGTACAATCGAGACGGGAAAATATGACCCAGAAGGTCTGGTGAAATACTAAGTGAGTAAAACGTATCCATGAACGCTCATCAAATGCGTAAACGTTGCACAATTAAACAGCGGAACCACGTCATTGCGAAGAGAACAAAGTAATCTACCGGGGATGTGCTCTTCAATGAATTTGATTGGCCAGCGCAACGCGTCGCTGAAATACTTTTGCTGAAGCCTCTGCATCAGGATGGCACACTGGGCCTCAGAGCGCCATCTAGTGGGCCGCAGCTCCACTGCTCAAATGTTTAAATTCAATTTTTAAAAAGAAGCTAGTTGTTTAAATATCTAAATGCGCTGAAGAATGCACCTAAATTTAAAAAAAACCCCGTAAAAATAAAGTGCATCATGTTAATTTAAATATATCGCCACAGCAATCACAACACATCATCGTGTTTTGCCGCTGTTAGCTAGCTAACAAAGCTAGCTAAGAAAAAAGTGATGTGGAGAAAACCCAGTGCCAGAAGACGCTCCAAAGGGTGAGGGTAAGACAGACAAAGGGTGAGGGTAAGAACTGAATTAATTTTGGTTATTGTAGCTGATTTTATTCTACTATTTTTGTTGTTTTTTTGTTTTTTCTCATCTATGTGGGAAGGTGGTCCTCTGTAATGTTTTTAACAATCAGAAGTGGGCCTGAAGTTACAAAAGGTTGAGAACCCCTTCAAGAGAATCTGAAGGATGGAACATGGTTGTCTCTCTTCCATTTAATGAAATAGTTCAGCTTATATCACTGTCTATGTACCAATCCACATTGAGTGCAGCTGCTGACTTTGGTTCTGAGGACGGTGAGGGCGAAACAGAGGTCGGTGTGTGGGTTGAACAGATGGATTCTTCAATAGTGTTGATGTGTTGCTGACATAAAAGAACTTCAGTGTGAGGAACTCAGAGAGAACAGAAGAGCAGCAGACAGACATGTAAACAGATGATACAAGATATAAACAAATAAACAGAGTATGGATGGATTTAAAGGCATCTGTGAGTGTTTTTGTCCATTTCTTCTCTGGCTGCAAGTGTTAATTATTCACTATCAATTAATCTGTTGATTATATTGATGTCGTCAATAGTGAAAAATGCCCAACATGATTTTCCATCTTCAAAATGGAAAATCATGTTCTGGACTGTTGTCTGACCAACAGTCCAGAACCCCAAAAATATTCAAATGACAATTCTATAAAATAGAACATTTCATTAGCTTTGAAGAAAATATTTTCCTCTAATTCTTGGAGAAAACAAATTGTAATAGCACAGGAAACACACACACACACACACACACACACACACACACACACACACACACACACACACACACACACAGAGCTGCAGGGCAGGTAGCACCTCGGTTGATGGATAGAGGTTAGAGGTCACTGGGGCAGGAATTGGAGAGTAACCAGAAATTAATGTGTGTGTGTGTGTGTGTGTGTGTGTGTCAGGTCTTGTTGGGCGTGTGCATGTGTTTAGTCCAGGTATGTGTGTGTGTGTGTGTGTGTGTGTGTGTGTGTGTGTGTGTGTGTATGTAGGTGGAGTTCAGGCATTCATTCACAAACTCCATCTGACATAACGGACCCATCCCCCAAACACACAAACCCACACACACCTGAACACGCTCAGGTTACCGATCATTGCACGTTACAGACTAGAATGTATAATACAATATATTGATTTTAAAAACTAAAGTTATGGATTTGGACTTTCTTTGAACCAGAGAGAGAGAGAGAGGGAATTCACAACAGATCAGCAAAGCGAGGCAGAACTAGAATTTTGGCCTGTCTGAATGACCAAAATGAGAATATTTCAAAGTACTTGTATGTTACATATATTATATACAGTAAGCATTTTGTGTTTGAACGCTATTCTCTTTGAATTCCCTCTGATTCATTCTGTCATGCCTCATATTGTGTAAAAGCCAACGGAATTCCCTCCATTAAGTATCAACTTGTTTAATTCTACTTTACTACTGACTCATTGTTGAGGAAAAATGATTCTCAGATGACTTTCATTTGCAGAAAACAGAAACGCTCAAGTCCAGTAAGAATACCTCAAAAGTACTTGAATCTACTCTCTTTACACCGCTGAAAATTTGGGTCGGGATGGAGGAACCGTGTGTGTGTGTGTGTGTGTGTGTGTGTGTGTGTGTGTGTGTGTGTGTGTGTGTGCTGGTCGGGGGTGGAGCACAGATAATTCACTGCTGGCAGGTTGCTTCCTACTGTAAATGATAAATGGATTAGGGAGGAGAGGGAGGAGGACACACTGCTGAGAGAGAGAGAGAGAGAGAGAGAGAGAGAGAGAGAGAGAGAGAGAGAGGGAGAGGGAGAGAGAGAGAGAGGGTGAGACTCTGTGTCCACGCTCACAAATCACAAAAGATTTGATTCACATGCAAGAGTTACAACGAAAAGATGTCGCCTATGTGAACCACAATCAAATCACTGTTTTATGCTCATTCAGTTCACTCAATCGCTGGTGGAAATTCGGCCTCCATGTTGGAACAAAAACACGTAATTTGTCTTTTTCACACGTACACAATGTTTTCAGATTTAGAGGTGTGAATCTTCTCTTTAGGAGTATTTTTTTTAGTATTTTGTTTGAAGTTTCAAATTGTGTTAAAACAGTCGACTTCATCCCCACATTATCCTGACGCTCAGAGAATGTTCTGGTTTACAGGAGGACACTGAATTCCTGCATTCCTCACTGAACACAAACTCTTTCACTCCTGGCGGTGTGTCCTTTAATTCTTTTCTTTTTCTTCAGTCACTTCTAGCTTTGCTCTGTCTGTCTCTCGTTCTCTTGTCAGTGTCTCTTGCTTGTTGTCCTTCAGCACTGCAGTAATCAGTGTGCAGCAGGATGAAGCAGATGGTGGACTGAGACCTGACTGCAGACAGCTTCATGTTTGGACGACAGTGTTACACTAGGTCCATCACCACCTGAAACACACACACACCCGGACACACACACACACACACACACACACACACACACACACACACACACACACACACACACACACACACACACACACACACACACACACACACACATTGCACCTTCAAAGAATTTATGAATATACCCTCTCACACTCAACCCTCAATATAATCCAGATGTGAATCATTTACACATGCTTTAATTTATTCTGACTCTGATGCACAACAAGCAATAGAGGAGAAAATACAAGGATACGCACACATGGCCAATAAAGCTGATTCTGATTCTGGTGATTCTGGTGAGAGGAAACCAGGAAACCCAAAGCACCCCGAGGACACTCACTCAGACATGCGGAGGACGTACAAACTCCAGGTTCAAACCCAGGAGTGGACAGACTGTCATGTTTCAGTTTGGATTCATAAAACATGTTCTATGACTCAGGTGGGAGAGCAAAACAACTCCACTAAACCATTCATATTTTACAATATTCTGTGTATGCCACGGAACTTTTGCAATAAAAGATCGCTGCAAAAAGACTGTCGCTGTAACTGAACTGTGATTTTACAAAGTTTGCCCTCTTCAAAAAAAAAAAAAAAAAAGACGTGTCACTTTTAACACAACTGTGCTTCTTTCTTGACACACACACACACACACACACACACACACACACTTCAATCACATCTCCATCCAAATTCAAACCGCTGGGGAAAATACTTACCTTGTGGTTCACTGTGAACGTCATCTCAGCTCGTAAAACTTTACACACACACCTTAGCTGATCCAACTCAGTGCTGATTGGAGTCATTGCAACAACAACCATGTGTGTGTGTGTGTGTGTGTGTGTGTGTGTGTGTGTGTGTGTGTGTGTGTGTAATCTGTAAGTGTAGCCTGAGGACACTCCTCTCTGTGTGTGTTTATGTAACAGGTGGTCTTGCTGTGTGTGTGTGTGTGTGTGTGCGTGTGCACTGCAGGGCTGGATGGACACTCGTCCCTCACATAAAGGACACTTCCTCTCTCCTTTGTTTACTCCCTCATCACAGTAAACAAAGAATGCTACTTCCTACGCAAACACACACGCTGGTAGGAAGTGGAGTGGTCATTTCCCTCCGTCAGGTATGTCAGCCCCGAGGCCACAGCAGAGGTTCAGTGACACCACAAGTGTTTGGTGGCAGAGATGCACCGTCTCCCATTTGACATCGTCACGACTCGGCTGAAGGCAGAACAGAGAGGAGAGGCCGCACCAGTGTCTGCAACCTGGGGTTGGGTTCCCAACTTGTGAAATGAAATAAACTGTGGAAGATGCTACATGTGGATTAAATGTGTGGTTTTTTTTCACCAGCTACTTGATCCAAACGCCAGAGATCCTGATTCAGAACTATTCATTCAAACAGATTGCGTGAAGGGAAGTTTAACTTGGGGATTCCGATCAGACTCTCTTTTGCCGGCCATGGACTTCAGAAACACTCACCACTCATAAATCACACCAACAAATAATATTTGCTGAGTGCACAAAACCGGCTTGCAAAGAGATCATTAACCAGATGTTAGCCAAGTTTCGTTTTGTCTTTGGTGCCGGCTGATATCATCTGATGTGGGTGATGTTTGTCATCTAAAATAGTTTAAGAGAATGTTGGATAAAGACGAGCGGTCCGCTGTCCATCTCTGCTGATACGAAACAAACAGAGAAACACAGATTTTATGTAACCCAACCAAAAGTCAAAAGGAAGCGCCAAACCAAACCAAGTGATGTAGCGATAGCTTTCTGCAACGTCACGCGACATCAGTGTTGTCTGCGGTGCATCACTGAGTGTGAAAACAGAGTGGACGCCGGGTGAGAGACAGGGAGACTCTCAGTGCAGGTGGGCTGAATGCACCGCCAGGGAGATAGTTCTGAAAGGCACCCAATTCTCCTCAGTGTAACTGTCACCATTTACAGCATTATAAATGCACTAGTTGATTCTCACAGGATGCTGAAATGCAACTAAAATCTGTCTGGAAGAACAAAAACTGATGGAGTGATTCTGATAACAGTGAAGTGTCTGTGGTAAATGGGAAAAGGTGCAGAAACATCTCTATTTCTGTGCATTTGTGAGATCTTTTCAGGAGGTTTACCTTCTGATTTGACCGTTTTTATCACATAAAGAGTTTCCCTGTGTACGAAACGTTGGACTCGCCGCCTCCTCTCCTTCTCTGAAAACAGGCGTCTCTCTTTAAGGCTCGAGTGGAGCAGAACAGTAGCCCTTGTTCCCGGGAGAGGTCGCGACCCCCTCGCCCCGGCCCGAACCCGATATGCGGCCTGCCAGCTCGGCGGGGCGCTCCGCCTGAAAGATAAGGAAGTGGACCACCGGTAGTCCTGGTGTTGCCCCTCACCCTGGGGCTGCCCCGGGGGTCAAACCCAGTGCGCCTCACCTTACTCACCTTCCTCTCTCCTGCTCTTATAAAATCCACATTTCTCTCTTTCGTTTCTGGTTCAATGTGACATTTATTTTGTTACGCTAAATCAGTTTACTTGATACGGTGATCCTATGTT
>NW_027176931.1:0-17131 GCF_023349555.1 Cebidichthys violaceus | reverse complement strand
GCGTCAGTGGAGGGACTATCGCTGTCGAGAAGCTTTTGTCAAGCTGTGCGCCAGAACCGAAGACTAATAACAGCAACAATGGACAAAGATACAGACAACACTGACGCTGCTATCGAGGCTATTCTAAATCGATCAAAAGTCCTGAACAGCACTCTGTGTTGATGTTTGGGAAGATATAATATTTAGTTTAGACGTCGCAGTAAGTTTTGTGTGCAGTTTGTCGGTGAATAAACGCTACAACTCCACCAGCTCAGTTCCCCTGTCTTGCTTGCCACTCGCTGATTAAAGTGAAGAGGGTTAGCCCAGAGGTTAGCATCTACTTTGGCTCAGGCTCACTCAAGGTGGGCTGACCTTTGAGGTGAATCTGCTCTTTTTTGATACGCACAGACCCGCGCGATGAAAACAATACCAGTGTCGCTGTCGGGCTGGTGAAGAATAGACTTCCCCCAGCTTGTTCTCCCCTGATACAGTAGTGTCCTCTTACCACCACACTAGTGAGCAGCTCCTCTCCTCAGGCTGTAAGGCTGCTCAGGTCATCCTCCGTACTCCACCATAACAAAAAGAAATCTTTTCTTTTTCTTCATGTGTAGCATGAAAGGACTACAACGTCTGCACCCTGTGTTGTACAATGATGATACATTAACCTAGAACCTCATAGGGAGCCTCAGAAATCCGCAGATTTTCCTGTTATGATTCTTTCTCTCTCAACTCTGGCCATACAAGCAGCACACATATACACACACACACACACACACACACACACACACACACACACACACACACACACACACACACTACATAACATCAATATATATGTATCTGTGTCACATATATAATATAATTATATGATACTACATTTCTGTACATTTATTGTCCTTTCATCTGCCCTTCATTTTGACCTACTTCTCATTATTAACGACATATAAATTGTCTTTTTCAAACACCGGTCTGTATTTTTAGAGGAAGTGCTGTCACTGCATGGCAGCCTGCAGAATGTGGAAACACTTTATTTCTTTTTTGTTTTTTCTGCGGCTGGAACTACCAAAGACATGGCTTTGAATACTTTGCCATGTGTCTGTGGGCAGATTTTGTCACCGTGAAAGCTTCACAACCTTGCAAGATACAGTCCCAGAACTGAACAGATGTTAAGAGTTTATTGATGGTAGTAAAGATCAAAATGAAGGCCAAATTCAAAGATCGGAGTGGACCGAGCAAGGGGGGGGGGGGGGGGTGAAGGTCCACTTTACACCCCTTAACCGATTTGGTGTCACAGAACTTTACAAGTGTGTAGTTGGGATCAAAATGAAAGCCGAGTTCCAGTTGGATGTGCTCTGAGAAAGTGGGTAGGAAGTGGGGAAGGAGCTATTTCTTTTTTTTTCCTGGTTGAGAATTATGGAGGCTGTGTTGGCAATTATAAATGAAACTTTTGACCGCATTTTGGGTTCAAATTCTAGAGGCTCAACTTGCTACACATCATGGAGCCCATTTGCATCGGAGCAAGACGTCTTTGTGAGTATTTCATAAGCAAGATATAAATATATTTATAATATTAAATGTATATATCATATAGTATAATATCGTTTATCTAAGCAGATGTTACGCAGAACCTTCCCGGATAATAATGTCAATGGATTCAAGTAAAATCCTGAGTTCACTTATCCCATGCAGATGTGAAACCTGAGGGGTGTCATACGAGTCCTGAGTGAACAGGTAATAATTATCTGTTTACATCCATCTAAATCAATTTGTATGTAATCGTAAACAAGCTTATTTTCTTCCCAATTTGACACACATTCAAGTTCATTTTTCAGAACTTCATTTACTTATCTTCAGCTGCACAGAGTCACACACATTGAGAAGGAGAGAGGACCGAGGGAACTACTTTGTGGAACCCCACATTCTCACTTTCCTATGACTGAAAAGTTACCGTTGAAGTAAACACACAAATTATGTTCATCAAGTATAAAGCCATGAGCCAAAATGATTTCCGTAGTAGCTCAATCACATTCCAATTTCTCCAATCTGTTTGACTCGCTTATTGTCCTGTATCATGAGTGTTAAGAAAACACAGAATCATGAACTGAAAAATGATTTGATGGAAGACTAGCCTTAAGTAAGAATACTAACAGGCCCGCTGTTCACACCACTAAGGGCTCTCCTACGGTGGAAGGATTTTTGGAAACTTTCCATACACTGATGGGAAAACGCTTTCTTTCAAACTAAGGTTAAACATGTGACATACTGGTTCCGCAATGCAGTCAACTTGAATTCTAATTAATTTACTGTCAAGGTTATCCAGTCAAGACTAGATTTTTATCAATCTTTGTTTTTCAAGATGGACTATTTAATTTGTTATTCATATAGTTCACCATTTGATGTATTCATATTATGTCATTTCAATACAGAAGTCATTAAAATAGTCAGCAATTTTGAAGAGTTTTGCGATGAATGCGTTTGATTCTATGAAAGAAAGAATTTAGCTTTAGACTTTTTCTGATGCCGTTAAGAGTATTCCATATTTATTAACCATCGTGCCGTGCAAGTCGCTGCATTTTCTGCAACGCTGCCCTGCAGATATTTCAGAATAAAAGCCCCGTGTTGACAGACATACTGTAGGTATATAACCTGTTCACCAGGGCACAGACAAAAACAGCAATAGATAAGGTGACACAGACACACACACACACACACACACACACACACACACACACACACACACACACACACACACACACGCTGCTCAAGCAGCTCACGCAGGAAGAGTATTCCTATTGCAATAAATCTCACTGTACATACTCTGTCCAATTGTAGATTTTCATGAATACATTTTTTTCTTCTGAAAAGGATTCATGAGACACAACACAATCCTTGGCCAAGCCTTCGCTGTGTCATCTTCTGTCAGCTTCTGTGCTCCGTAGGTTTCTTATAGATGTGTCCAACAACATGCTACTGTGTGGGTCAACTGCATTTTGTCCGTGTGTCGACAGTGCTTGCAGTGTTATGGGCCCGATGCACAATATCTGAAGTTACTGCATTGTATAAAATATTTTTAGAAGACAACTCTTATGCTTCCATTTGAATCAATATCTGTTCTGGCAGATGGCTGAATAACTGAAACTGAAACGCATCCTATGCTGACAGCCTGTATGTGACTATGGTCACTCATGAAGTCTGAGTGAAGATCATTGGAGAGCTACTTTTCTGTAAATTAAACTTGATTGTATTAACGTTCAATCTGTATCTGGATATCTGATCTGAATGAGGGACAACTCCTGCACTGTGCAAATACAAGGGGTCTTGGGGGGGGGTCCCTGGAAAAATCTTTAAAAAGAATATTTCACTCGCAATATGTCACTAAAAATGTTATTGAAAGCTTAAGATGTCCAGCAGTGATTATTATTCAAACTGCACAACATTACCGCCTTCCTCCATGGGTGGCGCTGCTGCAAATAGTTTAGAACACCTAATGTTACAACCTGAAAACATCGTGGTTACAGACAATGACGCTAAAAATAACAACTCAATTATGTCAAAGACAAAGCAATGTTTATTATCTGAGGTCCAATTTTTCTTAAGGTGGCAATTTTTGTGACAGCCGTCCATAAGGTAAGAGGTTTTTGTGCGCGTGTCGGGTTTCAGTGTGCGTCAGCGTGCCGTGTGGATTCTGTTGCAGGGTTTTGTAGTTGTGTGAGTGGCCGGATTGCTCGATATTAGCCCTGGTGATGTGTGCGCGATGCGTGTATAGTCCTGATGGCTTGCGTCCATTTAATCGTATGGGCTTTGTTGGGTATTGAGTCTGTGTTAGACTTCAGCATTACACTGGAGCTCTAGGTAGAGAGGAGCTCCAAATTGCCACCAGGCGCCTCGGACCCGGAGGTATGATCACGTTACACCATTCAAAGAAAAAGTTGAACAATTTAGGAAACAAGCTTATTTGCTTTCTTGCTGAGAGTTAGATGAGAACATCAACACCACTTTCACGCTGTGTGAGTGGTATCGATCTTCTCACTCCGGGCGAAGAAGTGAATTGGCCTATTTCCCAAAATCTCTTACTGTTACTTTAAGGTGTGACAGGCTGTGTTCCCATTTCACTTATCATCCCCCCCCCCCCCCCCCCCCCCCCAAAAAAAAAAAACCCACTTATGCAGGCTCAGTGAAAGGTATGACTGGAAGTTTTGCCCATAATTTACACAAGGTACCATTTGACTAGGGATACAGTGGATACGCAGCGTTAGCCTTAGTTAAGGATGTGCCATGTTTGTTGTCAAATCTGACATCTTAACATACAATATTTAGTTATATAGGTCAGCAGCATTGAGATATCGAGAACACTTCATACCAGGTTTCAATGCAATGGCCTGTAATAAAATGTCAGCATATCTAGATAGGGCCTGTGTGAAAAAGGAGTCTCTGGGGCTCAGATAGCAGATTCTGGTCTTGCTGCAGAACAGCGGCCAAGCTTTTAATACCGCCATATTAAGTTTTGGTGCTCTTATGTATTTATTGGTCGTTTCTTTATGTGTTGCACATCTACCGTCAACCTGGGGTCCCGTAGGTGGTGCTGTCCTATTCTGAAAAGTGCCTTAAACTTGCATTTTTTATTTACAGCCAGCAGGGGGCGACTCCTCTGGTTGTATAGAAGTCTAGTCTAAAATGACTCTACTTCTCTCTTGATTTATTCCCTCAGTAAACATTGTAAACATGAGTTTATGGTCTCAATCTCTAGTTTACAGTCTTCTTCAATACAGCATGATGTTCATTTAGTACATTATGGTCCGTTTAGAGTCAGACAGACCATAAAGCAGGGGATGATTTGGGGCGGGGCTACCTTGAGATTGACAGGTTGCTACAGTTGCCAGAGCTGTATACGACGTCACTCCGTCACTCCTCCTCAGTCCAAATATGGTCTCTTCAGTTCACTAGGTGCACAAATTCAAGATGGTGGCAGCCAAAATCCCAAACTTGAGGCTTCAAAAAACCGCAGTCAAAAAAGCAATGGGTGACGTCAAAAAGACTGCGTCCACTTCTTAAATACGGTCTATGGGTGCTGTGTAGGAGGAGCCATTCAATCGAATTAACATTAAATAAGAGCTGTGAGTATTCTGCACAGAATGTCAAGCTGTTTCAGGCTGGACACCTGATAATGTTGGCTTTACGTTATTGCAGTGACCCGGAATTTGAACATGACAGCACCGCGCTGCTGCTCAGTAATGCGGCGATGCACACTCTTAATGTTTTCCTTGTGTGAGGCCACGTGACCATGAGATCATGTAAACAACATGGGGCAATTTATACGGAATCCTACATTTAATCAGGGACTTTTGTTCCATCAAGAGGCGAACAGATGAATTTAACCCAATCAGTGGGATACTCAGAGGCCACATTCATATCCTGCATCATGTGTGGATGCAAGTGTATCTATAACATGGTGTTTAATGCTTCTGATTCAGACTGACGTGAACCAGTATGTTTTAAAGTCCATCTTAATTTACAGATGGTGTCTGAAAGCTATACGTGTACGTGTGTTGTTCACTGATCGTGTAACAAAGTTGCAGGAAGCATTGCATGGTCACATTTGTTAAAAGGCCATCCCTGACTTCCTACTCTTTCTTTCTCCAGGTTTTCTGCCACGCTCTCTCCCCTATATATCACAGCTTTGGTTCTTTGACCGATGAGCTTTTGCAATTTGCTACACACCCAGCACCAACCCAGCAGTTGTGGCTCGCTGGGTGCAGCATGAAAACGCTTGTCACACAGTAATGGACTATTAAGGCCAGATTTTCTATTTCTCTCTGTTGCACTGTGTTTTTCTTCAAGTTCTGTGCACGCTTTGAACAAGTGAGTTTGGATGTCGCACAGTGGGGTCATGACTGGTGATGGACGTGCTACACAGTTAGTAACTGTGGCCGTTTGGATTACGACCACCTAATTCAGTCCCGAGAACCAATTTGTAGTGCAGCTTCATTCATGAGAATGTTCTTGTTTTTGCTTTGTTCCTCCCTCTGCTGCTATGCACTCAGCATGTGCAAATATGGTACAAAGTGTGACTGTCGCAAATTAGATGGGCGTTAATGCAGCAGGCATACTACGTCTGTAAAGTGTTGGCATCATGTGCTTTCATTACATCAGTTTGTTGGACTGTTGAATACTAATGTACTGTATTTATTGATTACATCATTCAATAAAACAGGTGTTATTGTTTAAATTGAAATAAAGAAATTAGACACCAACAACTCCATGCAAGTTATTCTCCAGTCACACATTTCTGGTGCATGAAGCAGTGAGTTAATCTGCATTAGCTTGATGTTTTCCCATTCCTGCAGAAGTGCATAATGAAGTTGCAGGCCACTGACATGGCTAACCCTCATCGTTCACTCAAGGTGACATTTGGTGCATTACAGAATGCACAGGAAACCCCGAAAAAACACCGGTAAGACAAGTTACCGTTACACACTATAGGTGTAATGGTAGATGACCGCCAGTGAGGGCAACTCTCACAGAAATACATCAAATGACCACGACCACTTAGCAGCTCATCAAGTAATTGGATCACGGAAATACCATGACATAAATAATTTAACGTTTAACGGTTTAGGCAACAAAAATAAGGTCAAATAAAACACATGAATACGACACAAACGTCTTTTCACAATAACTCAACACTTGGGGACACATACAAAAGTGGACGCAGTAACCGTGACGTCACCAACTGGTTGTGGACTACAGTTCTGACTATTTGAATTCGGCATTTTAGTGACACAAGAGGGAGGAGCTAATTACAACCAAACACAAAACAAGGCTTTTTCAGGTGATCAAAGAAGTTACAGTTCACTTTAATGAACTGAAAACACATTGTGAAAGGGTTAAAGTTCTAAAAGGAAAACAAAGACAACTCCCAGATCGAAAAAGGCTGAGGTAACGACCTGTCAATCACAGTAAGCCCCGCCCTAAAGCATCCCCTGCTTCATGGTCTGTGTGACTCTAAATGGAGCATAATGTACTAAATGAACATCATGCTGTATTGAAGAAGACTGTAAACTAGAGATTGAGACCATAAACTCATGTTTACAATGTTTACTGAGGGAATAGATCAAGAGAGAAGTAGAGTCATTTTAGACTAGACTTCTATACAACCAGAGGAGTCGCCCCCTGGTGGACACTAGAGAGAATGCAGGTTTTGGACATTTCCACATAGACTTCACTTTTCAGGTTGCCACCTGATTATAACTTATGCAACATTACATAACTTTCTCTCGCTCTTGTAACATAGACTACTATGCTTCATACCTTATAGAACAATACTACATATACTTATTTCATACTTGAGGTATTTTCCGTAACTTAACCAAGTACTTTTGGTGCCTAAACCTTACCAAGTTGTTTGCTGTAAACATGGAATTTCATTTTGAAAAGAACGTGTATGTAATGAGTTTAAATTGACTCATGCAGAACTGACTAATGAGTGGTACATGATGCATCATCACTAGGAGCATAGCTGCTGACCAAGCTTCCGTATTTGACGAGTTGGGAGTGAGAACATGTTTGTTCCATAAATCAATAAGTTTATAAGAAAGTTCAGTTAATAAGAAATGTTTTTTATTTGTAGTACTGTATTTCCATATAATCCGAAGATGTGAGGGCAAGTGTTTTCTTTTTATACTGAAGTAGCTTAACAATTGATAACTTTATTACTTAAATATTGGGTTTATGTAGAATACTGAAGGCAATGTAGCAAAAGTCATGAAGTACATGCAGTATATAGATGTGAGTCATCGGTGTCAAAACATTTACTGCTTTTACTGTCACACTACTTTCTGCAACCACAATTGTTGAAACTTTTAAATACATAAACAATATGTTGGCTTTGGATGTGTTGTTTCCTTGTGTAAGACATTTATAGACATACATTTCTTATTATGATATGGATCATAATAACACAACACTGTTTTTGTCTTGCACAGAATGTAATCATTAATCACTTTCTCCTCATAAATGACAATTCTCTGAAAACTTCACATTACAATAAGCTTTAAAACCTTTTCAAAACATGCTGTGAAAATCTATGGTTTATGACTCATGTAGTATTTTTGTGAAAGGAACACAGGTGTGGAGTGGAAATAGTTTAATGAAGAGGCTTTTTTTTCTGAGAGGTTCAGCACAAGCTCTCCAGATAAGAGCTCAAAAATAGTCAGTAGCTAGTGTTGACCTTGAGTCAACAGCTCCTGTGTGTGTGTGTGTGTGTGTGTGTGTGTGTGTGTGTGTGTGTGTGTGTGTGTGTGTCCTAGATCAATAGACATAGAATATCTTTTCATGAAGTTAGAACATACAGTACACACACACACACACACACACACACACACACACACACACACACACACACACACACACACACACACTGTCTGGATGTATGCGTGTCAACACAGACTTTATTAAGTCTTTTGAAAGTTTGAGTACTGCAGCCATTGAAAGAAGCTTCATTCTCTTCAATACATCATATCCAGTAGAGTCTCTCAACAGAGTCTCTACCTTTGGTGGAATGTATTGATGCTCGCAATTAAAACCCTTATCCTTCGATTCAAGAGTGATTTAACAAAAGTTCATTACGATGTTAAATCAAGTGTTAGCGTTTAGAGACATAGCACACAAGAGAAGATGCACTGAGTACACAAAACACAGCTTATTCTGTATTGATTTATTTCTCATGCGGTTCTACTGCCCCTACAGGCAGGACAACATCGCTGTCTTCGAGGGTGTGTTGAGTGCTATCACCCTACCACAGACATGCACTTGTGATCTGCCTTTTTATTACGTGTAACCGCCTTCTTCCCCTATTCCTTGAAGGGGCGTGTTGCAGATGATCACCCTAACGTTAAGGATACAGTGTGAATAACACCTGCAGTAGTTGCCAATGTTCTCTGTGTCTCTGGGACGCAGCAGCAGAATGGCATCCCAAAATATGAGGATTTTTACAGTGTAATCTTTTACAGTTTTTTGCCGTATTTATTCGCGGCAGAGAATACGGCAGTTAGTTAGTCTGGGTCCATGTGAAACCAGAAGTCAAAATTAAATGTATGTCTGTGTCCTAAATAACGTATAATAAGTCATTTTATGCCAAACCGTGATGAGTTTTTCTAAACCTAGCCAAGTCATTTCGTTGCCTAAACCGAAAGAAGTTTTGTTGCATTTTTGTTTAGTTTTGTTTTTAAATTTACAATGTTAACCATATGTTTAAAACTGTTTAAAACTGCAACTGTAATCCAGAACCGTAACCATTGAAGTGCCAGATCTCAAAACAAAATGTTCATCTAGACTGTATTGAAAGGCAATGGCGTAATATATATTGGAGAGATGCTATATATACTGGCTTCCTGTCCAACAGAGAACTGACTTTAAAACCCTGCTGTTGGTTTATAAAGCACTGAATGGCTCAGAGATCTGCTGCTACCTCATGAACCATCCCGACCCCTCAGCTGGTCTGGGACCGGTCTACTTTCTGTTCCAGAGTCAGAACTAAACATGGAGAAGCAGCGTTCAGTTCTTCTGCTCCACATATCTGGAACAAAGTCCCAGAAAGATGCAGGTCTGCAGAGACCCTCAGCTCCTTTAGATCCAGACTGAAGACTTCTCTGTTTGCTGCCTTTAACTGAACCACATTCAAGATATTAATCCAGTTCTGCATTTTACTACTGTAATCTATTTATTACACTGTTTTTAATGTTTCAATGGATGTTAAATCTCCTTTTCTTTTGCATCATGTTTTGATGCTTTTAATGGTTTAATGTGAAGCACTTTGAATTACCTTGTTGTTGAAATGTGCTGTACAGATAAACTTGCCTTGTCTATAGATTGGAAATTAGATTTTAATAGCAAAGAAATGAAAAACAAAACCTCTGTGACAAATGATTTTCAGCACAAGCAAAACTTTAAATAACTACATTTTTTCCCTGAAGCATTTTACAAATTAACATTTTTCAAACTGTCTGCTGAGTAAGGACAGTATAACAGTGAATAGAAGGTGGGATGACACCATCCCCGTCAAAGGGAAAGTATAGTATAGTATTTGCCACACTTCAACTTTTTTTTGTTATCATAACTTAAAACAACCGTCGATCAGTTTCAGGGGGTCGGGGGGTCTTTAGGGGCACATTGTCCACAGAAATGCTGAAACGGAAAAACATACTCTATGATTTTGTCAATAGCACAAACCCACTTCACTGCCTCCAACCCACTGCACCTCAGAAGCCTGTCCCCCTTCTGTCCTCGGGTCTGATCGCCACCCGGCCCTGACCGACCTCTACTTCACCAAGAAATATGTGTTTGTTTGTGCTCGGTGGCCCGCCAGATGCACCGCCACAGCTGGCGTGACGTCTTCTGCAGAGTGCTGTGTGGAGACATATTGAGCTTTTGAGGCACCACAGCGCAGATCGGCTAACTGCAGCGGTTTGACGAATCATTGCGGCGTCGCCCCAGCCGCCGACACCGCACTGCCCTCCCACTCTGTGGCGAGACATGTCTCTCCGCTGCTCCATCTCCCGGTCTCAGCAACAGAGCCACGGCGGTGTCTTCCTTTCGACCGGCTCTTCTCTGTGCACAGCGCCCCGAGGATTTTCATAAACTGCTGCTACTGGAAAGAATATGAAGGCTTGATGTAAATCTGTAATGTCAAACCCTTCATTTCCCCCCTTATCTCACTGCCTCCTGTTTCTCTCTTTACATGAATGAAAACACAGAGATGACACAGAGCGATACAGCATTGTACTGTTTTAACAGACACATATATCATCATACAGTAGAGAAAAAGAGCCAACACAAACACTCCCACAACGTACAGCTGATACACAATAGGCAGCCCTTCAGCACAGGCAATATTTGTCACTTTGTATTTTACTGCTGCTTCTTTAATCTTGGCCTTAGGTGCTGAATGCATTAAATCCGCTAGAATTTACTCTCACATGCCCCGCTGTTTTTCTCCCAAACAAAAGCAGATGGGAAATTTTCATATGTGTAGGCTGTGTAGGCGAACCTCTCTACATGTATTTCACATAGTGGAAAAACAAGCACAGTGTTGCTTGACAGTCAGTCTAGTGTCTAGTCACATCTGTAAAACGTGGTTTTAATCCAACTGAAAACATCTTTCTTACTAAAGCGTTCTTCCACAAAAAGCTACATTTTTTCCCAGCTTGCATACAAGTACAATTACATTAAAAAATCACTATGTGTTGCAAAGTCATACCCAGAACAAAGCCTTCATAACATTCCTGCAACCTGGCGTCTCACGGGCATCAAATACAGACGCTTGGGCAGCGGCTCTTGATGCCGACCCACAAGGAACCCTTTAGAGCAGGGGTCACTAATAGGCGGACCGCGGTCCGGGTCCGAACCCAGACACGATTGTAATCGGACCCCTATAACCGACATACAATTGAGAATTATAACATTTCTACCGGAGCGCTTCTAATTGAACCGGCACGGCTTTTCTAGATTTGACGGCACTCGTTCAGCGGCGCAGGAAACACACAGACCAATTACATGCATTGTAAATCACATCACGTGATGCTACTCAGCCAATCACACACGCGTGTGTTTTACGATAAGCATCGCGGCTTGGGGGAGATGTACACAGAGACGAGGCAAGAGAAATACCGCAAAAAAAGAGAAAAGTGTAGAGCGAAACCACAGCCTTTAAGCAAGAATGGCAAAGCACAACTGGCTCTGGTCAAACGGACCCACTGACATCTGGAATGAAGACACTAAAAGACACTATGATCAGAACCCTAACACATTCATTCACTGCCCAGCAATGCTGTAAACAGAGAGGAACAGGGCTGAAACCTGTGGTTTCCACAGCCACAGATGAAGTCCCTGCACACAGCTTTCTCTTTTGAGAAGACGAGAATAATATGTACGTCATGGCTTTTTGATTGACATTAATTCATCTCATCTCATCTCATCTCATCTTCAACCGCTTATCCGGGATCGGGTCCGGGGGGCAACAGCTCCAGCAGGGGACCCCAAACTTCCCTTTCCCGGTGCCACATTAATTCATACCTAAATGAAATGAATTTAAAGCTGCAGGGCAAGGACATTTCAGTTCAATTCATTTAAAAAAAAATGAGGTACTTTATGATGAGTGTTATGATCCGTTGCACAACTACCTGCTCGAGAAATTAAATAAAATTGAATTTTGCTCACAAAATAGTAAGGGCGTGACGCGTCGGTCAAATGTTTATTTCGTCGCATCCAGATTGGATGGTTCGTATTTTGGCATGACATTTCACTCGGCCTCAATGTAAATGTGTTTTGGCATTAAGTCAGACACAACATGCTATTATCCGTGTATGAGTGACAGCTAGAGAAGCTCATGAACATAATTGTGCGCTATCTGGTGCGCTCAACGCCAGGGGGCTTAAGGTGATGGAGAGTGTTGTGAAGAGAGTTAGTTACCGCCTCGGCTTTCAGCACACAACCTCACACTTTGAGAGAGGTATGAGCTCATTATCCCCACATATGCACACACACACACACCTACACCTACACACACACACACACACACACACACACACTGCATCTTCCACAATGGTGGCAGTTTACTGATAGTGTTGTACAGAGAACTAATGAGAACATTCTTCAAGTCCATAACCTTTACCTGTGAAACTGTGCATGTTTGTGTGTGTGTGTGTGTGTGTGTGTGTGTGTGCGTCCCGTGCCGGCGCCCGCCCCCCTAGACAGGTGGAGAATAGCTGTCAGTCAAACAGAAAAATAACTATAGGTGTTCACGGTTTGTCAGCAAATTGAATCTGTGGCGGAATGTTGGGAAAAAGAAGAGAGAATGCTTCTCCTCCTCTCCTTTGTGCTGGGTCTGCTATGTGATGAACGCCGTCACCGCCTCATCAGGTGGCCCTATGTCGATGTAGTGCTGGATGTGAAATGAAATTGACTGGTTGACGTACCACTATCTCCTCAACAGTGAAATTCAACTGGGCTTCTTTATTAAGCGTTCTTCTCTCTTCCTCTGCACACACCCGTGTTTTCGCAGACCGTTGAGTCAACCTTTTATCCTGTTTTCTGCATATTTTGAAGTAATCAAGCAACTAAGCTGATGTTCCAGTGCAACTGCTCGGATGCTACGAGTTCAAAACATTATTTGAGAACACCATATGCCACGAGCGCGTCTTCCCGTTTCCACAAGGTGTTTACTGTGGTTTCACAACAAGTGCATGCTGTTGGACCCACACGGTTTACACATGAAGGGGAAAATAATAGGTTCTTCCTCGTGCCTACATAACTCCTGTGGTGAAGACAGTCATTACTAAAGACTAACTAAAGCCCCAAACCAATTTTATTTTAGCTAAAACAATAATTCCGAGTCGTATTCTTAAGAGATTGGTTCTTCTCTTGACATAGTAGTGCAAAGTAATTTAATCCTACATGTTTAGTCATAATATGCATGGTGATTGCCTTCTGCTGTTTGAAACCTGGCCATTACAATTGCATTAAGCCAGGTGACATGTATGGAGCCAGCTTTAAACACCAACAATGAGTAATATCATTAGCATAAACAGTAATAGTCGTCACGACTGGCACATTAAAAACAGTAAAGTTTGGCTACTTGTTAAAGTAATGTAGACCAAGCCCAGCAGTTCATGTGGTGCTTTTTAATGTTCATAACTGAAGCGTGAAATTGCGGTGGAAGTATATATATATAAAAATAAAATTCAACATTATATGGAAGCTATTGGAAGCTTAATTACTTACATTACTATAGCTAAAAGCTAATGTTTTAAAGTCTACACTTAATATTCTTCACCTGCCTTCAGCGTCAGTGTTTTTTAATATCATCATTTCTATTTGCAATATATTATTTGCCTTAATCCGTTAGCAGACACACCACGGATGCACTGAGAACCATAGGCTCTCGATAATCCATTCCACATGTTGCATTGTCTGTCTCCTTCTTGTCTTTCTTTAAGCGTTTTGATTTGATTAAAGTCTGTTGTGTCGAGCGGATCTCTGAAGTTCACTTAGTCCTGCAGCTCGAGCATGATCGGTTCAGCGTGTCTCCAATTATAGGCGTTCACGCAGTTCTCTCTCCTCTCGATTCATGGAATTTTATCTTTAGGCTGTGCTACCTCGGCTCCCAGCAGGGGAGCTAACGACTGATTTGTACGCTGCTGTGATCTGCTAGTTATTTCATTTGGAGGATCAACAAACCAGCCTTGTCGTACAACAAATGTGGTGCTAATGGAGGGCAGGATAATGAAGGTGAGAAGATAAATGCAGTTTAAACGGCGTGAGAGGGCCTTAAAGTCTTTACTTAATCATATTGTAAAGAACACAATCTTAACGCTGGTCCTAATTGTAGCTGCAGCTCTATTTATTCAGTCGGGGTTTAGCTGTAATCCTCGCTTGAAACATCCAGCTCAGCTGTTTGAAGCTGAACTCTATCAATAATAATTGGACCACTTTACTCTTTTATTAAAAAAAGATGTGATGGTGACAGCTGGGTAAGAGACTCGCAGCATTTTTTGACCCGATTAATATATTTTGCGACGAGAACCAAAGGGAGGGAACAAATGCAAGGGAGAGCATTTAAATGAACACCTCCCGTTGATTTATGAAACCAAAATCTGCATAATTGCCCTAAATGGCGAGAGGAACTTTGTCTTTTGAGTAACCCGTGGCTGCTGTGTTCACAGGCAACACGAGAATGTTACCATAAAATAATCCAAAAATAAATGAGCATATGTTCAATCGGAAAATTCCTTTTTCTTTTTTTCAAATACCAGAAGATGAAAAGGAAAGTATGTTGTGCCAAGTCACACTGATTTATCTGGTGTTGATGAAATGAAAAAGTGGGATCTTCGACCACCAACAGCCATCGCACCCTCATTGTGACTACCTTTGTTACGCGGTACTGTGGCGTGTGGTCTCACTTCAGCTATTTGAATTGGCTTAATGCTAGGGCTGGTAATCTTGTGAAACTAGCAAGAGGGCGCTAGAGTGTCTATTTACACGCGGGCCAAGTTGAGACTGCGACTTAACTTAGCAACAGTTAGCCAGACAAAAAGCTGCCAGAGAGGACAATGAAATGATTGGACGGTCCTGCGAGAGCCACATATACTGGACTTCTATATTTCTGTTTGATTTAGTGATTGATATCGGGACGTAAAGATAATTTAAGTAAGTATAGCATGAAATGTTTTTCCTGAAGATTACGAACCCTAGCTTTAAGTTGCACACGTTGTCCTCACAGATCGGGGGTAAGCTCTCTTGCAGGACACATCGGGATTAAAAACCGATACAAAAATGAAAGTGTGCCGTCTCATTGATAAGGTCCACTGTACCCTTGAAGCACTAATATATATATATATATATATATATATATATATATATATATATATATATATATATATATATTGACAACCATATGTGCAGATGTCCCGAAGACGAGCAAGACTGATCTTCTCAATGAGAGCTGATGTAATATGTTTTTTATATTTCTTTATTCCTTGAGGGTTAGAAGTCTGACGCATTCATTTAAGCCTGTGCCTTGTGCTCACTATAGCTCTTGAAATAAATCCCAAATATCATTCAAAAATTGTCGTCTCCCTTTGAGCCAGGAACATTGATCGATACTTGCATTTTTATTTCCTTGACTGCTGTCAAATAGAAAGCCAATCTGAAGCTCATGGACTCCTCCAATAAGAACGGGACTCATCTGTAATCAATCAGCAACGCTTCACTGCAAAGTGAATGCAATAACACCTTCAAAGAAAGACGCTCTGATCATCTGTATTCTCCCGAAGTAGACAATATGGCGTGTGTGCAATATGCATATCCAAAGAACATGTACTAATTTTACATGCTCAGGCGCGTTTAATCTTGAACTCATCAAGCACAGATCATCTCTGTAAGCAAGCCTGCGACGCCTGTGATACCGCAGTTCTTACCGGGAGATTAATGTTTTCCGCCGTGTGACCGCAATCTACCAAACAACGGCTCTTTTAAAGAGAGAACTCTCACGGCTCCACGATAAATCAAACAGAAAGCGTTTCCAGCCGCACTACCGCAGAAGTTGACTTTGTGCATTTTTCTGTACTTCAGACTTCAGTGACGTTGCAGTCCGTTGAGTCCGTCCCTCACACTCATGCTGTGATTCGTAAAGGCAATTTGACTCTCCTCACCGACTGGTTCCTGTTCGGTGACCAAAAGCACACGACAGAATCTTTATTGTGATGGAAGATTTGCTCCCAAAAAAAGAAATTGAACTTGTAAATTGTTAAAAGTTATGATATGGTGGGCAGACCAGCCTTTCTAACGCCATTGTTTTTTTTTTTATGTGAAATGATTAACAGATTTTCATTTATTATAAAATGTATGCCATATATTCTCAAACATAGGTAACGTTCACACTGCAAGCCTTTGTGCTAAAGTCAGATTTATTGCTCAGATCATCTCATAAATGTGGCCATCATCAGATTCCAGTGTGAACCGACCCGGATGAGCAAAACTAATCACAGCGAAGCACACCGTTGTACAGATGTCAAACACGGAGGCCAGTGAAGTCAGCGTTTAATAAGGACTCATGTAGAAGTTGAAGAGCGGATGATAATGTGGGAGATGATGAGGAGACTTTTCTGTTACGGTTCATACGGGTCCAGGGGTGGTGGGATCGTGACCTGAATCGCTTCAAAACTCAGAATTGTGAAATAAAAGTGGCATTAATTCCAACATGAGTTCACAAGAAGCTCAGATTCCATGAGATCTGTGTTGATTTTGGACGCCTGCAGTTTGAACGCAGCCATCGACTTATTCTACTCAACCGAAGTAGAACACGTTCTCCGTGCTGCATTGGATTCGGCATATCGGAGAAGAGAACTTTCTGCAGTCGGAATGTTGTCTTTGAAAGGCTGTACGCCAACAACTATGGAATGAAGAACAATATTTTGTCGGATAAAAGATGTTGGGATCTTTGCTAAGGATTACGTCAGTCTTTTTTTAATTACATTCTGAGTTTTGAACTCTACAATGCTCTGGAGTTATTGGAAATGATTGGATCACACAAGTCTGAAACAATATGCAGCCATCACTGGAATCTAATTCTGCACGTAGTACAATACTAATAACATAA
>NW_027176930.1:7500-17181 GCF_023349555.1 Cebidichthys violaceus | reverse complement strand
GAAATGTATTTCATCCAGCTTATATGTGTAAAAGTGTCCGTTTTTAAGGTCATAAGGCCGGATAAATCATTTACATTCAACCGCTTGGAGCTCACTTGCAGTCCAATGTCGCCATCCTGTGGACAAAGTGAGAGTTGCAGTTTGGAATTACACTTAGAAAAAAACCAGCAAACTGACCTCCAGGCCCTGTATTGTGGATGTGGAGGCCGCTTTGGAGGCTCCAGCTCGGCCTAGGGACATAGCCTGGCTCTGCCTAGCTCTCTGGTACTCGCTCAGAGGACCAGGACCACGTGAAATGCATTTCATCCAGCTTATATGTGTTAAAGTGTCCGTTTTTAGGGTCATAAGGCCGGATAAATCAGTTGCATTCAACCGCTTGGAGCTCACTTGCAGTCCAATGTCGCCATCCTGTGGACAAAGTGAGAGTTGCAGTTTGGAATTACACTTAGAAAAAAACCAGCAAACTGACCTCCAGGCCCTGTATTGTGGATGTGGAGGCCGCTTTGGAGGCTCTAGCTCGGCCTAGGGACATAGCCTGGCTCTGCCTAGCTCTCTGGTACTCGCTCAGAGGACCAGGACCACGTGAAATGTATTTCATCCAGCTTATATGTGTAAAAGTGTCCGTTTTTAGGGCCATAAGGCCGGATAAATCATTTACAGTCACCCGCTTGGAGCTCACTTGCAGTCCAATGTCGCCATCCTGTGGACAAAGTGAGAGTTGCAGTTTGGAATTACACTTAGAAAAAAACCAGCAAACTGACCTCCAGGCCCTGTATTGTGGTTGTGGAGGCCGCTTTGGAGGCTCCAGCTCGGCCTAGGGACATAGCCTGGCTCTGCCTAGCTCTCTGGTACTCGCTCAGAGGACCAGGACCACGTGAAATGTATTTCATCCAGCTTATATGTGTAAAAGTGTCCGTTTTTAGGGTCATAAGGCCGGATAAATCATTTACATTCAACCGCTTGGAGCTCACTTGCAGTCCAATGTCGCCATCCTGTGGACAAAGTGAGAGTTGCAGTTTGGAATTACACTTAGAAAAAAACCAGCAAACTGACCTCCAGGCCCTGTATTGTGGATGTGGAGGCCGCTTTGGAGGCTCCAGCTCGGCCTAGGGACATAGCCTGGCTCTGCCTAGCTCTCTGGTACTCGCTCAGAGGACCAGGACCACGTGAAATGCATTTCATCCAGCTTATATGTGTAAAAGTGTCCGTTTTTAGGGTCATAAGGCCGGATAAATCAGTTGCATTCAACCGCTTGGAGCTCACTTGCAGTCCAATGTCGCCATCCTGTGGACAAAGTGAGAGTTGCAGTTTGGAATTACACTTAGAAAAAAACCAGCAAACTGACCTCCAGGCCCTCTATTGTGGATGTGGAGGCCGCTTTGGAGGCTCTAGCTCGGCTAGTTGAAGGCTTTAGCGCTTCTCTCCCATCTACCAGGGGCACGAAACTAAATTACCAGGGGCATGAACGTCCTGAACGGTCGGAGTTTTGGTTTTAACCCAGGGGGGGTGCTTAAGTGTGGGGGCCCGGGACCGCCTGGAGACGGGGTTAGAAGGGTAGCTGCCGGAGGTGTCTCTGCGGGCTTTTGGTGAGGGGTGGCCGGGTGGGGGTGGGTCCGGTTGTGGGGGGGGTGTTTTTGGAGGGCTATTTTTTATTTTTTCCCCGTTTTTGGTGGGAGCTTGAGTCAGAGGTGTTGGTGGGTGACCAGGGGGGTGCTGCGGAGGTCCTGTGGCCGGGAAAGGTGCCTGATTTCCGGGTGTGGATGAGTGGATGAGGCTGGTGCTGTGGGAGTGCTTTTCTCACACTTTCTCCCACTATTTCGGTCTGCTTTAAGCAGAGGTGATGGAGGGTGACCAGGGGGATGCTGCGGAGGTCCTGTGGCCGGGATAGGTGCCTTATTTCCGGGTGTGGATGAGTGGATGAGGCTGGTGCTGTGGGAGTGCTTTTCTCACACTTTCTCCCACTATTTCGGTCTGCTTTAAGCAGAGGTGATGCTGGGTGACCAGGGGGGTGCTGCGGAGGTCCTGTGGCCGGGAAAGGTGCCTGATTTCCGGGTGTGGATGAGTGGATGAGGCTGGTGCTGTGGGAGTGCTTTTCTCACACTTTCTCCCACTATTTCGGTCTGCTTTAAGCAGAGGTGATGCTGGGTGACCAGGGGGGTGCTGCGGAGGTCCTGTGGCCGGGAAAGGTGCCTGATTTCCGGGTGTGGATGAGTGGATGAGGCTGGTGCTGTGGGAGTGCTTTTCACACACTTTCTCCCACTATTTCGGGTTGCTTTAAGCAGAGGTGATGCTGGGTGACCAGGGAGATGCTGCGGAGGTCCTGTGGCCGGGAAAGGTGCCTGATTTCCGGGTGTGGATGAGTGGATGAGGCTGGTGCTGTGGGAGTGCTTTTCACACACTTTCTCCCACTATTTCGGTCTGCTTTAAGCAGAGGTGATGGAGGGTGACCAGGGGGATGCTGCGGAGGTCCTGTGGCCGGGATAGGTGCCTGATTTCCGGGTGTGGATGAGTGGATGAGGCTGGTGCTGTGTGAGTGCTTTTCACACACTTTCTCCCACTATTTCGGGTTGCTTTAAGCAGAGGTGATGCTGGGTGACCAGGGAGATGCTGCGGAGGTCCTGTGGCCGGGATAGGTGCCTTATTTCCGGGTGTGGATGAGATGAGAGTGGGGGTGCTTTCCACACCCGAATTTATCCTTTCTCCCCTTCTGTTTTTCGGACCCTTTTGTGTCAGTGTTGCTGGGTGCCAGGGGGATGCTGTGGAGGTGTTTTATCCGGAAAAAGTGCTTTTTTCCGGGCGTGAGCGAGATGTGTGTCTGGGTGCTCTTCAGCCCGGACTTTGCCTTTCTCACCCTTCTTTTTTCAGGCCCTTTTGTGGCAGTGTTGCTGGGTGCCAGGGGGATGCTCTGGAGGAGGCCCACCCGGAAAAAGTGCTGTTTTCCGGGTGTGGGTGAGATGAGAGTGGGTGTGCTTTCCACGCCCGAATTTATCCTTTCTCACCCTCCGTTTTTCGGGCCCTTTTGTGTCAGTGTTGCTGGGTGCCAGGGGGATGCTCTGGATGTGAGTCACCCGGAAAAAGTGCCATTTTCCGGGCGTGAGCGAGATGTGTGTCTGGGTGCTTTTCAGCCCAAACTTACCCTTTTTCACCCTCTTTTTTTCGGGTCCTTTTGTGGGAGTGTTGCTGGGTGCCAGGGGGTTGCTCTGGAGGAGGCCCACCCGGAAAAAGTGCTGTTTTCCGGGTGTGAGTGAGATGAGAGTGGGGGTGCTTTCCACGCCCGAATTTACCCTTTCTCACCATCCGTTTTTCGGGCCCTTTTGTGGGAGTGTTGGGGGGAGCCCAGGGGATGCTCTGGAGGTGAGTCACCCGGAAAAAGTGCTGTTTTCCGGGCGTGAGCGAGATGTGTGTCTGGGTGCTTTTCAGCCCAAACTTACCCTTTCCCACCCTCTTTTTTTCGGGTCATTTTGTGGGAGTGTTGGGGGGAGCCCAAGGGATGCTCTGGAAGAGGCCCACCCGGAAAAAGTGCTGTTTTCCGGGTGTGGGTGAGATGAGAGTGGGGGTGCTTTCCACGCCCGAATTTACCCTTTCTCACCATCCGTTTTTCGGGCCCTTTTGTGGGAGTGTTGGGGGGAGCCCAGGGGATGCTCTGGAGGTGAGTCACCTGGAAAAAGTGCTGTTTTCCGGGCGTGAGCGAGATGTGTGTCTGGGTGCTTTTCAGCCCAAACTTACCCTTTCCCACCCTCTTTTTTTCGGGTCATTTTGTGGGAGTGTTGGGGGGAGCCCAAGGGATGCTCTGGAAGAGGCCCACCCGGAAAAAGTGCTGTTTTCCGGGTGTGGGTGAGATGAGAGTGGGGGTGCTTTCCACGCCCGAATTTACCCTTTCTCACCATCCGTTTTTCGGGCCCTTTTGTGGGAGTGTTGGGGGGAGCCCAGGGGATGCTCTGGAGGTGAGTCACCCGGAAAAAGTGCTGTTTTCCGGGCGTGAGCGAGATGTGTGTCTGGGTGCTTTTCAGCCCGAACTTACCCTTTCCCACCCTCTTTTTTTCGGGTCATTTTGTGGGAGTGTTGGGGGGAGCCCAAGGGATGCTCTGGAAGAGGCCCACCCGGAAAAAGTGCTGTTTTCCGGGTGTGGGTGAGATGAGAGTGGGGGTGCTTTCCACGCCCGAATTTACCCTTTCTCACCATCCGTTTTTCGGGCCCTTTTGTGGGAGTGTTGGGGGGAGCCCAGGGGATGCTCTGGAGGTGAGTCACCCGGAAAAAGTGCTGTTTTCCGGGCGTGAGCGAGATGTGTGTCTGGGTGCTTTTCAGCCCGAACTTACCCTTTCCCACCCTCTTTTTTTCGGGTCATTTTGTGGGAGTGTTGGGGGGAGCCCAAGGGATGCTCTGGAAGAGGCCCACCCGGAAAAAGTGCTGTTTTCCGGGTGTGGGTGAGATGAGAGTGGGGGTGCTTTCCACGCCCGAATTTACCCTTTCTCACCATCCGTTTTTCGGGCCCTTTTGTGGGAGTGTTGGGGGGAGCCCAGGGGATGCTCTGGAGGTGAGTCACCCGGAAAAAGTGCTGTTTTCCGGGCGTGAGCGAGATGTGTGTCTGGGTGCTTTTCAGCCCGAACTTACCCTTTCCCACCCTCTTTTTTTCGGGTCATTTTGTGGGAGTGTTGGGGGGAGCCCAAGGGATGCTCTGGAAGAGGCCCACCCGGAAAAAGTGCTGTTTTCCGGGTGTGGGTGAGATGAGAGTGGGGGTGCTTTCCACGCCCGAATTTACCCTTTCTCACCATCCGTTTTTCGGGCCCTTTTGTGGGAGTGTTGGGGGGAGCCCAGGGGATGCTCTGGAGGTGAGTCACCCGGAAAAAGTGCTGTTTTCCGGGCGTGAGCGAGATGTGTGTCTGGGTGCTTTTCAGCCCGAACTTACCCTTTCCCACCCTCTTTTTTTCGGGTCATTTTGTGGGAGTGTTGGGGGGAGCCCAAGGGATGCTCTGGAAGAGGCCCACCCGGAAAAAGTGCTGTTTTCCGGGTGTGGGTGAGATGAGAGTGGGGGTGCTTTCCACGCCCGAATTTACCCTTTCTCACCATCCGTTTTTCGGGCCCTCTTGTGGCAGTGTTGGCAGGGGCCTAGGGGATGCGGTGGAGGTCAAAGATCCGGGAAATGTGCCCCCTTTCCCTGGTAAATGACGTCCAGGGCGCTGTCCGTGGTGCTGTCCATGGTGCTGATGTTGCTACGTGAGCTAATGCCCGGAAAAAGCGCCCTAAACTGGGATGATGAGAGAGAGAGAGAGAGAGAGAGAGAGAGAGAGAGAGAGAGAGAGAGAGAGGGCATGGAGCAGCAGTCGGAGGCATCCCAGGGAGAGAGGCATGCTCTGGGGCACGAAAATCCCGGAAAAAGGAAGAAAAAGGGAAAAAAAACCCAGCCGCGTATGTGACGTGACTCTAGGCAACACGAAGCGCTGAAGGCTTCAGCGCTTCGTTGAGTCGCAAGAGTTCCAGGGGCGTAAAAGTCAGAAAAACGCCAAAGTGTCTCTAGGCAACACGAAGCGCTGAAGGCTTCAGCGCTTCGCTGACTCGCAAGAGTTCCAGGGGCGTAAAACCCAGCAAAACGCCAAAGTGTTTCTAGGCAACACGAAGCGCTGAAGGCTTCAGCGCTTCGCTGACTTGCAAGAATTCCAGGGGCGCGAACCTCCAAAAAACGACAGAGTGTCTCTAGGCAAAAACCAATAAGCGCTGAAGCCTTCAGCGCTTATTGGTTTTTGCCTATCCCGATGTGACCACTTTTGGTAGGGGGTAACCAAGCCACCTTGCGCACATTTTGTGAAACCGGTTTTTCAAAAATCTGTCTATCATGAAAAGACAGCGACAGCTTTACTACAAGAAGGCCGGAAAAGTGAAGGCACCACGGAGATAATTTCGGCCCGACTCCCGGTTACCAGGGCGGCAAAGACAGGCGACAACGCGGAAGTACTTTATCCGATTTAAAGCCATTATGCTCGGCCTATGTGATCCGATTTTTTGACGGACAACAGCGGTGTGTTGCGGACGTCTCTTCCCCGCGAATGGAGCGTTCTGGCTGGGCCTGGGAGATCCGAGTTTTGACGGACAACAGCGGAGTGTTGCGGGGAAGCGCTGCCTTAGAAAATGACTTTCAAACGGATTAACTGATTATGTTAACGGCCTCTTTACGCGCGTCCTCCAGGCAGTTACAACGACTGTTTCTGGAGGAGGCTTTGCCTCGGATTGTGAATTTAAAACGGATTGACAGATGACGTTAACGGCCTCTTTACGCACGTCCTCCAGACAGTTATAGCGACTGTTTCTGGAGGAGGCTTTGCCTCGGATTGTGAATTTAAAACGGATTGACAGATGACGTTAACGGCCTCTTTACGCACGTCCTCCAGACAGTTATAGCGACTGTTTCTGGAGGAGGCTTTGCCTCGGATTGTGAATTTAAAACGGATTGACAGATGACGTTAACGGCCTCTTTACGCGCGTCCTCCAGACTGTCACAGCGGCTGTTTGTGGAGGATTTTTGACCCAGCATTATGTCAATAAAACGGATTAAATTATGATGTGTACGGCCTCTTTACGCACGTCCTCCAGACAGTTACAGCGACTGTTTCTGGAGAATGCTTTCCCTCAGATTGTGAATTTAAAACGGATTGACAGATGACGTTAACAGCCTCTTTACGCGCGTCCTCCAGACAGTTATAGCGGCTGTTTGCGGAGGATTTTTGACCCAGCATTATGTCAATACAACGGATTAAATTATGATGTGTACGGCCTCTTTACGCACGTCCTCCAGACTGTCACAGCGACTGTTTCTGGAGAATGCTTTTCCTCAGATTGTGAATTTAAAACGGATTGACAGATGACGTTAACAGCCTCTTTACGCACGTCCTCCAGACAGTTATAGCGGCTGTTTGCGGAGGATTTTTGACCCAGCATTATGTCAATACAACGGATTAAATTATGATGTGTACGGCCTCTTTACGCACGTCCTCCAGACTGTCACAGCGACTGTTTCTGGAGGATGCTTTCCCTCAGATTGTGAGCTCAAAACGGATTGACAGATGACAATAACAGCCTCTTTACGCACGTCCTCCAGACAGTTATAGCGGCTGTTTGTGGAGGAGGCTTTGCCTCGGATTGTGAATTTAAAACGGATTGACAGATGACGTTAACGGCCTCTTTACGCACGTCCTCCAGACAGTTATAGTGGCTGTTGCTGGAGGATGTTTCGCCTCACATTGTGAGCTTTAAACGGACTCTCTCGCCACATTAACGGCCTCTTTACGCACGTCCTCCAGACAGTTATAGCGACTGTTTCTGGAGGAGGCTTTGCCTCGGATTGTGAATTTAAAACGGATTGACAGATGACGTTAACGGCCTCTTTACGCACGTCCTCCAGACAGTTATAGCGACTGTTTCTGGAGGATGCTTTCCCTCATATTGTGACCTTAAAACGGATTGACAGATGACAATAACAGCCTCTTTACGCGCGTCCTCCAGACTGTCACAGCGACTGTTTCTGGAGGATGCTTTCCCTCAGATTGTGAGCTCAAAACGGATTGACAGATGATAATAACAGCCTCTTTACGCGCGTCCTCCAGACTGTCACAGCGACTGTTTCTGGAGGATGCTTTCCCTCAGATTGTGAGCTCAAAACGGATTGACAGATGACAATAACAGCCTCTTTACGCGCGTCCTCCAGACTGTCACAGCGACTGTTTCTGGAGGGTGCTTTCCCTCAGATTGTGATCTTAAAACGGATTGACAGATGACAATAACAGCCTCTTTACGCACGTCCTCCAGACAGTTACAGCGGCTGTTTGCGGAGGATTTTTGACCCAGCATTATGTCAATAAAACGGATTAAATTATGATGTGTACGGCCTCTTTACGCACGTCCTCCAGACAGTTACAGCGGCTGTTTGCGGAGGATTTTTGACCCAGCATTATGTCAATAAAACGGATTAAATTATGATGTGTACGGCCTCTTTACGCACGTCCTCCAGACAGTTATAGCGGCTGTTTGCGGAGGATTTTTGACTCAGCATTATGTCAATAAAACGGATTACATTATGATGTGTACGGCCTCTTTACGCACGTCCTCCAGACAGTTATAGCGGCTGTTTGCGGAGGATTTTTGACCCAGCATTATGTCAATAAAACGGATTAAATTATGATGTGTACGGCCTCTTTACGCACGTCCTCCAGACAGTTATAGCGGCTGTTTGTGGAGGATTTTTGACCCAGCATTATGTCAATAAAACGGATTAAATTATGATGTGTACGGCCTCTTTACGCACGTCCTCCAGACAGTTACAGCGGCTGTTTGCGGAGGATTTTTGACCCAGCATTATGTCAATAAAACGGATTAAATTATGATGTGTACGGCCTCTTTACGCACGTCCTCCAGACAGTTATAGCGGCTGTTTGCGGAGGATTTTTGACCCAGCATTATGTCAATAAAACGGATTAAATTATGATGTGTACGGCCTCTTTACGCACGTCCTCCAGACAGTTATAGCGGCTGTTTGCGGAGGATTTTTGACCCAGCATTATGTCAATAAAACGGATTAAATTATGATGTGTACGGCCTCTTTACGCACGTCCTCCAGACAGTTACAGCGGCTGTTTGCGGAGGATTTTTGACCCAGCATTATGTCAATAAAACGGATTAAATTATGATGTGTACGGCCTCTTTACGCACGTCCTCCAGACAGTTACAGCGGCTGTTTGCGGAGGATTTTTGACCCAGCATTATGTCAATAAAACGGATTAAATTATGATGTGTACGGCCTCTTTACGCACGTCCTCCAGACAGTTATAGCGGCTGTTTGCGGAGGATTTTTGACCCAGCATTATGCCAATAAAACGGATTAAATTATGATGTGTACGGCCTCTTTACGCACGTCCTCCAGACAGTTATAGCGGCTGTTTGTGGAGGATTTTTGACCCAGCATTATGTCAATAAAACGGATTAAATTATGATGTGTACGGCCTCTTTACGCACGTCCTCCAGACAGTTACAGCGGCTGCTTCTGGAGGATGTTTCACCCAAGATTGTGAGCTTAAAACGGATTAAATGATGATTTTAAGCATAATGTGATAAAGGAAGAAAAAAAAAAAAAAAACGACAAAGTTTTTCTAGGCAACACTAAGCGCTGAAGGCTTCAGCGCTTCGTTGACGTGCAAGAATTCCAGGGGCGTAAAACCCAGAAAAACGCCAAAGTTTTTCTAGGCAACACTAAGCGCTGAAGGCTTCAGCGCTTCGTTGACGTGCAAGAATTCCAGGGGCGTAAAACCCAGAAAAACGCCAAAGTTTTTCTAGGCAACACTAAGCGCTGAAGGGTTCAGCGCTTCGTTGACGTGCAAGTATTCCAGGGGCGCAAAACCCAGAAAAACGACAAAGTTTTTCTAGGCAACACTAAGCGCTGAAGGGTTCAGCGCTTCGTTGACGTGCAAGTATTCCAGGGGCGCAAAACCCAGAAAAACGACAGAGTGTCTCTAGGCGAATTCTGTGAAGCGCTGAAACCTTCAGCGCTTATTGGTTTTTGCCTATCCCGTTGTGACCCATTTTGGTAGAGGGTAACCAAGCCACCTTGCGCACGATTTCGGAAACTCAGTTTTCAAAAAAGTGTCTATCGTCAAAACTCAAGGACACTTTTGGGAAAAGATGTCCGACGGTGTCCAG
>NW_027176929.1:0-17379 GCF_023349555.1 Cebidichthys violaceus | reverse complement strand
AAGACTTGAAACTATAGATTGAGACCATAAACTCATGTTTACAATGTTTACTGAGGGAATAAATCAAGTGACTTCAGGCAAATGTTAGTGGCTTTGTTCTGCTCTTTATTTGCTTTGGGAAAGTTTAGACTCCAGAACAAACAGCTTCAATAATAATTTTTTTATTTATAATTGGCTTCTTTACGCTAACTACCTGTTAGCTTTGCGCAGCCATTAAGGGCACATTAATTTGCATTTTAAAGCAAATCAGCTGGAAACACTATTATGTTGGCTGTAGTCGACCAAGCGGCAACCACCGGTTCTGCCGACTGAAGCCAATGCGGAAATGTCTTAAAACATTCTCTCTCCTGACCATCAGGGGGCGACTCCTCTGGTTGTATAGAAGTCTATGAGAAAATGACTCTACTTCTCTCTTGATTTATTACCTCAGTAAACATTGTAAACATGAGTTTATGGTCTCAATCTATAGTTTCAAGTCTTCTTCAATACAGCATGATATTCATTTAGTAAATGATGGTCCATTTAGAGTCAAACAGACCATAAAGCAGGGTATGCTTTAGGGCGGGGCTACACAATGATTGACAGGTCACTGCCACTTCCCAGTGTCACTCCTCCGCATTCCAAATATTATAACTTCTGTTCACTGGTTTCAAAAAGCCAGAACAAAGCCAGAACTTTGCCAGCATTCAAGTGACCCTAAAAGTGAAATGATGTAGAGATTGTAATGTTAATTATACTTCTTCAGGTCAAAAGTGCTGCCGTAACTTTCCTTAGTGATGGGTGACAGTTAGATCCAGAGCCGTTTAAGCAAGCGCTGACTGAGATGTCAGTGTTCATATCTGGTTATTAAAAATAAACATTTTGCCAATTAAGGGAGATTATCCCCCTCATTTCAAGTGTAATATGCACATTCTGAGAAGGATCAAGGGACTTTGTATTTAATAGAGTGCAATGATCTTCCTAACTGACTTTAAATTAGGAAGATGGAATTGCCTCAATTTCCCGGAGTACAGGTGCGTTACAAAAAAACTCCATGTCACAGCCAGGCCGTGCCTCCTGCTCTTCCCTGCATGTCCTGTGTGTGTGTGTGTGTGTGTGTGTGTGTGTGTGTGTGTGTGTGTGTGTGTGTGTGTGTGTGTGTGTGTGTGTGTGTGTGTGTGTGGTATGGGCGCGGCTCCGACCTGGTTTCCTCCTGATTACGATTCACCTCACCTGCCCAGTCAACTCAGCTGCCTTCCATCAACTCATCACTCAACCAGTTCTTCATCCACTCTTTGCCAGATCGTTGTTACAACCACAGTGGTATGTTGCTCGTTTTCAGCCGCTCTGTTTTAGATTCTATTTCAGAGTTTATCCAAGTGTTTTTTCATTGTTTTGACCCTGTCTTCCTGTGCCTGCTGTTTGGATCAGGTTCGCCAGTCTGCCTGCCCTGCCCAGTCCTGCCTGGTTTCCACCCTCGCCCTCTCGTCCTTGGATTCCCCGCTGTTCCCTGACAGTTTTCCCTTTGTGTGCTCCCAGAAACCCTTTTTACACTCTCGTGCTCAATGGTCTGTGTCTGCGTTTGGGTCTACCACACCCTGTGACCCTCCAGTTGCTAAATCAAAACCTTTCCTGCAACTTGACTGCTTGAAGACGACTTGATTTTTCCACCCTGCATCTTCGCTTATTTATTTTTTTACTTTTTAAAAAACATTTAAGATTACCATTGTGTTTTCATTTATTGTGTTAATCATTAGAAATCTCATTTTCATCTCACTCAAATATTGGTCACATTGGATCCTGTCTGTTGCACCTTTTTATTTTTGATATCATTGGCCTATTTGACACAATCGGATGCTTTGATTAATTTGCAACTGGAAGTTAAATGTCCTGTCTCAGTGTTAGGCCATTCATTGTACTCCATGCATTGCTTCGCTGCAAAAGAAAAGCTTTTTGACCCGCAAGTCACGTGAAACTTTGTTCAAAAGACTCTAGACTCAATGCCTGAGCGTTGGTAGAGAACGGTGCACATGAGGTCGCGGCTGCGTGACAGCTTGCTTCACAGTGGCATACATGGCAAACATGGTTACATAACATCACCAGAACTCCACAGCATCCTGACTTCAGGTCACACACGAGAGGAACATTTAGCTCATTTTTAAAATGGGTTGGGGAATATGACTTTACGACTTCATGGCATGAAATGACCCGTGCGTATCTGTAGGGGGTTCAAGGGCTGTTGAGCAGCACTAAGAGGACGCACTATTTAGACCACTTGGCAGATGCTGAGACATCCTACTGTTATAACTCGGCTTTCTGGCTCAGATGATGTCGCGGCCGCTAGGCGACACCTTTTGCGTAATCACAGCTTTTTTGCGACGAATTTTGACAAAGACGGTTTGCAAGTATTTAACGTTGTGAAAGAGGTCGCAGTTAGCATTGCAACACGTGGTTGACGTTGTGAAATGGTGGCGTTTTAGGTACCAAAATGTCTTGGTTAGGGATATAAAAAACTTTCATGGTATGGCGTGAAATAAAAAAACAAGCTTTGCAGTTATCAAAATGGGTGAAATACTCTTGAAGTTGAGACAAATACATAACTTGAGGTTTTAATGACCCAATACATGGGAGGACAGCTGTGTTCCCACAAGCACCAGGGTAAGTTATTTAGGAATGGGGACAAGGACATGTACAAAGAGGCAAAATACAGGTTAAGTAAGGCGGTGAGAGACACTAAAGGACTGCACTCTGAGAAACTGCAACACCAGCTCTCAGCAAGTGACTCTGCTTCTGTCTGGAGAGGTCTCAGACAGATCATCAACTACAAACCTAAAACTCCCCACTCCATGAACGACCAATGCCTGGCAGACAAGCTGAACGAGTTCTACTGTAGATTTGAAAGACAATGGGACAGTCCTGACCCCATGGCTCCATCAACCAGCCCCAGCCCACCAGGCCCCCCTCCCCCAACTCAGCAGGGGCTCATGCCTCTGTACCACCCATCCTAGTGCCCCCGCTTTATTCCCATCGGTAGTTGGGCTCATCAACAAAGCCCGGGACCCCCACTGACTGTCATCCCCAGGACAATTTCTTACCGGTCACTCCCCTGCACATCCATTCTGTTTCTTTATTTAAACACACTTGACACTTTTAACATTACACTTCATCATACTTGTTTATAATACTGTTATCTGTTTGTTGTGCACTTTATTTCATATTCTATTGTAAATTTTAATGTTTTTATTTTTCGCACTGTTGATTGTTGGTGATTGTTTAATGTTATGCACCACCCGCCATGACAAATTCCTTGTATGTGCAACATACACTGGCAATAAACGGTTTCTGATTCTGATTTATATTTCTCAACCAAAATGATATTCTCACTTCCGTTCTGGCTGTCAGAAATCGATCACAGCATTGCATACTGTATGTGTGTGCGTATGCACAGTCCTATGATGTACAGTACACTTTTACGGAGCGGTACACCCACCGTTTATTGATCTCATTTTCTAAAGAAAAGCCGAGCTGACCTTTCTTTTATCCATTTAAGGTCACTAACACTTTGACATCACTGCAGAGGTTTGTCTATTGATCGTGTGTTGAGCCGAGGTATCTGCATCGTATACATTAGGAGAGAATGCAGTAATGTGCGTCATACAGTGAAGATTTAGATGAAGCTGAATGCTTTCTTTCAGGCAGATTGTTCCATTAGTCCAGGAGCAAGAAAAAAAATGCGTCATTAGATTTGTTAATTTGCCTCTCACTGAGCTCTTGTCTCCAACAAATAATTAGAGCGGAGCTCAGTTGGATCCAAAGTAATTTAAGCATAGCTGGAAATGTGCTTGCGTGTGTGTGAGAGAAAGGTTGCAACCCGTGCTAATGTGACAGAAGACTTCAAATTGTCGCTACATACAGTATGTCACTTAAGCATATGAGATGAGGTTTAGTAATTAAGTAATTTGATTCGATCAAGCTGTTGCATTGCTTGCATTGGTGAGAGTAATCCAAAAAGGCTAATCTGTCACTTCACCTCTCACTCTTAACTATATTATGTTTGCAGTTTGGTCCACAGTGACTCACAGTCAGCCTTGTGTACTTGATGCATGGAGGGAAAAATATCAATGGCGACTGAGAAAGTAAACAGGTGTTTTCATTTCTGTGTATTGTAAAGATTCCAGGAGAGTACCTATTGTAGTACTGGATGCTTTCCTCCGCCATGTGGAGGGAGCGAGAGTTGTCAATCATGGTGACCTTGAGGGGACAAAAAGGGACGTCAGAACCATCATTTATTTTTTGCAATTCACGCTGGCATGGTCCTCATACCCTGACACACACACACACACACACACACACACACACACACACACACACACACACACACACACACACACACACACACACACACACACACACACACTTATTTTATGCAAGGATTTCTGTGTGGTTATCTCCACCAGGCTTAAGCCCAGGGAGAGGTTATGTGCGCTAGGTCGTGTGTGTTGCCGTGTGAGAGCGTGAATGAGCGAGCGTGCGCCTCTGTGTCTGTCCATGGCAAATCTCGCATTCAAACTGCATACTATTTTGGGTGGCCAGTTATGGCTGCATGCTCTCGTAGTTGCGGTGACTCACACTTTCTCAAAACACCTTGTATTGCGATTTAATTCACCATGTGACATAATACTGCAACCTATATACTGCAACCTTTATGTTTATTGTGTGACGCATTAAACTCTTGCAGGTATAGCACTAAGGTCTGCCCTGATGCAGGTAACCCAGTGGAATGGTGTTCTTTAATATTTACTCCAGCTAGGTGAAGTAAGACTCAAAATCACCCTCAGTCAGTAAAGGTAAGACAGAAGAGTAATCTCAAAAAAAGTTTCTGAATGTATCTGTTAAAATGAGGCATTCAGTCAAGGAAGGATCAGAATGTCCTGGGTGTGCAGTTCCCCACCTCTATTAAAGCCGAAGAAGGAACTTTGTCACACCCTGATTGGTCAAGAGGGTAAATGCACCAAACTGCTCACAGTTATGAGCTAGTCATTCAGCTAAAATGGTACAAGGTACAAAATAATTAAAGGACTGCTACACAGTACACCCAACATATTTTGTCATCATCAAAACCATTACAGTTGATAAGAACTGGTATTTTGGCTCTCTGAAGCCTAAATCATGGCATTGTTTGTTTTATGAATGCAGTTGGCATGATTTAATTTCTCTATTCATTTAACAGTCAGGGAACTCTCTAACAATTGCAAATATAATATTTTTGTGTGCAAAACATGTTGATCCTTAACAAGTTGCATCAATGGAAATTTGGTGGGACAAAGTTTCTCTTTCTTTCATCATAAATTAATCAAAAGGAAAAAAAAGTTGGCATTTTATGTTTCTGCAAATTACGGATGCATTGACTGTGGATGTTATCACTTTTGTTCAGAGCAAGTTACAAGTGCATTGAGCAGTTATGTGGTATGTAAATTACTTGATACAAAAATGAGTATAACAAGCAAGAAAGTCTATCAAAGCCAGGTGAGAGTGGTGGCGGATGGGTCAAACAAACACTGGACTTTCACCCAGGAGACCCCTCATAAGTCAGGATAAACACATTGAGACTTTTGAATCTCATTTCCAAAAGGGGCCTGGCAGCGTAAAAGTTTCATACAAGCCCCACAAAAAAACATAAATATCTGACTTTAAAAAAAATTCAAAACATAAAAAATGCTTTTATTTGCTTCTAAATTAATCTATTTTAAAATGTCTCTGTAGCTCACAACAAGATGAGGGTCCACCAAAAACCATGCGGGTTCAAGGAATGATGTACGTAATTTGTCCTTATGATAGTTGCATCTACTGAGAACAAAAATAAGGAGCCAGTGTGGTGGAAAAACTATAATAGTACTGAGTTAAGCTATAATACTGATTATTGAAATAAAGAACATTGAGAAAAGAAGTTTGTCTTTGTAGTGTTTATTCTCTGCACAGAGAAGGTTCAATCATCCCACTGAGTGCCTGTGTGCAGTCTGAGGGATGAAGCGCACAGGATGCAGGATGTGTACGTCTTATAAAGGATTAGTGCACAGGGAAAGGGAGTAAGATGAGTCCCCAGTAAGACATCTGTTTCTGTGATTAACTATCCCAAACCTACACATTCTGTCAGTTACTATCTCTAAGTTAAACATTCTGTGATTAAATATCTGCACTCCCATTCAGTTACTTCCTTTTATAGAAGCCATAGTAGACAACCCATTTAGTCTTGTCATACATTGAAGCACACACATGCATAAACATTATATATATAGTCTTAGGTAACGCTTTATAATAACTACACACTATGAAGCATTACTTAAGTATGAGTAAACACTTAATTCATCATTTATAAAGCATTGTTCCTACATTAACACTACACAACAGTTATACATGTTTTATTCTTGATTAATAAGCTTGTCTATTATGTGTTTGGTGATTGTGTTTTCATACTTTATGAATGATGGATTCCCCATTTGTAAATTAAGTATTATATATATTACAAACCAAATATTAAGGAGTTGTAGATGATTAATAACATAATTTATAAAGTGTTAGTAAATGATTAAGAACGTATTTAGATGTACATTATTCATGCATATATATATATATATATATATATATATATATATATATATATATATATATATATATATATATATATATAAATATAAATATAATAATAATAATGCAGTCAAGAAGGTAGCACATTTCCTCATGTTTGAGTACTTTTCCTCTGTGAGTAAGTTCCAAAACTGTCAATGAGCCCTAGACTTCAGCTGAATGTCAGCCTGTAATGTCGAAATCTCATCCTCCACTCCAGACGAGTTCAGGTGAAACAGCGTTGTCATTTTTGAATCACCTCAATATCTTCCCGAAATGTGCAGCACATAAATGTAGCGACTGGCTCGAGTAAAGCAAAGTCTTGAAAGCGTTTGTCAAACTCTGACAGACACTTGTCAATCTGCTCTGTGTAGCGCGCGCTGTCAAGTTGCGCACACAGCTTTCGTTGCGTTTCCAGCTCTGACGCGAGGTTTTGGAAGTTCTTCAAATCACGGCGCTACAGCTTTAGCTTCTGTAGTAGAAATAAATTGGGAGGCTAACTAATTAGCTCGCCGGAGTTGTGCGGTTGACCGCGCATACGTGGTGACCCGTGTGTTAGAAAAGACGAGATCTCAGACTGGCTGCCCTGTACGTCAATCAAGTGGCAAATGCCATGAGGACATCAATTTTTTTTGAATGGCATGCGATCTACCCGCACTGCCTCGACGTATTGGGCACCCCTGATCTAAACTGTACAGTTAATCCAGTATTGGACCGTTCTAATCCTAAATCTACAAAACCGTCAAAAATGGCCAAATCATTGTCCCTTATTCTGTATCAATTAGGAAGTGTTGACCCTTGGCGCTTTTTATTCCCACTGTGTCAATCCTTCTCTATTTTCCCCAGTGAATCACTCATACAGTAGAATAGACTGCTTCTTTATTGATCGACCCCTTCTTCCCTTTGTCACGAAAGCTGAATATTCAACTATAATTGAATCTGATCATGCTCCAGTGTTATTAGATAACACTCACATGGGCTTTTATTAATTTGGAACGCCTTCCTTGGAAACTACACAAAACCTTACTGGCTGACGCTTGTTTTTGTGAATTGATAAACCAAAAAATTGATGACTTTTTAGAATCTAATAAAAAAGATAATATCTCCCTTCCCTGCTTTGGAAACACTGAAGGCCATGATCAGAGGTGAGATTATATCATATTCATCAAGAACCAATAAGACGGGTAGAAATGAACAAGACCATCTTATTAAATCAATAAACACAGTGGATGCTCAGTAATCTACGTCACCACCCCCTGGACTCTATAAAAGGAAGCTTGACCTGCGAACTTAATACAAAGACAGAAAAAAATGCTGTTTAATTATTAAATTGCGTGGATATGTCTATGAGCATGGAGAAGCTGGCCGCCTTTTAGCACACCAATTTAAGTGCCAATCTGCTGCCCTCACAAAAACAGTCAAGATTTGGCAAATTCAATTCAAATTTTTTTTCAGTTATTTACTGTAACTACATCACACATTTCACTACATCACACATGCTGTTAATGTATTAATACAAAATTTAAAAAAATTATAAACTGAATTACATCTTCATCAAAGCGGCAGTACTTTCACCTGCCGCTTTTTCAGCTTCTGGCTAAATTTACAGATATTGATAGCTGTTGAAATCCCTATTCATCTGTTTTTTTAAACCGGTAATTATGTATGTATGTATGTATATATATATATATATATATATATCCAGGAGACAGTTGGCTAACTAGCGGTCATATGATGATATGAAGGACAATGTTTGATGACCATTTATCTGTTCATATGAGTGGAGCGAATGTAAATGTTTTATATCAGCCATGTTCTCCTGAAGGATAATCTGTTTGTTTTGTTTTTTACGTGAATGAATGGCTGAGGGGTTTGTATTTACAGTACATTGTTTGCATCTTGTAATAAATATTGATATCTTTTTTATCACTTTGTGTTTTGTCTTTTTGTTTTTTCTGTTGACAAGATAACAGACTTTTGTGGGTTTTGAGGCACGAATGGCCTTTCTCTATCATTTATAAATGCTTTGTAAGGCATTGATAGTCCACACTTTAGATGAGGTCACACAAAATACTTAACTAACGACTAGTAACTACCTGAATTAATCATGAATTGCACTAGTAATACGGATTTATAAAGCTTATATTAACACAGTCCCTAACATTAGCGCATATCTAAATCATTTTATATATATATATACACACATGGATAATGCACATCTAAATAAGTTCTTAATCATTTACTAACACTTTATAAATTATCTTATTAATCATCTACAACTCCTTAATTGGTTTGTAATATATATAATACTTAATTTACAAATGGGGAATCCATTATTTATAAAGTATGAAAACATAATCACCAAACACATAATAGACAAGGTTGTTAATCAATAATAAAACATTTATAACTGTTATAAATTGCATACTAATGAGTGTTAATATAGGAACAATGCTTTATAAATGATGAATTAAGTGTTTACTCACACTTAACTAATGCTTCATAGTGTGTAGTTATAAAGTGTTACCTAGTCTTGTTATTGAGTATGGATACAAGATATATAGTCTTATTGAGTATGGCATATAAGATATAGTCTTGATATTAAATAAGGGACATTTTCGATCACATCAATTCTTGTAATCCGGCCTAAACAATGGATAATGTACCAATGTTCCATTCCATGACTGTATAACGAAACCAAACCAACTTTCTCATACAAACTGCAATGATGTGTGCAGAAACGCAACATGATATAGAGAATCTCATATTTTCTAAGAAAATGAACATCCATGCATTTGTAAAATATTGCCATAATCAATTTGTTAGTTGCTTGAGTTATTTTTTTCCTTGCAGCAAAAGAATAACAGCGTTTGTTTTTAGATGAGAAACTTCATCCTCAGTTTCTTCCTAAAACACTCGATACGATGTTTAAAATACAGATTGTCTTCTAGGAAAAAAAACAGGTATTTATTAGTTGGACTCGTTGGATCACCTTATAACTTCCTGTAAGGCAGTTGTTGTTTACTAATGGTTATGTTAAACAAGTAGTTTTGGGTGCAGTATGCAAGAGAATGGGGTTAAGTCACCTCTATTGCCTTCTCTGGTGTTTTCCTCAACAGCGCTGACTGCAACAAACATCATCAGCCATTAAAGTCTTTTGCTGACATTCATTCTTTATACACATTTTGTCAGTTACAAAGTAATGATATTGTCTCCACTCAAGTTTAACCACAAGGATGCAAAGCACTCCTCGAAAAAATTACAAGCTGCTTTTGAAGGCAGCTTTATTTCAGATGTCACTGCATGAAAGCTGAAAATCACACACATGGAGGGAATATACTGTGGTAACAGGCCCAAACACACATACCAGGTGAAAGTGCAGTTGGATGCCGACTCAGCCTTTGACCCAGCTCTTTGTTTGGTTCCCAGATGGCTGCTGACTCGCGCCCATCAGACGCCGCTTCCCTTCCCTCTGCTTGCAAAACTCTTGTTTCCATTGAAGAAAAAAAAAAGTCTCCCGCTTACTTTTTTCTGTAAAAACGGCGGTTATCTCTAGAATGCAGAGTGGCATTGGATTTTCTTTTTTTTTTTCTTCCATCAGCGTAAATCCCAGCTGCTTGTTGATCTCAGTCACACCGAAAAAAACCCCCCCTTTCATCCAAACTTATGAAGTTGGGAAAACGCTCGTCTGGCTCTAGCAGCTGCTTAAACTTCTCCCCTGGACCCCCCTCTTGGCTCAGCTAAGCCTGTTTGGGGGGAAATTAGGAAAACGTAAAAAAAAAAAAAAAAAAACATGCATCAAGCCACAGTCGGCTGCCAGAAGAAGTGATGGGATAATGTTATATGGAAATGAGAATACTGTTGTCCAAAGAACAGCACCAAAGGGGCCTGCAGTAATTGAATGTCACTCACAGAGGCTGAGGTGGTTGGTCTACACCGCTTTACTGCGTCACATCTTTCTGAAAGAAAGTACCAGAAGGGAAAGCTTGTAACTTTGTGCTGAGTCATGTCCGGTTAGGATACGTCTCCTGATGTCCTCTCACTTTGTCACCAGTTGCTGCATCACACCAGCTGGGATGCCAGACATCCCCCCCTCCATCCCACCCCAGTCACTTTTTTTTCCTGTTGTGGCCCATTTACTACAGTCTATGCCAAGTTTGTCAATGCCACTTTGAAATCACAAACATTGTTGCCACAGCGAAACCAGCTATGAATGAACTGCTGTCATGGCCGACATAATGGAGATCACTCAAAGGAAAAAGGCACCCGTTCTCTCTAACCAAATACTGACGCTCGGTCAGTGGCCCTCTGCTTCTTGGACCAACGTACCGTTTAGCGTCTGTGTGAGACACTCTGGGCTTTCATCTAGCTCCAATAGAAACCCATCCACGTCATTACTAGATGCTCAGAGCAACTGACCTAGAATAAAGAGCGAGAATGATGGGTCAAACAAACACAGGACTAAACCGCTGTTTAGTTTAAAACTTCCATCGTCGAGGAGACCTTTTTTTTTTCGGACTTGATGACGGAAGTAGCCAACGAGTGAGCAGGATGTACGGATCGGGTAGTGAGTTACATGTGTTGTTGCTTTGTTGCTGATGTGATCAGAGCAAAGACCTGCATACTCGCCGATACCCGATCCAGTAATTTTGGCTGTATCAGAGGTATTTCTGATACTGTTATTAGGTATTGAAATAATTTGTGAAGATAGATGTTATATCAGGGCTGTTGTATTGGACTGCATCAAGATTGTACAGGCATACCTAATGGAGAGGCCACTGAGTGTATATTTCCTCTTGAAAAGTCAAATGAACTTGACGAACTGTTTAAATACAACCTAAGATGCAACCCAGATGAAGGTATGGCAGCTTGAAATAAGTGAAAGGTTATACTACTGTTATAACATAAGAAAAATCAAGCAATGTCATAAAACAACCAACGTTATCCATCCACTGCTGCATATTTCCCTGAGAGCAGTTTATACTTGATCGTCTCACAGTGAATGTAACAAATGATCCAATGGAACAAAAAAAAACAAGCATTTGTAAGATGCAGCTTGGAAACATACATATGTAAATCCATTCGGAAGACGCCTATATAAGAAGGGAGACCCCCTGTGTACCTTTGGCTCAAGCGTAACCAGGGTATGATGGGATCATTTGAAATGCCGATCATCCGCATATTTTATGGAGCATGCAGCGCCTGTGCCTCCAGTGTTTTGCATTAAATCTTAACGCAGGAATAGTCATTATAATACGAGATGTTCCTATGGAACTAAATATAATGGTTGATTGTTTTGGACACTGGCGTGTTCGTATACTTCAGCATTACAAGAGAGATGGACCCTTTGATCGCAGGATAATTCTGGCTATACTCTCCCAGCAGCATTGAAAGACAGCAGTAATGTCCTGATGCAGCGTTAGACTCCTCTGCTGGATGTGCTCCTCGTGAAGCCCCAATATGTGGGCCACGTTAGCTTAATAAGTGCCCCCGGGGGGTGGAAATTGTCTCTTTTTTCCCCAGAATAATAAGGTATTTGTTATTCCTCACGGGACTTAATGCATGCTTGTTGTGCACACGGAGGAGGAATTACATCGGCGGCGTTTCATTACCTCACTTCTGAGGTGATTAGTAGGATTATATCTGAGGTGATCACTGCTGTTGTAATTGCAATTGATTGTGATGACCGAACATAAAGGAATTTGAAAAGGTTAGTGAATGGCAGTAAAATGTATTTTCCTTTCATTCCTTTCCTACGGATATCTAACACACCTAGCAAATCTCAGTTATGTGCTGTGTGTTATGTAACCATGTGCTCTTCCAGTCCTGTGATTTGTTTTTCTCATCCCATCCTCGCAGACTAATAAAACTTTATTGATATTTGCAGCTGGAGCAACATGTTCCTCCGGGGCTCCCTGGATACACACAGCTAGGAACACAGGAGTTATTAAGGTTTGGGCAGCCCGGGAGACGGGCAGTTATAAACCAGAGGAACAAGGATCCGTGAAATGACCTAGCAGTGAAATTCACAGAGAGAGAAAAAAAAAGAAAAGAAAAGCTGGAAGTTTTATTTTCCAACGGACATAAAACATCATTGTGTTCTGAAAGGGTACATTTTTTCAAAGTGTTCCACTGACCTTAGAAATCAAGACCATCGATGATAAAATACTCAAGATTCAGCTACAAGCTCTTCCCAGAGGTTTCACTTGTATCCCACTGCCCTCCTCAGTTAATAGAAACCAGGTGTCCTCTACCTAAGTAGCCTATTTAACTCCACTCAAGTGATTTATAATTGTAAGTGGACCTTGAGTTTAAAAATGTGATCACAGACATGTATCCCCGAGGAACACATTTGCCGGCACAAATATGGTCAAAGAAATCTTGCTGCACCCTTTGTGGCCCCCAAAAGGTGCCAAGCAACAAATATATATTGTAGTCCTCACTCCATGTTCAGCATCCCATCACATAAAGCACTCAAAGGTCTTGATAAAATGTCCTAGCATTCCAATGTTCGATTAAGTCCTTAAGTGGTCAGGTGTTGCATGTCCACGTGAGAGACAGAAGAAAAAAAGATGTTCAAAATCAAAACGGCGCTGGAATTAATTCCCTTTGGATCAAGCTCTAAGAGAACACTGGATTCTCCACTCCCTAAATGCAAAATGTTCAAGCTTTTCATTCTTACATGCATCTTAACTTTTTTATGTCTACAATAATTAAAGATGACATTTGTTATGAAATGCAATTAAACATTCTGGTGTTTGACGGCCATAATGTCAAACTCTATGTAGAATGAAGCCTGAGATCAGGCATGCAGCGTGGCCCCGGCGTGAGTCTGATGAATTGTCATTTCCCCCCCAATGTACGGCCCCATCAACCCTAAGAGCAGGGACTGTAACAAATATATCAACATGCAAAAGAAGGTATGGCATCATCTGGAGACTTCTAGTGATGCTTAGAGCAGAAGATAGCAATCTTCCTGTGGAGAGGGTTGGCAGCACTGCTCTGCAGTTTGTTTAATATCCATCGCTTTGGTATAGACTGAGTAGACCTGGTGTAGCTTTTGAGCATTATAGAGTATGGGGGTACATGTAGTTCCTGAAGCTAAACTCACAAAACACAGAAACCCGCACGTATCATGAGCTCTTGCAAAACTGCTGCAGGGAACACAGCTTAAACTAGAAAAGTGCACTCAGTAGAGTGCAGATCTACGTGTCATGGGATTTGCCTTTGAATGTAAGAGCTATTTATTTTCTCAAAAAAATGATTATTATTATTTTGTAAAATTACATAACCATTTGAGAAATTATCAGTATGATCACAAAAGAAATGAGGCTGATGGGTCCAGTAGTGTGCGAGATTAGCTGTGGACAGACGTAGGGACTTTTGCACACACACACACACACACACACACACACACACACACACACACACACACACACACACACACACACACACAAGAACACATACTCTCCTCCCTGGGACACGCCGGGCAGAGATAATAAAATGTTTTGTTGTAAATTCAGACAACTGCTTGTAATTTTATTTGTGCATGGTATTGACACACTCCCTTTCACTTCTATGTGAAATGTTCAGTGTGTGTAGGTGTAATGAAGAGAGACAACATCATTACAAATATACAGTAATGAATCAAAAATAGATTAAATCAATTACCATTTTTCTGATGGATGGATATAATCTTCCACTCGGTAGGTTATTAGCAATTATCACACATCCAATACATCAATGCCAACCTTATATTAACCTTTTAACAACATTTTCACAACAGTTGAACATCAAAACTATAGGCACCGAAACATTTCTTTAAAATTCTTTTCTAAATCTCTGAGGAAAAAAAAACGTTTTTCATGCTTCTTCAAAGAATAAAAGTGTACTACCCAGTCACATGCATTGCATGCAGTTGCCACAGATACAGTACTTAGTAGTAACATGCATTTAGCAGTCACAGAGCAACATTATGATTCATTTTGAGTTTGTTTGCGTCCACCTGGTGGAAGGCAGTCTAACATTCACTCTACTTTTAGTTCTCATGAGGAAAGTATCCGTCTCTTTTGCTGCTAAATGCTCCACGATGCTCAACAACTAGTCCCTAACTGTTTCTGTCTGCTGTTGGGTGCTGAGCAGGTAATGTGCAGCGGCTTTGTAGCACTTGTTCTCTTAGAACCGACGTTGTGAGAGCAGTGAGAGTGAAGAGTGGGGGTGCGATCAAGCGATCTGTTGGAGAACTACGGTGGCCTTCAGGTAGCGGTAGCTTTCTTTAGGATTCAATTACTACAAGGAGCTACTTTTATCAATACGCTGTTCTTCTTCATGACTAAATAATTGCTTTTAAAAATATATAGAGAATTTAAAAAAACTAATTAATTCAGAAAAGGATGAGAAGTTATTTATAGTTTAGATATAAATAGTGTTGCTAGAACATCAATAGGTCACTACATAAAGTCATAAGCAACGTGATAATGAAGTACACCAAAATAATTAGTAAAAACCACCAGTAACATCGGGGCTTTTCAATACTCCAGTGTTTAACAGTATAGCACTGGGGCCCCGTTTAATACAGAGTTTCAGTACCATCCCTACCTTCACCTGATGTAAACACATCAAAAGGCTGCTGTAGAAACAGAAACATGTCTCTTTCTAAGCTAATGAAAACACATACATTTTTAGATTTAGGTGATTATACACTAATGACAACATAGTTATAAATACTATTTCTGCTAATGGATCACCAAAAATGTTACACGCTGTTCCTTTAAAACATATTTCTGTCTTGGAAAGTGACTGTTCCCATTGCTTTTGCTACAGCATTTACATTGGTGTGACACAGTTGCTGCAGGTTACATCAGTTCTGCATTTACATACCAGTGCAGCAATGCTGGTCATGCAGGATGGGGGCTGAACAACATGGTGTAGAACGATATGGGATTTTCAGTCAGATACTGATGTCAATAACTGGCAGAGGGAAATGAATGAACCTCAATAGAGCTCATTGTGTACTCTCGAGGTGTAAAGGGCAACGCTGCAGACTGCAATTGAGTGTTTGTCACCCCTCAAATGTGAGTGTTAAACCCTTTACAGGCAGAACTACATGACAGGGTGGTGCTGGGTCTGTAAATCCTAACAATGCAGGACAGTGATTCAATTTAATGCTCTGTCCTGGATAACTCTTTTACAGCCATACCTCCCCCAGATTGCTGAGGCATATATATTTATATTTCTTCATCTTTTCATTAAATAATGCTTCCCTGCACAAGACTTAAAATTACAAACTTGACCTCTTCTGTTACAATTAATCCCATCTGGACAGGCCTTTTATATAACCCTTGGTATTTGACAGAGTCACTCTTCGCTCGGGGGGGTGTAGCGTAAATGTCAAACTAACCATAAGCGAATCGGGTTCGGTGCACATTCCGCCCGGGACATGAAATAAAGGCCGTGAAATAGACGCCGATCGCTGACACTGATGATTCTGGGAGAGGGCAGTGTTGGCTGACCAGTGAAGAGACAGTAGAGCTGACTGAGAGCGGGGCAGTGCAGCGATTACTTGGACGGATATCATCTGAAAGGTAAAGGCACATGACTCATCTAATCGTTCCCAAAGAGGAAAATGGGTGAAAATATGTTTTCAACCTTCCTTTAGCTGTAGATGGCATGCTACAACTTCTTAGGTGTTGGAATATTTCTCATTACGGGATGCTATTTCTGTTGTGTAATATTTGTTGCAGCTGTTTTTTAATCAAAGGCCACAAGGCCACGCATGAGGAGCACTTACTCAAAATGACCATCTTCCATTGTCAATGTAAATAAAAAGGAATAAAAACTCCATCATCCATAAATTATCATTAAAAATCAAACACACATTAGTTAAGTCACCATTAACAAAACTGCCAACCTGAGGGAATCACTTACTTACACAAAAACATTCTGCATTTAGAATTCATCAAATCAAATAACCCGTACAAAAACATGCTGGCATAAATGTATATTTTGAAGACGTAATCAAAAATGTAATATTTGACAATGTAACTATAATCTGACTGTAATCTGGGTTGATTATAGTTTCTTATATTTTGTAATCTCCAAGGATAGATTATCCATGAATGGCATCGGGTGTGTCAGGTATCACAAAACGACAGACAAGAACCCAATAGCACGACACAGAAAACAGTTCAGGTGTAGAAACCGGGTTTAATAACCAGCAGATGTCAAACCAGGTAGTAACCCGCGTGGCAAACAAATCCAGTGGGAGCAGGCAAAAGAGAAGGTCCAAAGTCCAAAAAGGCAGGTCAATACACAGATAATCAGGATCAGAATCGGAATGACAGGTTGCTGGATAGCAAGGGAAACACACTAGACAATCTGGCAGAGAACTGAGGGAAATGGGCCGGTACATATACACTGAGGGGCTGATTGCTGATGAGGAGCAGGTGAGTATGGAGGTGGGGCAGGCCAGGTGAAATGAAATCAGCAATTAGTGCAGAGCGGGGGGGAGTGGCAGATTCTGAAATGACATGAGAGTTAGTGTGGCAAAACAGGAGACAGACAAATGAAAAACTAAAGCCTGGCTGAAGTTGTGACAGAACCTCCCCTTCTAGGGACGGCTCCTGACGTCCCACCGGGCTGGTCAGGATGGTCCCTATGGAAAGCTGAGATGAGGTCAGGGTCCAAGATGTTACGAGCTGGAACCCATGAGCGCTCCTCAGGGCCATAACCCTCCCAATCGACCAGGTATTGAAAACCCCTTCCCCGCGGTCGTGA
>NW_027176928.1:1116161-1119224 GCF_023349555.1 Cebidichthys violaceus | reverse complement strand
TTTGGGTCACTTAGCTGCTGGCCAGGTGGTGCAAATTAAAAAAAATAAATCTGTGATTAATTAAGGTAGCTGCAGCGTTTCTTTATTTTAACTATGTGATAGAACAATAATGTTAACTTCACCCCGTGTATAATAATATTCATAATATATTTACATTTCACCTCCTGGGAAATTGTTAGTAAATACAAACCTTTGAGTCTACAGACTTCCTGTAGATCAAACGTCCCACCGGAAAAAAATAAACTCCCAGCAAAGTGAAAAGTGCAAGGCAACACATTTTATTTCAAAGGCCTAATTGGCGTTAAGGTACAGCATTATTAAATATGGTCATCGCAGTAATAACATACCATTCTTTCCTTTACATGATACATTCAGGCTGACTTTTAAATGACATATCTTACATGTTAATGTGGCGCTAACGTGAGAAGGCCGTGTACTGAAGCTCTCGTGTACTGAAGCGTACTGAAGCTCTCGTGTACTGAAGCGTACTGAAGCTCTCGTGTACTGAAGCGTACTGAAGCGCTCGTGTACTGAAGCGTACTGAAGCGCTCGTGTACTGAAGTGTACTGAAGCTCTCGCGTACTGAAGCTTCGTTCTCGCGTAGTGAAGCGTACTGAAGCTCTTGCTTATTGAAGCTCTCGTTCTTGTGTACTGAAGCGTACTGAAGCACTCGTTCTCGCATACTGAAGCTCTCGCGTACTGAAGTGTACTGAAGCTCCCGTGTACTGAAGCGTACTGAAGCTGTCACATACTGAAGCTCCCGTGTACTGAAGCTCCAGTGTACTGAAGCTCCAGTGTACTGAAGCGTACTGAAGCGTACTGAAGCTCTCGCATACTGAAGCGTACTGAAGCTCCCGTGTACTGAAGCTCCCGTGTACTGAAGAGTACTGAAGCTCTCGCGTACTGAAGCTCCCGTGTACTGAAGCGTACTGAAGCTCTCGTGTACTGAAGCTCTCGCGTACCGAAGCGTACTGAAGTGACGCCCGCTTCGTCTCCTTTCGTTTCTTTTGATTTCCTTTAGTTAAGACACTTCATGAGCTGCTGTTTAATCTGATTCCAGCAGGTTCCACGAGTAGCGCCCGTGTTAGTGTCGTGAGCTGTAGAACAGAAGCATGTATTTTACATCCCTGCACATAATGTTATATTTCAATAAATATAATAAATAAAAAGTACAAATATCTGAAGATTATGGAACCAGATTGTTATCAAAGACATTTTTAGTTGTGTGTGTGTGTGTGTGTGTCAGTAATACATTGCAACTAAATGCCGGGTACAGCGACGTGACTCAGTGGATGGACAAAAACGTTCGTGACGTTTTCGTCTTTGCAGAAAACAAAAGGAACAATGTCACCGTCGCGTTCCGCTTCAGAAGACAGAAAACATGTCGATCCACGTACATTCTGCTGATCCTCCTCCTCGCTCAGCTCTCTGCGTTCCTCGTGTTTAGTCTCTGACAAAGTGTGAGTGAGTGAGCGAGCGAGGAGGAGGAGGAGGAGGCGCGAGGAGGCCGGGTCCGTCCTTCAGTAGTTGACTTTCCCGGGAACCTGCACGTTCACCCCGCTGTAGTCCACCATGTACATGGGCCACTGCTGCAGGCAAAGACAAGGAGGGGGGGGGGAGTCAGCCGTAATGGTGGTGGTGGTGGGGGGTGGGGGGGGGGGGGGGGGGTTCATTCGTCCCTTGTTTTATATCATCTGGCCTCCAGATATTAAGCAGAAAGAGCAAAGCTAAGGTGATTTCTGCCATCAGGACCCCTCGGCTCTGGGACGTCCTCACTGTTACAGACAGGCTTTTAATTAATGCTGTCTCCTTACTGCTTTGATTTACTGTTTATTTTATTTTATTTATTCATAAGTTTTTGTTGTTGTTCTTATTGTATTCATTTTTTTATTGTTTTATCAGGGATTAAATGTTAGTCCATCTCACTCTTGAGATTTCTGTTGTTTTATAATATATATATATATATATATATATATATATATATATATATATATATTTATGTATATATATAAATATATATATATATATATATAAATAAATATATAGTTTCTATTTTTATATGCTAAATTATATGTAAAAATATAAATATGTAAAATCAGATGAGACTAGCCACACCGGTCATACATACATATACACATATATAGTGAAATAACTTTATATGTGTATATGTGTAGCCTTGTTGTGACTCTTAGTTTGTTTATCATATTTTATTGTAATTGTTCATATTTCTTTCTCTTAAATGATGTCTAATACTATTGCACTGTGTCTGATCACCAGCTAGATAACAGCATGAACGTGGAACATGGAGCAGAGCATGCTTGTACATAAAACCTCCAACTCACCATCACTGGAATCTGATTGGTTGACATCAGGTCGGAGGAGGCGGGTCCTCGGCTGCTCTCCTGGACTCTCTTGCGCTTTCGTCGATTGGTGGAGGCGTCTGTTGCTACTGGAGACACAAAAAGGTGTTTGTTTGTTGTTTTTTTTTACTTCCCCGTGGTTCTAAAGATCGGAGGTTCTACGTCGACTGACACGAGGAACTCAAACACCTACCTGTGTTACAAGCCTGGCTACAGATCTCTGCAAACGGCCTGAGAGAGACAGAAAACAGACAGAAATATACTTCAAAAAATAAATTCTGCCTCCATTCTTTCATCAGAGCTTAACCGCTTCAACGTCAAAATATCGTTTATATTATTTACATTCGCCGCAGAGGAAGATTTATTCTTTGACATCTCAGAGAGGTCTGGATTTAAAATCCGGAGCATAAACAAACCGTAATGAGCTTAAAGCACCAGAGGCGAAAAAGAAAGCTAAATTCCCGGTGAAGCAGGCGCCGCGGTGACGGCGCGCTGCTGAATATTCAGGCGTCTCAAACACTCACTGCAGCTGGCTCTTGATGCTGAACGTTACTTTATCCGCGGCTTGAAGGATTCTCTCCAGGCACACGATGTCGTAGGTGTTGGGGTTTCGGAAGGGGACGTCGTCCGGAAGCCCGTCGACCTCCACGGACTCCGGGCTGCCGCGGATCAGCTTGTACGGGACCACGACGGAGCGGTCCAA
>NW_027176928.1:1023661-1111161 GCF_023349555.1 Cebidichthys violaceus | reverse complement strand
GACGGGTCACTTGCTGTGCGCTGGTGGAGGCGCTGAGCGTCCTGAGCGGCTACAGGCGGCTTACCGTACTTAATGCTGAAGAGGCTCTCCACTTGTCTCCGCAGCTGAAGAATCATTTCACCAATGTCCTCCACCAGACTCCCCGCTAAAGGAGTCAAACGTACAGAAAAAAAGACACATTAGGAGAGACTTATCACGTCGCTTACTTCTCCCCATCGCCATCTTTATTTTGATGAAGTCCTCCGGCGCTGCGCTGAGCTGGCAACAAACAAGTTGAAAATATGTTTACAGGTGGATGTGAGCACAAATGAGCTGAGCTGCACCTGAACTTTTGTCATAATTAAGTCCAAGAAAGAGTGTAGAAATAATGGAGTACAGGGTGTTTTCCTGTAATTTAGGGCTGTCGGTGGAGTCTCTATAGTCTGCAGAGGCTTCATGTTATTCCGCTCTGCCTCTCCAACAACATGATATTTTGTAAATATCGAGTCGGTACCTTCAGAGGATCTTCTGACGCTCTGGGACGCGGTGGCGCTGGGCGACAGAGCTTCAGCTGCAGGAAGAAAGAGACAAAAAAACCACACAATCATACAACGCAGAATATTCAAATATCATTCAGGAAAACAAATGTGTTGATGGTTTCCTGGTCACCTGTTTCATTGGCGTTTCCTGCAGTTAATTATTACATTTGTAAAAAAAACGTTTATTTACAGCTCAGGTCTACTTGTGTACACAGGGCTGGACAAAATAAGCGGAGCAGGGTTACAACTTGGATTGATCGGTTTTTCGGTAACACAGAGGTCTATGGAGAGAGACTCGCTTTTTTGGAGCCTCAAGTGGCCACTTTGGCACTAACACGTTGGTTTCTCATTTAGCCACACCCAGCGGGGTAAACAGGAACTCGCCGTCTAATTGGGGCTCAACTTTTAAGTTTAATGCAAGAAGCAAAACTAAACAAAAAGAGTCCATTTATTCTGTTATTCAGGTGTGCTTTAGCGTCATCTACATCTATAAAGTCTTACTTTACTACGTATATAATGCAAAATAGCGACGGCATAACTCTACGTGTTGACATTTGCTGCACTTACCTTCATGTTCTTTCCTTTAGTGGTCATTTGTGAAAGAAAGGAAAACTTAAACAAAGCACAATCAAATCAACGAAAACAAAACAAAAGGGCTCCTGAACGCACCGTCACTTTGAGTAGACTCTTCACGCTCTTTACTGAAAGCACCTTCTGCACCAGACAAGCTCAACAAAGGGTCGGGTCACAGGGAGCTCTGCCGGTGAATTGCATGTCGTTTGTTTGTGTTCAGACAAATTAAACCGAAGGTTAGATACCAGGAGCGATAGGGAGGAACATGTGTCTGCAAAAAAAGGTGCTGTTTATTACCGCTTGTAATAAGCGAGGCGGGTGCCGTTTAGAAAGAGGGAGGAGTCTACTCAGAGGTCGTCACTTTAGTGGCAAAGGGGGAGCGGGTCCAATGTTAGAGAACGGGAGGATTTTGGGAGCGTTGAAAGGATGTCTGAGGAGCAGCTTTGTCTCTCTAATACGTCTCTAATCATTCTAGGAGCGCTAGTGTTGGTCAGACTGGGGGAGAAGAGAGGAGCTACGGTGGGCTGGAGTTTAGGGAGTGCGTGGGGGGGGGGGGGGGGGTCTTGAGGAGCTACGAGTGTCTTGGGGAGGTTCTGGTCGTGGGGGAAGTGGGAGAGTGGAAGGACAAACTAAAAGGTAATCTGAGAAAAGTGTTTTCATACGTGTGGCAGCTTTAGTTTAGCTCCCTACAAACACAGCCAGAGAGTGCAGGGGGAGTGGCGGAGGCTGTGGGTGGAGCTGGCGTTCCAAGGGGGCTGCGGTGAGAAAGGGAGGTGGGTGAAATGGGGGTGGGGGGGCTGAGCTCACCTGCGTGGTTTTCCATTTGGTGAACGGGAGCAGAAGGAGCAGAAGGAGCAGAGGGAGCAGCGGGCGAGGCCGTGGGAGGACACGCTGCAGCCGCGACCGGCTCGGCCGCCGGCTCGCTGGGCTCCTCCCCTCCCGTACCGGCCTCTGATGACACAAGCAGCGACATTCACACTCTTCAATACATTTAGATGTTCCCTCTACAGCTGGCTTTCTTTTTTACCGTTTTGTGTGAATAAACAGCAGTACGTTTCAGACGCGCCGAGAAGTCTGAAGTGGGGACTGCACCGGTGGTGCGGTGGCTACCCTTCACAGCAAGAGGGGCTAAACCTCAGCGTGGAGTTTGTAGCGTGAGTTTTCTCCGGGGTCTCCGGCTTCCTCTCTCGCAGTCCAAAGACGTGCAATGCTCAGGTTAATTGATGACGCTAAATTGCCAGTAAAGTGCGCTCTATGGTGCCTATATGTTGACTCATTGCTTTGTGGGATACTATTGCGCTCCAACGACCTGTAACCTGAAGCTTTAAAAGAGTCAAGAAGTCCTCTGGATCTGCTCGTGTTTCCACTATATTATTTTTCGGGATATTACAGAGAGCTGGACTTATCGTTAATCTCGGACGAACAAACGGACTCCTTTATTCTTTTTTTCTTTCAGAGTTCTGCACCCTTACCTGGCACGGTGACTTGAATGATGTCTCCATCCGGAGGCTCCGTTTTAATCCTCTTCAAAGGAATGCAATCTCCCGAAGGCCCTGCGGGGATCGAACACTTCCCGTCAGCGCGTGGCCGAGTTACTTTACAGCGGCGTTAAACTGATTTAGAGTCGGCGACGGAGTGCGTTTGAACCGACTGGACTGCATCCCAAGGACGACTGACAATTGCTTTTTTTTTTTTTTTTTTTTTTTTTTTAAACTTGAATCTTTTTGTTACATCAGACTGTAAAAAATATAAAATATGAACAAAAAGTTGGAATAAGGCAGAAATGCTTTTATTTGCACATACCTGCTTCACAGTCAGCCAAGGGACTCACGCATGCACTTGCTGATCTGTGAGATTAAATAAAACACACTCAGGTGACTACCAAATTACAAAAACCGGGTCATTAAAAATACATAAGCACTTAGGTGGTGGGACACAAGAACTGCTCGAGGGCTCAACAGCGGCTACTAACTGTACGAAGACACTTAGGTTGAATGAGATTGCGGATTTGGCTTAAAGGAATACTTCACCCCTAAATTGACCAATTTGTGCGTCGCCCTGTGTTACCTTGAGTTCTTAAAGAAAACTTTTCTCTCGTGCCTCCGCGGTGAAGGAGTCTGCACACGTCTCTCTTACCCAGCAACGTATCCCGGCTCTTCTTCCAGGTGAACCCCGAGGCGTTCCCAGAACCAGAGGAGAGTTATGATCCCTCCAGCGTGTTCTGGGTCTACCCCGGGGGCTTCTTACTAGCTGGACAAACCTCTAAAAAGGGATCTGATGCTGAACCACCTCTGTACTCCGATATCCTTCCAGATATCTGAGCTCTACGAAGTAAGGGTGATTCATTTTGGCCGCTTGTGTCCGAGACAAGCAGCCAAAGTGAAGTGACTTAAAGCTGCATTCTCTCTAGTGTCCATCAGGGGGCGACTCCTCTGGTTGTATAGAAGTCTAGTCTAAAATGACTCTACTTCTCTCTTGATTTATTCCCTCAGTAAACATTGTAAACATGAGTTTATGGTCTCAATCTCTAGTTTCAAGTCTTCTTCAATACAGCATGATGTTCATTTAGTACATTATGCTCCATTTAGAGTCAAACAGACCATAATTGTGATTGACAGGTCGCTACCAGAGACGTATACGGCATCTCTGCGTCACTCCTCCTCAGTCCTAATATGGTCACTTTCCTGTTCATTCGTCGCGCTCTCCTTCACCGGTGAACAAGGGGTTTTAAATAGTGAAGTTTTAGCATTCAGATGCAGCTGTTTGGGAAGTAAGGAGCATAAATAAAGAGATGAATGAGACTTGGACTTAGACTCTGTTTGTTGATTTGAGTCTTCTTCGAGGTAACTCAGGGAGAGTAATTGAAATATAAACTGTCATTTTGTAGGTGGTAGTATTCCTTTAACTAACAGGCTATATGACGCCGGCAGTTATTCTGAGATTTGAGGTAACCTGCAGTGATTTTTAAAAAATATGTGTCAGTAGAGTCATGCATTTAATCATATTTATCAAAATGTGAATTAAGGACTGTCGCTAAAACTAAGCACATCACAGTAGGAATGTAAAATATAAATACATATATATATATATATATATAAATATAAACAGCTTCATTCAGTCCACACTAAGTCTAAATGCGATAGAGTTTGGCCCTGGCGCCTCTCGTGTCTCCGGGTTAAAACCTAAACGTGTGTGTGTGTGTGTGTGTGTGTGTGTGTGTGTGTGTGTGTGGGCGTGGCTCTGACCTGCTGCTGTGAGGATTGCTGGCCGGCTCGGCTGCGGTGGGCGGGATGCTCAGATTGTCGAGGAAGCCGTCTTCGGGCACGGAGCCCAGGTCGTGCTTGCCGTCCTCCCTCGCGATCTTGCCAGCGGCTTTCGTCAAAAAAAAAAAAAAAAAAAAAAACAACAGACAACAAGGAGATAAACAAACGTCCCGTCAGCGAGCAACATCTGTGGGCTGTAAATATATGAAGAAACACTCTCTCTGGTCGCCACAGCTACAGTAATTAACTGTCAAGATTCTCAAATATTGCGCGGCCGAATGCTGAGCTCACAAAGCAAACATGAAACAATGACATTTTACCCGCAGGTGGATGATTTATTCATTTAAATTAGCTCTGACGTTGTCTCATAAGACGGCATTATTTTCAGCTAGGTGAACATAATGAACTGGGAATTTGCCTTCAATATGGACACCAGTGTGCTACTTTATGATGAGTGTAGCCTGTGGAGATTTAGACTAGTTCTGATGCCGACGCCAGTATCACAAATGTCTTGGATACAACCTAAAATGATGGATTGTACATCAGCAAGTACACAAGTCTACCAGATATTATAATATCATACAATTCATCATCTTATTTAAGCTACACAGGAACTCTAAATATCCGAGCTAGCTGTTAGCTGTTAGCCGCTAAGCAGCCGATTAGCGGCACAGTCCTGCTCGGGTTAATGACGGAGCTAACGGCTAACGCTAACAGAGGTTGTTTTATGATGCGTTCAAGCTCCATTCAGTAAAAATGAGTATCGGGTAAGGGTTAAATTATCGTAATGTGTTTGAATGTAAAGTTTGAATAAATCAAGTTGTTTGAAGGAGATGTTTTTACAGCAATATAAGATAAAATATGAACTTTTTTTTATTTTAACGCACTGGTATCGGTACTCTGTATCTGCGGATATGCAAATTCAGGCATGGTAATCAATATCAGGAGGGATAAAGCGCAATCAGAACATCTCTAGCGAAGATACAATGGAAGAAAGACCAGACAGACCAGCAGCGTTTCATCAGTGAAGCCAAATCACAGCTCATATGCGTGAGAAAATGGTGCTGAAATAAAAATAGATTAATCTTACCAGTGAAAATCCTTTCATCAAACATTCTGGAACACAAAGAAGGAAGGAAACAGGCCATTAGTCACCGAGTTCAAAGAGCGCTTCAGCTGTCGGGGCAAAGACTCATGATGCAAATCACCGTACATGTGGAGGAAGACGTCGGTAATAGCTTTTTAACCGCTCTTCAGACAATCAGTCCCAGTCAAACAACCGCGTAAATGAGTCGTTTCTCTGTTATCACCGGACTAAAAATAACCGTGTGCCTCTGGCTCGCCCTGCTGCCACCCTAACTCATCTCCACGCGCTACTGTTTCTTTAAATTCTGTTTATTTGCATTCATAAGATCGGGCCTCGTCAAACGAGTAGAGTAGTTTATTAACCAGCCGACTTATTAAAGCCAGACGTCCTTGTGTTATATCGGGGTCAGGACTGAGAGTGTGCAGCCGAAGCTCATAAAACACATTGAGAAGCAGCACAGCTGTTAGCATTTCTGTCCCTCTGGTTGGGGTAAAACATCTGGAGTCTGGTTCTGAGGGGTTGGCACTAGAGACACGGATTAATGCGCCGCTGGAAATAGTCCCGCGCAGATCTACTGTTTACTCTTCTCTGAGTGGAAAACAGCTGCTTTGGGAAATTAGTGATCCTCGTATTAGTGCGGCTGCTTGAGTACGGCAAAATATTGACGTGTTTTTGTTTTTTTTAAGGAATTTGTTGACAACAAGAACGATTTCCTTCAGGACTGTTCCCTTGAAAGCATGTTAGTGGTTTCATTTAACTCCAACCTGGGGCCTGTTCTGTTCATGACACAAAGAGTCGGAGAAGTGGAGATTCTGAAGTTGCCGTCACAAAGTCAGACGACGACTAAAGTCACACAGATCTGTCGGTTGGCGACCATGAACGTCCGCGCCGCATTTAATCCGTCCATTAGCCGTAAAGATGATTCACTTCGGACCGTGATTGGTTTTTCAAAAAAAAAAAAACAATCCAGCGAGCGTTGATCTATCTCCCTTTAATTTTGAAAAGTGAACCGCTCATAACGCGGATTTAAAACTTGCCCGTTATTACTTGGTGATATCATCTGGACATAATTAACAGCGAGGCTGCGGCTTTAAATGAGGTTCCGGTTAAAGCCGCCAACCGTTATAATTAACGATCAGTTGCTTTTAATTGAACAAAGTCTGTCAACAAAGAACTTTGCCTCCAAAAAAAAAAAAAAAAAAAAAACAGGACATGGTGGGAGTGCGTCTGGAACATCTCCCAATGACAATGGGAATGTGACGCAACTGTGAAATAAATCACATTTTCAATCTTTCCCTAATTCTATTAGCGCTAATGAGCTGCTGGGTAAGAGATGCGTTATCTCAAACAAGGCATGGTGGCTCATTTAAATCAGCTCAAGCAAACGGATGGAAGAGCGGCGCAATATGCTGGAGAAGGACGGACGGACGGACGGACGGACGGGGGGGGGGGGGGGGGGGGCGTTTGGGAGTCATTTGGAACATGAATGGAAATGCTTTACCAGTCAGCGGGACGCAGCGTGCAGATGGTACAGGCTGGCTCGCTTTGAGGGCTGCTTATTACAAAAATCCTTCAAAATAAAAGTTTCAGAGGCGATTCCAAAAACCGTTTGTGGACGACAATGAAGCGGGTGAACTAAAAATCGCTTAATCCTTTGATTTAACCCCAAAGATCACAAAAAAAAAGTACATCATGCTATAACTAAAAAAAAAATAGTGCTTCTGATATTAAAAGCATCGGTTACCGTTTGACGATGAAGCGGATCCCGTGGCGCTCGTCCAGGATGCGCTTGAGCTTGGGAACTCCGTAGGTGCAGGGCCTCTTGAAGGGGATCTGGTCCGGGATGCCGATGATCTCCACGGCTCCTGGGTCGCAGGCGATTTTGCGGTAGGGGACAGGCACCATGTGATCTAGACCCAGGGCCTCGGCTGGAGGCAGAAAACAACGAGAACGTCACTTAGACGTTCACTTTCACTACAAAGTAATAGTTTTTCGTCTTTATGCATTTGTAACTCATCAAACGTTCATTTGCATGAAGGAAAAGCAGCCTCCAGTGGGATGCACAGCCCATGTAAAGGTTTACAGAAGGGAAGATAATTCCAGCTAAATGAGGAATTAAACTTTAAGGGAATGATAATCGCTGCTGTGGGCTTGGATAGGAAAAAAAAAAAAAAAAAAATCTGGAAAACGGATCCCATGAGCCCAAATGTTTGCTTAATTTGTAGAGACACACGGCAGCCGCTGAGTAAGCACACGGAGGTCGGCTCGCTGGCAAGCGTCTTTTGAATCATTTCAAATAAGTGGCAAAAGGATGCAAATATTTAAGAGATTTTTTTCCTTGTGAATCACTGAGGAGAAGACGATCAAACCGAAGCACTGACCCCAATCCATCAACATCCGTAGATATATACGCACGGGTGTGCACCGGGAGGCAGGGGTACCCCCCAAAAAAAACCAGAAGACGTCAATGCAAAGAGAGAGAGAGAGAGAGAGAGAGAGAGAGAGAGAGAGAGAGAGACGCTCACCGTATCTGCTGTTGAACAAGATCTGGACGCATTCTCTCAACGTGTTGATGTCTTCAGTTTCCCGAATGAAAGAGTCCCATTTTTCTGTAAGAAACACTTCCTGTCAATGTTTTTTTTTTTTTTACACTCAGCGTTTAGTGGAGCTTTAACATTCAAAACGGACTTTATTTCCACCAGTGAATGCCAAAGAGCTGAAGCTAATCTTCCCCATCTACTCCATGTCAACTTGGGAAATAAGTGCAATCTTCTTACGGGATTACTCTTGACATTGTAGTTGCTTAGCCCTTAATGGTCCAGGTTTAGTATAGTTTAGCCTTTGTTCAGTAAACAATGCTTGGCTACAGCAGGAGCCTGCAAATCCAAAGCAGGGCAAAGGAGAACTAAATGTACAAAAACCTCCTCCGGGATGGCGGATTTGAACGTCTACCCTTATTTAGAATATTCATTTGTGACGACGTATCATATTTATTGTTGAGGCTGATCCTGCTATTGATATTTGAGAGCAAAAAAAAAATACATCTTGCATCGTTTTCTGATAAAGATTCCTTTAAATTTTGGTGATGAAGAATTGTGATCACAGCCTTTGACTTTCAAAAAAGGTTTGAGCTGAACTTAACCGAGCAAAAATAAACAAAATCTCTCAATTCTCCATGTTGGTGCGACATGTTTATGAACTACCTCAAACGCCTTTGATGCGCAGCAATTTCCTGTTACTTAACAGCCGCTACTAATATGTTTGTGCTAAGCTAATATCAAATGATATAATGCTCTACACAGGAGTAAAGGAATGCACTGCTGTGGACGTATTTTAGATAATGGGATGGAAATGCGATGAGAACATTAAGGTTTATGCAGTTCAAGTCAATGTATCTGACTTAGTTATACATCCAAAGATGTGGTCGAGGTGAACTTTCTCAGTCTGTCTCTAATAAACCTGTGTTGTCCAGTACATCTTCCTGGTCCAACCTTACCTGATTTTTCATGCACTATGGAGAAGAGTAGCCTCTTAGAGATGTGGATGCCAGGAGGGCTCTGACCCTGCTCACCAGGTGGCCTTGTTGTCTCATCTGAAAATGCAAGACACATTTAAATACACTCAGTTCAATTCGCTTTCTCTTCAGCCAGAGATGTTCACTTAGCATCCACATACTTGACTAAATGATCTAATTAAATGACACAATGAAAAAGTACCAGAATAGAGAATTACAGTTCCATGTGTTGGTCTTGCTTGCAGAGTTTTTCTACATTTTAGAGCTATGACTTCTTCTCGAGCTCATCAGGAAGAGCTGGAAAACATTACGATGGAGAGGAACATCTGGAATACACTAAACCTAATGCTCCCCAGACCTGGCCCCGGATAAAAGGATGAGAATGGATGGATTGAATGAATGGATTGATGGATGAATAGATAGATAGATGGGTAGATAGATGGGTAGATGGAGGGATGAGTAGATCGATGGGTAGATGGATGGATGAGTAAATGGGTAGATGGATGGATGAGTAAATGGGTAGATGGATGGATGGATAGATAGATAGATAGGTAGATAGGTGGATGGATGGATGAGTAGATGTGTAGATAGATAGGTGGGTAGATGGATGGATGAGTAGATGAGTTCATTCATTTTGCAGACGCTGTTATCCAAAGCGACTTACAATTCAGTATCTATCTACACACCGTAGACGCAGCTATGGGGTGTAGCTGCGTATTTTGGGGTTAAGTGTCTTGCTCAAGGACACATTGACATGAGACTAGTGGAGCAGGAGATCGAACCGCCGACCCTCTGATTGAAAGGCGGCCCTGCTCTCCACTTAGCCACGGTGACCCCCAACAGTCTTACAGTCATTTAGCAGATGCTTTTATCCAAAGCGACTTACAATAAGTGCATCCAACACGGGTAATCAAAAGAACTACTAGTCACCAGAAGTCATAAGTACATTTCCTTTTTTAAACAAGCATCTAAGAGCATGAAGCAGAGCATAACTCAGAGCCAAAGTACAGTGCAGAAACAAAGAAAAGCAGTAAGTGCAAAAAAGTAACACAAATACAATAAGTGCAACAAGCTAGTATGAATACAATAAGCGCTGAGTGGAAGGCTCAGGGTAGCACTTCCTGAAGAGGTGGGTCTTCAGCCTGATGAAAGATGGGCAGCGACTCCGCTGTCCTGACGTCAGTGGGGAGTTCATTCCACCAGATGGATGGATGGATGGGTAGATGGGTAAATGTATGGGTAGATAGATAGATGGATGGATGGATGGATGGATGGGTAGATAGATAGATGGATGGATGGATGGGTAGATAGATAGATGGATGGATGGATGGGTAGATAGATAGATGGATGGATGGATGGATGGATGGGTAAATGTATGGGTAGATAGATAGATGGATGGATGGATGGATGGATGGATGGGTAAATGTATGGGTAGATAGATAGATGGATGGATGGATGGATGGGTAGATAGATAGATGGATGGATGGATGGGTAGATAGATAGATGGATGGATGGATGGATGGATGGGTAAATGTATGGGTAGATAGATAGATGGATGGATGGATGGATGGGTAGATAGATAGATGGATGGATGGATGGATGGATGGGTAAATGTATGGGTAGATAGATAGATGGATGGATGGATGGATGGGTAGATAGATAGATGGATGGATGGATGGGTAGATAGATAGATGGATGGATGGATGGATGGATGGATGGATGGGTAAATGTATGGGTAGATAGATAGATGGATGGATGGACGGGTAGATAGATAGATGGATGGATGGATGGATGGGTAGATAGATAGATGGATGGATGGATGGATGGATGGGTAGATAGATAGATGGATGGATGGATGGATGGATGGGTAGATAGATGGATGGATGGACGGTGAGTAAGCCCACCTGACTACTGGTTGCAGAGAGGTAAATGAGTCTTCCAGAGATATGTGTAGAACAAGGAAATGTGCTATAAAAGTAAAGCACTGCTTTGAGTGAAATAATGAGCCGTATAATAATCAGACTTCAAAGAAAAAATGCAAATCTACCACTTTTCTAGGGCACACCGGAGGCGCAGGGCGAAGCACTTAGTCGGAAATACATTTTTTGTCACATAGAGATTTTACGTCTCATTATCATTATGATCATAATTGTGAATGTTATCTCAATCTTGAATTTTACCTCTCCTCACAAAAGGAATCTTTTTTTTTTTTTTTTTAAATGCACACAGTACTCACTGTTAATGCTGTGATTGTGGAAACCCCCCCCCCCCCCCACCCCTGAATCCTATTCCACAGGTGGAACCACACCCTCCTCACACGTACATCTTACCATTGGCAGCACAGTCCTTGACGGACGCGCTCATCTTGTCGGTCCAGTTGGCCAGTCTGTCCTTGCCCAGGTTGAGGAGGGACATGGGCTTGAAATCCAGCTTGCCGTCCGGGTGAGGTTTGGAGGACATGGGCATGCCGTACAGAAAGTTTGACAGGACCGAGTTGCTGGAAGAGGCGGGACTTGGCGACTTGACCGCCTGGGCGGCGGTCTTCCCAGCGCCGAGGCTGCTGGGTGTCATGGCGGCGGCGGAAGAGTTGTGATTGACGTCAGTGCTGGGCTTGGCTTCTCGAGGCAGATCTTCTGCCGGCCTGTACGCAGAGACACACACACACACACACACACACACACACACACACACACACACACACACACAACCAAGAAGGAAGTCATTTGGAGAGTTTCCTGCGTCGAGCTTTGTGTTTGCAAACTGTATCGCTTGCCAAGTGCCTCTTGGCTTAAATGCTGCAGCAACAGCTCATTTAAATAGAACGAATGTAACATTATTCCCTGGATAACTTTTAGAAGAAGTGATTAAAAGCTTGTTTGGCGTTGCAACTCTTTACCTTTTCCCTTCACTTGCACTGTTTTTCTCTCTCTCTCTCTCTCTCTACCTCTATTAATGTCCAAGAAAAAGCGGCAAACACACCGAACCGAAATTAAGAGTCTCTCTCGTAACAACAGTTAATCTGTGTCGCACGTATTTTCAAAACTGTTCATAATCATCTTCCATTATGAAGTTGTAGACACAGCAAAGCCCCTGTGTGTTGTGGGCAAAGGCATGTGACAGTTTGTTAATGGAGCAAACAGTGAACGGAAAGTTGAATAAACAACTGATACGCTCCAAAAAAACGGTGAAGACACGACTTGGTAAATGTAGAATGTCTCACGGAAGTCAATAAAGCTTCGTTTCCACCGAGAAGTTCCGGATCATTTCATGTCCGGGGGCTACTCTTCATGCAACTAAACGGTTCCTTCAGCCCATTGCTCAGGGTAAAACGCACGTTCCATCGAAGAAAATAAAGCACGTCGGAACAGAATAAACCTTGGTTCAGTCCCACTGGGAGAACATTTACGGCTGCAGAGTATTTACTGATGCACATAGTAATGAAGGAAATGCAGGAAGAGGGCGTCCGTCTCCGCGCTGAATCATCTGTTGAGTGTTTTGATGGTTATCTATTTGTGCTTTAGGTTGTAAAAATAGCTAAAAGTCACGTATCCGCTGTTAAACAATCAGACGACTTGTCTTCCTTCATTCGCAGCACCGACGCGGTGTCTCTTGAAGGATCTCTCTCTCTCTCTCGTCCGTCTTTTTCTTAAAATGAGTCTGGAAGCTGATCGCGAAGCCTATAACTTTAGGGAGGAATGCTCTCCGCTCAATCAATGTGACAGCGCTTTACTAGTTTTATGAAAGAAGCAGTACGCGAGATGAAGCAGCGACGGTTTCTGGTGCTATATAAATACAGTTCTTATACTTTCAGAAAGAACAAACCCCCTGATCAGAAACTTGTTCTGGGGGGTAAAACGTCCCCAGAACTTAATTTAGACCCTTGGTCCCTGTGTTCTAACGGTTCCTCGTCCTTGGGGGAAGTTCCTCCAATTAAGCTCCAGCCCGACTTCAAAGTCTATTTCCATCACACCGACACTCCATGAACTCCATATAATCAGAGCTTTCTGTCTGTCAACAGGCTCCGCCCACACAAAGACTGTCCCCCCCCCCCCCCCCCCCCCGGCATGACGTTCCAGCTCCTGTCCTTTCTGTCACCTGTGCGGTACATAAGCTGACGGGCGAGCGGACCGCTAGCCGGGCTTGGACTTGGTCCAGGAACACGTAAATCTCCGAACGAGTTCTTGAGAGACTAACGCGTAACGTCAAGAGAGTGTTTTTCCACAGCTGCATTAAAAAAATTCCCCGTCTACATGTGAAACGGCTGCTTTCGTAATGCGACGGCGGTAACGGACTCGCCTCTTTACGGTGAACTGGATGCGGTGGCTCTGCTCCAGGATCTTCATCAGCGTCTTGGTGTCGTACTCGGAGGGCTTCTTCAGGGCGACTCCTTCGGGCAGACCGTGGGCCGCCACGCAGCCGGGGTCCTTCTGGATCCACTCGTAAGGCACGGGGACCAGGCTGCTCTTCCCCACGGCCTCACCTGCGTATCGCACAGAGCACCGTGAGCACTTTGGAGGGTTCTCGATGCTCTTCTGAAGGAACTTAAGCTGAGCTCTTGTCGCCTCCTTACAGTATATATGTGACTAATTAATGGACTGCTATGAGCTGAATGGAATGTCTGCTTCTGATCTGGTAAACTGCTCGTTTTCTAACTGTATATGAAAATTACTCATATTTCTATTCCTGTTAATTCCCATAAATTCCTACGGGAAGTTTCCACCTTAAATATTCACAGTATTTTGCATCCCTTGTACTTTGTAATATATCTTCTACACAATTAAAACTGTCAGAATAAACTTCTGCTATGTTCTTCCATAAGTAGTGTTGACTAGGGATGGGCGTCAATACTAGTGCTCTCATTGATTCTGCTCATCGGTTCGGTTCCTTATCGATACTCTTAAAGGTTCTTTTTGACTATTTTGTGAGAAAAAAAAAAGAGAAAAAGACAATTAATGAAGAAAAGAGTCAATAGAACCGTGAACTCCGGACCTCATCTCCGGGTTTAAACTAATTTAGAACCGGTTCCCGTTCAGAACCGAGTTTCGGGGGTCATGAACAGGGTTTACGGCATCAAAAGGACTACTGTTGCACTCCTTACTGTAGAGTACAGTGAAGACTTCCTCCACCATCTTCCTCAGGACAAAGATGTTGGACTGAGCGTCCGACGGAGCTCTCGGTTTCCCGAGATCGCCGTCCTTACTCAGCTTGCTGAGCTCTGCTTCCTGGTCTTTGGTATGGGCGTTAGCTGTGGTCAGATTCTGCAGACACGGCCCCCCTTAAGAGCCAGAAAACACAAAAATCACATCTTATAAAAAAAATAACAAACGCACAAGAACACGTCAGATGAACATTTAGCTTTCCTCACTACTTTCTGTCCCTAACAAAGACACAGCGAGGACTGATTCAGAATCTGGTGCCCCATATGTAATAAACACGTCTTTTTGAGAAATGTTGCCATATATAATATGATTGACTTGTTTGTTTGTTTGGATAAATGTTAAAGCATCTCCAACTTTTTCTGGAAAGCCACTCGGTGCAAATACCCCTCTGAGGGTTAACTACCTGAAACCGAAACAAATCATGTATTCCTGCTCTCCTTCTTCACCGAAAACAAACTGGAACTCATTTCACCTCGAATAAGCGGCCTAATAAAACTAAAACTGCGTAACGGGGGGGGGGGGGGGGGTCACAACCCCTCGAAAACCGAGTCTGGGAGTGTGATTTGCCGTTTCGCTTCAGCGCTCAAGGTCCACGGGTTGATATTTGAAATACGGCTCAGCTTACAAACTTGCATACTAGTTTGTTTACGGGAAATGAAGGCTCACAGCTTGTGGTACACTGGGATCGGTGCGTGAGACAGTGAGTGTCACAAAAACTGCACAATGAAAAAAGGTGCTACCAGTGAGACTGATCGATGCTCAATCAAAGAGGGACTAATGTCAAAGGACATGTGACACAGGAGGGCAGGACTCACGGCAAAACTTGTAGAAGTCTGTCTGGATTTCCCTCCTGGAGTTGAGGAACACTCGGCCCTTTTCCGTGCCGACGGCTATCACGCTGTCCTCGTGCACGGTGACGCACGCCACCTCGGCGTTCAGCTTGGACATGGCCATGCACTGCAAGAGACAAAGGGGCGTCCATTAGTCACGGGTCGTAACTGGAAACTCTGAGGACGACGTCGGAACTCGAAGAGATCAGTGAGAGAACTGAGGAGCTAGGAGAGCTGCATTCTGATCGATTCAAATCTAATAGAAACATAGTCAACGACAAAAGTTGGTCATTGATTAGTTGGGTCTACGTTATGATCACAGACCCGTTGGTTCGTGGACTGATGTTTTTAAGACTCTAATTCAGCGTTTTAGTCGTCACAATCTTGACTTTTTGCAACCAGTGAACAGGAAGTGACCATATTTGGACTGAGGAGGAGTGACGTAGAGACGCTGTATACGTCTCTGGTAGAGACCTGTCAATCGCAGTGTAGCCCCGCCCCTAAAGCATCCCCTGCTTTATGGTCTGTTTGACTCTAAATGAACATCATGCTGTATTGAAGAAGACTTGAAACTAGAGATTGAGACCATAAACTCATGTTTACAATGTTTACTGAGGGAATAAATCAAGAGAGAAGTAGAGTCATTTTAGACTAGACTTCTATACAACCAGAGGAATCGCCCCCTGATGGACACTAGAGAGAATGCAGCTTTAACACATGAAGTTTTGGATTCACTCTTTAGAACCGGAGGTTGCTGCCTGGTTATGATGCACAACAGGAGCTTTTGCTTCATCTCTGCAGTAAACGTTTGTAAATTGTTGGGAGTTCTCTCTCTGTTTTGCGATCGATGTAGCCGATCCCGATGCTATTTCAAAGCTAAGGCTCGATAAAGCTAACGCCCTGCTGCATTGATCCATCGCAAAACTGACAGGAAAACATACGGACGGTATTTCTGTCTGTTTAAATTAATCCATAATTGTGCATTTGTCACAATCTGCGGGAGACGGCAGATTTGTAGCTGACGCTACTTAGCTTAAATTAGGGTGGAGAGACACACGGTTGTAAATGTAAACGTTCCCAATGTGTCCCAGTTGCATTTTATGTGAACGACATCAGCTGACAGGAAGTAAACACGGCCCCAAGCTGTGGAAGCTGTCTGTAACGTAACATTATGGAGTTCGTGGAAGATTTCATGACCTCGGTCAGAGCACTTTATCATTTTCATCCAAGAGGCGTAGCTAAAAAATAAAAAAGGTAAAACGCATCTTCACATAAACAAAGACATGTAGCCCACCACAGAAGAAGACGTCCATAAAGAACTGACACAGCGGGACATACGTACCACCGAGTCGAGGGCAGACACCAGGCTGGTGAGGATCTCCTGTCGGGCCGACACCGGCGGGGCCTGCGGGTCGCCCCCCCGGGAGTTCGTCCTGACGCCGTCGCATGCCAGCTTCCTCATCTGAGCCATGCCTCCTCTGTGGAGGACCAGAGGAACACAGTTTTAGGGCAGCAGGCCACGGCGGGACATTGCACAACACCTGTACGTGCGCACGCATTCGAAGCGGTCTCTGCTGACAACACTTGGTTTGACTTTCAGCAAATGTGCAAGCGTGCATCGATCTGATACCGGAGGCTGAGAGATGATTGAGGTAAAAAGGAAAAGGGCGCAAGCGTCTTTCTTCTTATCTTAAGGACGCATATCTCAGTCACTGAGAAGACAAGATTGTACAGCCGAGCTAATGCGGTCAGCGTCACGCCAACATGCTCAAAACGACAACTTGGCATATCCAGCTGTTGCGACACTTCCACTCCAAACCACAACCGTCAATCTCACGGTGGCGCTAGATGAAAAGATGAAAAGTCAGGGGGGGGGGGGGGGTCACTAAAAGACATTAAGATTCATCATCTGTGAACCGTAAATGTCTGTGCAAGACTTGAGATAATGTGTTACTGGATAAGTGGAAACTTTGAGCCAATAGTCGTGGAGACATTCGAGTCTGGAGCGAAGCTATCGACCGACCGGCATCCCTAGAGCCGCGGCGCTAGGGCATCTGAATTCAGCAAATTATGAGTTCTTTACGGCCTTCTGTTGGTCATTCGGCTGCTAATCAGAGCCCTCACGTGACGTCACGTGAGCCTCTTTGTACTGTGCCTTCTCCCCTATCGACAGATGGCACAGGAAAGAGAGACACACCGCAAGAGCACCGCTGGTGTTCGACTTCCTGTCGAAACCCCCCCAAGAACCACCTAAACTCCAGATAACATGACGGACTGTGTAAATGTGAGTACGGAGGCAAACAGATAGGAACTGTTAAAAGAAAAACATGCTCGGCTAAAAAAAAAAAAACAGGCACCATGTTCTCATGGCAACTGAGGCCCGTCTCCTTGGAAACTAATCTCGGGGCATTTGAACAATGCAGCTCTGGCCTTTAATCTCTCCAGACACTGGGAACCATTATGCTCGCCTCTGGCAAGCCCAAACCACTGACTCAATAGAGAGAGAGAGAGAGAGAGAGAGAGAGAGAGAGAGAGAGAGGAAGAGGAGGGCGGGTGTGACGGGGTTCAGCTGCACCGGCCTATTGGTCGTCTAAATCTGCCTCCCCTGAGGCCACGGCAAACATTAGCCCCCCCCCCCCCATCCTAAATTATTACGGCCTCGAAATAGATGGCCTCTTTCCCTCGCATCTTTAAAAAGGCAGAAAGGGAAGCAGCGAGGAGGAGAAAGGTGGGGATAAGCTCAGTCAACTGTTTAGTGAAGAGGAAGCTCGACGTCACGGTGCCGTTCTGGTTCTCTGTGATGATATCGAAAATAGTTCAGTGTGGTTGGACATTTTTTTAAATATAGCAACAGATTGTAATCTTTAAACTACCGTGAAGCTAGAAAAAGAAGAAAAAAAAGGATACAAATCCAACAAAGAGCTCACTTGTTCAAAGCAATTTAGTGGAAGCAACAGGTTTGGTAACTTTCAGAAAGTGTGGAGTGGCATACAAAGACACTATCTGTCAATCGACGTGTAGCCCCGCCCCTAAAACGTCCCCTGCTTTATGGTCTGTTTGACTCTAAATGGACCATAATGTACTAAATGAACATCATGCTGTATTGAAGAAGACTTGAAACTAGAGATTGAGACCATAAACTCATGTTTACAATGTTTACTGAGGGAATAAATCAAGAGAGAAGTAGAGTCATTTTAGACTAGACTTCTATACGACCAGAGGAGTCGCCCCCTGATGGACACGAGAGAGAATGCAGCTTTAGGACACTTCCACATCGGCTCCACTAGTTAGAGCTCGTAGCTGAGGGAGCTAACGCCAAACATGTCCGCTGTTTGGAGGTATTTCACGCCTGCTAAACCAACAAGTTCTACGGCTTCTTGCAATTTCCGCAAAGCCAATTGTACCGATGGGTCGATCCCAGTCGCTTCCACACATTGAGACATACAGCTTATAAACTAAAAACACACAAAATCCAAATATCTGTATCAGAACTGAAAAAGTTGGATCGTTGCAATCCCTAAAAAGGATGTCTAATGGACTTTATGACTGTGTAAAACCTACTGAGGAATGTTTTGAGGATTGTTTACTAAAAAAGATAAGGCCTTCTTGTGATGCATCTTGCCGGGTTTTCCCCCTGCATCTTAACATCCCGGGCAAACCGCCAGAGAGCCATTTGGAGCCAACCTCTAAGTGAATTTGCTCAGAAACTGCATAAAACCTGTTTAAGAGGGACCCAAAGAGGTCTGTAATGCAATGAAGCTGTTTACTGACAGAGGGGGTACTCTGGCTACAAATCCAAATAATGTCCAAATCTACACGAGGCAGTGAAGGTGACTGGTGAATTATGTTTGCAGTAAAACAGGAAGCTATATCATCGCTCTCTGACAGATTTCTTTAAAGCAAGAAAAACAGTAACAAAAAAACGAGGCAAAACAAGGACCGCATGATGTATTGACACCAACGAGGTTGTAATTACTAAACCTGAAGTCTGCTGTGAGGCACCGGTCACTCTCTCAAGTCTGAGTCTTTGAATGGACAAACATTTCTGTCTCTCTTCAGCTGCAGACAACACACTAATATACATGTAGCTGTATATCCTTTAAAACGTGAGGATGTGGTTACACCAGGCGGCAAACTCCGCTTCTGACGGGCGAAGCCGATGCAAACGTGTCTTAAAGCTGCATTCTCTCTAGTGTCCATCAGGGGGCGACTCCTCTGGTCGTATAGAAGTCTAGTCTAAAATGACTCTACTTCTCTCTTGATTTATTCCCTCAGTAAACATTGTAAACATGAGTTTATGGTCTCAACCTCTAGTTTCAAGTCTTCTTCAATACAGCATGATGTTCATTTAGTACATTATGGTCCATTTAGAGTCAAACAGACCATAAAGCTGGGGATGATTTAGGGGCGGGGCTTACGTCACACCTCCTCAGTCCAAATATTCACGGTTCACTGGTTGCAAAAAGCCAAGATGGCGACGGCCAAACCGACGAACTCGAGGCTTCAAAATATCAGTCCAGGAACCACTGGGAGGAGTCTTTGTGTAACACACAAGGTCACCATGGCCTCCACGTGGTTTCACAAGACGTGACGGTATTTGGAATTGGTGTTTTTAATTCGTCTCTGCTCAGGTTGAAGTCGGGCTGCTGTGCTGAGCACAAAAAAAAAAAAAAAAGGTACCCAGAAGAAAGAGTTTCTTTGAAAACTTTGTAGGCACGTCTGAGCTGATCCCTGCGACATAATGTGTCTTTTTGCATGTGAATGACGACACTCACAAGGTGACGCAAAGCACATTCCTGCCAACGGTTTCACACGAGTCCTCTGAACTACAGGTGGTAACTCTTCATGAGGAAGGACGTGCTTTCCTCACCTATTGTTAGGCCAACACACACACACACACACACACACACACACACACACACACAGACCGTAAACAGAAACGTTGTTTGATGATAAAGACAACTCCACGCCTTTCATTGAATCTCAGAGAGTACATTCCTCATATGGATTCAACAAAACAATGAGCAGCATGTCTGTGTTTGTCCCTGTTGTTTACCGTGCGGCGTCACTCTGTGCCACAGATTCAGCTCAACGTGAAACGGAGGGGGAACGACGTCCGACTGGCTGAACTGGATTAAAGTGGCACCGAGCCGGGCCCGGATTCTCTAAAAGCGTCACCGACAGGTGTGAGAGGACTAGCGGGAGGGTCGGAGAAATGTCAGTCAAGGGCGGCCTTTACATGCCGACGCAGTCCGCGGAGGAGGTGTAATTAGGTGGGATTATGTGTGGGAACTCAGGAATAAAGCTCCTGTTTTACTAGCTGAATAACGGACGGCGGCTTATTTCTTTAAGGAAGAAAAAGTGCGCCTGTAACTCCGACATACAACTCACAGTAAGTCGGGGAGTGGTTTGACTTCACGCAACAGCAAACAACAACATAATCCCTTTGTTTACAGCCTGTGCCCGAGGCCGTGGCTTTTGGGAATGTCATCTGAATGGTAGAGAAGAAGGACCACAGAGACCAAGCTTCACATATCAGGAACGCAATCTTCAGTCCTCCTACACAGGCTTAGATTTGACGCAATTACAGCAACACGTCGGTTGAAAATATTGTAAGTTAATAGGATAGATCATGCTAAAAATACGGATTATCCTTTAAGGCTCTACTTGGGTATTATTATATAATTGAAAATAGCCACACATTATTATATCACATAAGCATAGGCCTCGTCTTACACGTCTCCTTTTCTTCTCATGACAATACTCCCAAAGAATACTGTGTTTATAAGGGTATTTGTGTTGTATTATATACCAACAATTCAGTGGGTTCATCACAGGTTAATATCGCCATAAATATTGATCATGGTGATTAATTCATCGGAGTAACAAATACTCAGAAGCTTTCATGATTTGGGATTATTAGACATGATGTATGGAAAACTAACGTATAAATGGTGAACTGACTTGTGTGTATATTTTGCAGGATAACTTTATACTGACATATTTTGAATTGTTTTTGGCGTGATACTGTACTCATGCAAGATGTTTTGGCATGACGGTGATACTGTACTCATGCAAGATGTTTTGGCATGATGGTGATACTGTACTCATGCAAGATGTTTTGGCGTGAAGGTGATACTGTACTCATGCAAGATGTTTTTGGCGTGACGGTGATACTGTACTCATGCAAGATGTTTTGGCGTGACGGTGATACTGTACTCATGCAAGATGTTTTGGCGTGATACTGTACTCATGCAAGATGTTTTGGCGTGACGGTGATACTGTACTCATGGAAGATGTTTTGGCGTGACGGTGATACTGTACTCATGCAAGATGTTTTGGCGTGACGGTGATACTGTACTCATGGAAGATGTTTTGGCGTGACGGTGATACTGTACTCATGCAAGATGTTTTGGCGTGATACTGTACTCATGGAAGATGTTTTGGCGTGACGGTGATACTGTACTCATGCAAGATGTTTTTGCCGTGATACTGTACTCATGCAAGATGTTTTTAGCGTGATACTGTACTCATGCAAGATGTTTTGGCGTGACGGTGATACTGTACTCATACAAGATGCTTTGGCGTGACGGTGATACTGTACTCATGGAAGATGTTTTGGCGTGACGGTGATACTGTACTCATGCAAAATGTTTTGGCGTGACGGTGATACTGTACTCATGCAAGATGTTTTTGGCGTGACGGTGATACTGTACTCATGCAAGATGTTTTTGCCGTGATACTGTACTCATGCAAGATGTTTTGGCGTGACGGTGATGCTGTACTCATGCAAAATGTTTTGGCGTGACGGTGATACTGTACTCATGCAAGATGTTTTGGCGTGACGGTGATACTGTACTCATGCAAGATGTTTTTGCCGTGATACTGTACTCATGCAAGATGTTTTTGCCGTGATACTGTACTCATGCAAGATGTTTTGGCGTGACGGTGATACTGTACTCATGCAAAATGTTTTGGCGTGACGGTGATACTGTACTCATGCAAGATGTTTTGGCGTGACGGTGATACTGTACTCATGCAAGATGTTTTTGGCGTGATACTGTACTCATGCAAGATGTTTTGGCGTGACGGTGATACTGTACTCATGCAAGATGTTTTGGCGTGACGGTGATACTGTACTCATGCAAGATGTTTTTGCCGTGATACTGTACTCATGCAAGATGTTTTGCCGTGACGGTGATACTGTACTCATGCAAGATGTTTTTGGCGTGATACTGTACTCATGCAAGATGTTTTGCCGTGACGGTGATACTGTACTTATGCAAGATGTTTTGGCGTGACGGTGATACTGTACTCATGCAAGATGTTTTTGGCGTGATACTGTACTCATGCAAGATGTTTTGCCGTGACGGTGATACTGTACTCATGCAAGATGTTTTGCCGTGACGGTGATACTGTACTCATGCAAGATGTTTTTGGCGTGATACTGTACTCATGCAAGATGTTTTGCCGTGACGGTGATACTGTACTCATGCAAGATGTTTTTGGCGTGATACTGTACTCATGCAAGATGTTTTGCCGTGACGGTGATACTGTACTCATGCAAGATGTTTTGCCGTGACGGTGATACTGTACTCATGCAAGATGTGTTGGCGTGATACTGTACTCATGCAAGATGTGTTGGCGTGATACTGTACTCATGCAAGATGTGTTGGCGTGATACTATACTCATGCAAGATGTTTTGGCGTGATACAGTACTCATGCAAGATGTTTTAAGGCACAGAGAGTTGTGGTGAGAACTTCTTGTGCTGGGAAATGCTAGCAGGAGAACTACTATTAAGTTCACATCACATGAGAGGAGAGGGGGGAACTACTTTAGAAAAGCTGGACCCAGAGGACAACAAAAAAGAGGCTTGAAACCACAGGATATGAGACCTGGGTGCAATAAAATAAAGTCAAGGTCTGCTCTTCCAAAAGAAAATGAGCGTGTGTACAAATCTCTTATTTTTTCCTCATGTTGTGAATTCAATCCACCAGACAGCTGACTAAAGCTTTATCCCAGTCAGCTTTTCTCTTTCTTTTTTAAAAACTTTGACGCTTCTTGTACCAACTACCTTACAACCAGACAGCTGAGAGCAGTAAATAATGAAAACAGCCCTCTTAAATACAGTTGACTGGATTCACAGCAACACACAGCAAACAACTTAAGAGTCTGCTTTATGGAAAACATGTCTGTTTTAGTTGAAGAGACGCTGCTGTGACCGTTTATACTGTTAGTACAGGGGTAATTAACGATAAGGCAATTAAGTAATCCATTGTTTACTACAGTTCCAATGAACTCTGTTAGTTACAAGCTTTGTGTTCTGCTTAATCCTTCTCTGGTTTACCTTTGCTACGTTTAGTTAGCTGTTAGTTGGCTTTGTTGTTCTAGCTCGGTAACCTTATCAGTGTTAGCGTTATATATATATATAGATATATATATATATATATATATATATATATATATATATATATGGATGAAGGAAGGGGGGGGGTAATTTAGCAGACAGACAGACAGATGGACTAGCTCTCACAAGGTTACACGGAGACGTCCCTCTAACTGTTAGCTAACAATAACCTTTCTTCACTACTTACCGTCACGTAACGCCTAACGTTAATCAACGCTGGCTGGCATAGCCTAACGGTCTCATAATAACCGTTTGAACTAGCCCAACGGCTAACTAAACTAGCCCAACGGCTGGCTAAACTAGCCCAACGGCTAACTAAACTAGCCCAACCGCTGGCTAAACTAGCCCAACGGCTAACTAAACTAGCCCAACGGCTAGATAAACTAGCCCAACGGCTGGCTAAACTAGCCCAACGGCTAGATAAACTAGCCCTACGGCTAGCTAAACTAGCCTAGCTTACACTCGTTAGCTCTCTTGCTAGCTTAGCGCTAGCACTTTTTCCTTTCATCTCCCCTCTCTCTCTCGCTCTCTCGCTCTCTCCCACCTCTCAGTCCAGAGAAATTACGGTTATAATCTGTAAATTTCTACATGTACAAGTCACAAAAAAAGCAACACGCTCCGCGAGAGCAAACTATATACCCACTCATTGAATGAATATTAAAAACGGTCCGGCGAAATCTCACCTTAATTAGCGATTAAATAGCCTTGTTGCTGCTGTCAAAATCCCGGAATAGGTTTATTTATTCCCCCCGTTTTAATCCATCAGCTCGCAATTCCCATCCACAATGTTAGCTGTCTGCTAAAACATCGTAATCCGGATCATCACACTGTTGACTTCGATCGTATTACAGTCTATTATTTGTGTATTTATTCTTAGTTTATTTCTTCTTTTTTGTGCCCCCTTTAACCAGAAGCAGAGTGTCCCTTTCCCCCTTTCTTTGTTCTGTAATCCAGTAAAATTGAAACTCATTCGCCTCCTGCTAATCCCAGCCCAACTCAACAACAGCATCTATTGGCTGCGATTTACATACAGGATTAACGGAGGAAACCTCTGGAAAATACCCTTCAGGGAATACAATTTACATAGAAAGGAAACATGATATTATTATTTATTTGTATTAGGACTGCGAGTGTTTAAAATCACCATCTCTGCCACACTTGGCTGCAACTTCACACTTTGTCATTAATGCTTTAAAGAAAATCCCTCAGACTTCCTGCACGGAGGTGGTTTTCACGTGATATTTGTAACCTTATAATATATCCAAAAATGACTTTTTAAGGATTTGCAGCCAAAATGGATCTTCTGGCCGTGACAGGTTATTACACAGCTCTTGTGATTATAACGTAGCTTGACAGTTTAATATAGGAGAAAGGTAAACAAAACAAAGTTATCTAATAATAAACGTAGTCTGATAAACTTAATCATAAACCGTGTATATCATCCGCTACATCAAGGTAATCTGGTTAGTTTCATCTATATATGAACTATAATAAATTGTAATTTGTGCCTACTTTTACTTTATTTGCTGGCTTCTGCAAATAATAATCACTTATTTATTCAAATGTCACCAGCATGACTAATCTGCCCTCTAGCATTAAAATAATAAATAAACCTGGGACGTGTGGATAAGACCTGACATTTGCCAAGGCCAACAACTCAGAGTGATATGTGTGGAGCGGAGAAACCCACAGACTGTAAATAAACATGCGGTGTCTGGGTGTCGCTGCACAAAAAAAAAAAAAAAAAAAAAAAAAAAAGATTTATAGCTTCCTCTTCTCATGGAGTCATTTTAATACAAAATATTTGCCTGAGACAAGAGGTTTACAACAGGGTTTTGTTTTATCTTGTGTTCGTGGCTGAGCGTTGGATGAATTGTTACGGTTTGCTGGCAGATTCTCCCGAACCACCAGCCTCTTGGTGGTATGAAATCTGGCTGCAGACCAGTCTCCTGTGCCCTCAACAAAAACAAACATACAGACGTGACAGTGTGAAATAAAACACCAGCAGCTCTTTTCCCACATTGTTAATATTTAATGACTCAATCTCCAAAACCATTGCAGCAATAACCCAAAGGGTATGACCCCTCCCAGCTGAATAGGCCGCGTACAATATCCAATGGAAAATGTATTTTTTTTTTTTTTTTTTTATCTGAGCTGACCAGCGCCTGTAGTGTCTCCTGTCAACAGCAACCTATATGACTACAAACAGGATCTCCTATTAGTTATGGATTAACCAAAACAATATTTGGAAGACTTACAGTATAAATTCTATTTAATGTTTTTTGCAAATTAAATCCAGTCGGGGAGGGATGAGTGCCCGTCAGTAGCTGAACAAAAAGGTCAGTAAAGTAATCCAGGTACATTAATACACAGCTTTAAATAGGGCTGCTTTGTTGTACCGCGAATTAATACCAGCGTATGGACGGAGTCTACAGTAAATAAAATAACGGATAAATGGTGGTAAGAGGTGTTAACGGTACAGGGTCGGATAGAGTTTGAGGACACAAAAATCTAGAATAATTCCCTATAATCATTTAATAAACATAGAATAACATAAATTTAAAGCTGGCAGGAAGTCCACTGATGTGAAATGGCTAAAAAAAAAGGACTACTTTTTTAAGAACATTGGCCCAATAGCCACCGCACCCGATACCCGAAGAGGTATTGAACACCTGGAGAATTAAGAAAACATGATAATAACTAGTTGTCGGTGACGCACAATGAACTTGTGGCAGCTTTAAAAGGTGCAGCGTGTAGGATTTGGCGCCATCTAGCAGCGAGGTGGCAGAATGCAACTAAGTGAAACTTCTCCTGTGTGCCAAACCCGCATGAAGATATAAACTGCTTATTGTAAAAGGTGAGAAAAAACACATTGGTTCTTAATTTCCAGTGATTATCCGCTAAAAGAAAACACATTAATAATACATTTCTACCAATAGAGCCCTCTAAATGTTACACACTGTACCTTTAAGAAAAGTGTGGTGTTGTCGTCGGCACAGAAATACTTTGTGAAAACACAGTTCAAGTCAACAGTTTTAACCACCGTTTCTAAATTGGGTCTCATGATAGTTCAGCCTTTATTAGACTGCAGGAAACTATAGCAACAGTACCGACGCTTCAGAGTGTGTGATAATTAAGTGAACCAAAGGGTTAAAGCAATTATTCTACTCGGCTGAAAAGAAATAGATGAGATTTTCCTGTAATGTTTTCTTTAGAGGAAATAAAACCCGGCTTTGCTTCTCCGTCTCTTTGCTTGTTTACGACCAAGTGTGTTAGAAAAATGCTGATACGCTTGAAATCCTGTTTTATGATATTGTATTGACCCTTAACACTATTGCCTTTTTAGTCGACAGGTTACGTCTCTAGTTCAGGTGCGTACGGTGGCTCAGAGTGCACAAAAAGTAGGGCCATGATGTCGGATGTGACAGGGACTCTGAGAAATGCAAATACAGATTCCACTGTTGTGATTGCGTCAAAAAAAAGTTTTGATTTCATACATGTGGTGTGTTCTTTATACTACGTTTTTCTGAAATTAGCAGGTAAATTCTTGACGATACACAGTGCCAATCAAGACGGCATGTTGATTATACATTGAAGAAATCATTCTTATTAAGATTATATTCCATTGCTGCCAATAGATCGTTCTAAATGTCACACACTGTACCTTTAAAGAGCCAAATCTGAATGGATGAATTCAGGATACTTAAAGAATACGGTAAGTTGCTCTTGATAGAGCAGTCAGGAGATTTTAGTACCAACGGGTACGTGAGGATTGAGACAGACGCAGAGTATTTTTCTGTGTACTGGTGGGGAAAAAAAGAAGTATTTGGAACAGATTCGCATGGATGGAGACTGGAGAAGTGGATCATGTTGCAGGAAGTGGTTGAGAAGGTTTTTTTGTGGACGGTTTAGCAAAAAAAAAAAATCCGACCAAAAGACACAAATGTATTCCACCTGATGAAGGATGAAGCCTTTTTCTTTTTCTAACGGCTACTTTGCGAGCCTTCTGTGTTTGTGTTTTATGATCAAAAGACAGATTTTATTAGTCAGAATCGCTTTAAAGGGCCTTTTTAATACTTCCATTAACCCACAATTACTCATCATATTGTACACGAAAGCAGGAGCGTGAACGGACCAATTCTCTCAATCGGGTACGAAGTCAAGTGAAGATAACGGTTGAAGTTCTCCTTGAAGAGTCGCTCTGAGCATCGCCGGCCGAGGAGCAAAGTAAAAGTAATAAATAAAACAAAGTTCCTTCAGTTCTTCACGTCGTCGTCGTCCGTCAGCTGCTTTCTTTCCGATTCAAAACTAAGAATTGTCACAGAGTTCCCGGCAACTTGCGGATTTGAATTTGTTTCTAACTACCGTAAAGCATCAAAAGTCAACATCTCTTCACGTCCATGTCCCCGTTTCCTGTGTATATTTTATAGTACTTTAAGCGGCCCTCGTGATTGGCTAATAGGTGCTTTCTGCAACGACACATAAATTCACTCGGAGACAAGAGATTCGTTGTTTTGGTATTAAAACTGCAAACTGAAATCTTCTTCAGGCGTCCGTCGCAGGATCGGGAGAAACATGACGAGCTTTTTTTCTTACGAAGACGGATCTCCGCATTGTCCCGGTTCAGTCTCGTCTCCTTCTGCTCACATCAGTGTTGTTCCTGAGAAGACCGACAGAAAAACAAAGATGTCTCAGCACCGGAAAGCATCGACGACACATCGCCGCATCTATAATGCTTTTAAAATGAAAGACGGAATACCAACATCTCGAGCGCTGCCCGACTCCTGATGATGAATCCCATTGGCTGAATTTGCACCATGAACCTGAAAAACACGGATTGTTTAAATGTGAAATTAAAGATGCGACTACTTCTTCCCAAGCGGCACATTCAAATAAATGCTTTTCTTCGTTGGATCTGTTTTACCGGGCTTTTATCTGGATGCCTGCGCATGGCCAGGACCAGCTGGTCCACCTGCTGGTTGTGGTCCATGGCGTTCCTCAGGGCGTCCTCCGTGCTGAGCAAACGCTGGCGGAGGCGGCTCACCTCCGAGTCCAGGACAGACGGGTCCAGCATGGAGTACCGCCGGTGGTCAGGGGAAGACCGCTCCCGACCCTGAAACACGTGTGAGCCATTAGAAGATGTTAGCCAACGCCACCGCGACAAGTCCCCGTTACAGCTTTAAAAACAACTGAACCAGAGACATTTTGTTTTCAGGTCCGTCCGTCCATTCCTGTAAAACGAAGCAGCGTCAGCTCCCTTCTCACCAGCAGCAGCAGTTTGTCACGCAGGGTCTTGATGTCGTCCTGGAGTTTCTGCTCCTTCACCTTCCACTCGGCCTTGTGCACCTCCCGGTTCAGGTCTTTCTCCATGTCCCGGGAATGGCGATGGGACTCCAGCAGCAACACCCTCAGCTCGTTCAGACTCCTGGAGAGAACGCGTAGGAGGAACACAACAAAACCATTTTGGTATTACTCGGAAAAAATAGAACTCATTTTCCACGAGCGTTCGCCGTGAACTCGACCACTCCGGTGGGCAATAAACATCGAGAGGCGGATTATGTGGTGTCGTACATCTGCTCGGACCTTGCACAAAGGTCGTTATCATTTAACACTCATGATGTGAATAATATATCAGCCGGTCTGGCCGGTGGGGATTGTGGAGGCGGCCTCATCTCTGTCCGTGTCAGACTGGCTGGTGGATGGATGCCCTTATTGCCACTGTGCATCTTTTGGCTGTTTGCCCAAATACTAATATCAGCAAACCACATCACTGTGATCAGGGCGCCGCGTTAAACCCAAAGAAGTTGGCTACTTCCTCCCAAGTGAGAGCATCAAGAATTCCTCCTGACCAGATCTTTCTCTGTGTGCTGAAATTTGTTAGAGCCTCTAACAGTGCAAGTGTTTACGTGTGGAGTTTATAAGGCGATAATATGTTTGCAGCTTGTTTCTGCTGCCCCCTAGTGGACAGAAACAATAAGTAAATGCATGTTTAAAAGGCCGCGGCTCAGTGACTGCAGCTCACTTTGGCTGCTGGATGCTGGATGTACTGACGTCACAACCAAACTCTAAAAAAAAAAATAATAAAAAAAAAAGCCACGCCCAACTAAGCCACGCCCCCTGACAGCGCAGTAAGCAGCAAAACCAAGTGCCAAGGTATAAGGTCGTCCGGAACGGGCACGGCACTAAAATACCCGTTACATACCCCACTTTCCTTAAACATGTCAGGTGTTCAAGTCTGCAGAGCCCTGAAGCTCCGCCCACCCCCCTGCTGCACAGAGCGCCGTTCGCTAATTTATTCAAAATGGATTAATATCGAATGAGTTGCGTGTCCAAATTGCACCAAATTCGACAGAGCACTCCATGGAGTACCCAGCAAAACACCCGGCGAGTGTGAAGTAGATCGGATGATCGGTTCTCGAGATATGCGAAGGACACACAGACAAGAGATTCCTTGTTTTATAGTCACTGATAATGGTTTCCTGCAGGACCTCAGGCACGCTGACCATCACCAAACCTCATCACATCACCTAATATAGATTTTTTTGTTTTGTTATATTGGACCGTATTATTGTTTGCTTCTGAAAAAATCATTATGTCTTCTACCACATGAGCTTGCTAGTAATTGACTTCCTTGAATTATCCTCCAAAGATAGAAATGTGCTCAAAGCCGACTTGTCCTGAAGCGATGTGCGAGCTTGTTTTTCCCCTAAAAAGGATGTCACGGACTGAAATAGCAGCAGCGGCGCTAATAACACCGCCATCCACCATCGCTAACACTAACTCAAAAGGGGGCCACACACTGAATTTTTCAAGCGATGCTATATAATTTTATTGCAAACAACATAATTGCTGCAGCGGTGATGCACAAAAGAAAATATTCAGCTGTAGCCACAAGCACTTATTTTGAGTGCCTCGTTGCATTTAGTGACATCATAACCATCAATAATGTACGAACGACATCATGTAGGAGAGCCAGTAATGTGATACAATCTGTGGAGTTCATTCGATGCATTGACTTCTACGTTTACTAAAGCTCCCCAACGTCTGCGACGATGTCGGGACAACTTTCTCTGCACACCCGGGTGTGTAAATAATGAAGTCGACTATCGGAGTTTTACTAAATAAAACCAGATTTGTCACGGCTTTGGGAGCGATGCGGACGTCTGGCAGCTCGGAGTTTGTTTCCCTCTGCTGGCTGCTCCATAAACTCAAGAGGAACAAGACCAGCTGTTCGTTCCACGAGCAGACTATTTATTTAGTGCGCCGTGAAAAGATTTAGTGTGTCCCAACATGTCAAATGACAAAAATACCAGGATGTTCCACTGCAGCCAGGTCACAGTCTGCAGTACGTTCTGACCCACAATCCTTTGGGGCTGCGGACGTACGAGCAAGACGGTACGATTTTCCAGTAATACGACACGCAACGGAACACGTTTGGTGAGCGCAGCTGAACTGAAAGTAAGAAGAAAAAGTGTAAGATTTGGAACTAAGCGACATATTTTATGTATATCTTTTCATATTATATTTAATGCGTAACAACAACAGCACATAAGAACGCATCAACTGTACAATTAACCCAAATAGTGAACGCAATAACTGCAGGATACATTTTTTTTGACCTGTCAATACTATTTATAGGAACTTTAAATGCAATTGTCAGTCTGTATTCTGTATGTTTTTCAAATGTTACAATCATTCATACTAAATATGTGTCTGTTTTGACAGATTCTGTGTTTTTCTTCTCCCCAACGCTTTGGCCATCGCTCTCTTTTAGCTCTTTTGTTCTTTTGACTGCGTACCTTTTTAATGCAGGCCGTTCAGCAGAGAGGTGAACATGTAGCTGTTGTTCCGGTCTTCACCGTGTCCTGATCCGGTTTATATCTTCCACAATAACCTCTGAAAATAACAATTTCATTTGGTTTTCGTCTCAGAAATTGTATCGAGTACAGACGGCTGCTCGTTTCCGGATCTCCTCCGGACCGCCGCGTGCTAACGAAGAGCGGCTAAAGCACGGCCAAGTGAGTGAAAGATTCCAAAATTGTTGTATTTAAAAATCAATTAATAGCAACAACGTAAACAAACGAGCACAAAGTGTAACGTGGATTTCATGCTAAAACCTGCACAAATAAAAACTTGTTTTTACTAAATTCAGGCTTAGATCACACACCGGAGTGTATTCAAGATGTCCCCCCCCCCCCCCCCCCCCCACATTAGTTATTTCAGTATAACACCACCGGGCTGTTGAGGTCTGCTAACCCCTTCAGGTGATATTAATAAGTCATCACACACATAAGCGTCAGCAGAATATTCATAACGAGGTTCTGGCTGTTAAACTAGAAGCCGTCTCCTCTGCAGCTCATCTCGCTGAATACGTTCATAAAGTGAATTACTTTGTATTTCTCTTTAATAATACTTTTCACTGCAAAGCCTGCGTACAGAACTCACTTCCCCCGTGGGTTTAACGTTTTCTACGTTTGAACTTGAACGCTGAGACTTAAGACTTAAGAAGAGAACTCTGAAAAGGCCGCGGTGTCCTGACTGCATTGTTACTTAAATCAAATGAAAATCTGTGCAACTTCTGCCGAGCTTTAACTTTACTTTAGAAACCTTATTGTGTTATAAATAAGACATGCGCAATCCACATGTGAATAGGGTAAAATAATAATAATAATAATAACAGATATCACCATGAAACCGCCCCTGTTTATTACTGACATGAAGACGATTTCATTTTGTCGTTTATGTTTAAAATATGCAAACGATCCATTATCTTGTTCAATATGTGCAAATTTGGATACATTTCCAGAACAAAAATCTGAAGCCAGGTTCAAAATTCTTGTTTCATTTTATTGCCGTATAAGAGTCAGAGGATTTTACAGAGGGGATTTATGATATTTATGCTAGTTGTGTCACCTCACCTAAAATGTAGCATAAATGAGTGTGTGAATGCTGTGTGAACAAACCCCTCTGTAGAAAGCTTCAGGACACAGAGAGGAATGAACGTGTGAAGTTTGGTGGATGTCAGAGCTACTGAAGTGGAGATTTCTGGATCAGAGTCTGAGAAAAACGCCATTTAGAGAAAACGTCCTATAAAGAGACATTTAGAAGACTCTACAGGTGAATAGGGTCAAAAAATTAACTCATAGATATCAACATGAAACTTCACCAGTTCATCACTCACATTAAGACGAGTATTTTTTGTATTACACGTTTTCTGAAATGTTATGTTTAAATATGCAAATGAGGCATTATCTAATGGTAACTTTTGGCGAATTTGGTAGAAATCTACAGACGCAAACAGACAGAGTAGTGAAATAAAGGAGATAAGATAATCCTTCATTAGTCCTGCGGTGGGGAAATTCACGAATCGCTCCTCTCGTCTGAAAGAAGACGTGTTGTGGAAGCAGAACAGCCTAAATTAGCTCTAAATTGATTGGAGCATTCAAAAAGCGCTGCTTTAGCCCGTAGTGTCTCGTCTTGAGCTCGAGACAAATTATTTCTTGTAGACGTTATTTTGTAATTTTTTTTTTTTTGGTGGCTCTTGGCAGTCTGAAGCGTCTTTCTGGAGGAATCGATTCAAACTGTGGGCACAATGGATGGACAGAAGAGTTTCTTCTTCTGTGGTTTCTTTATAATTTGAACGGAAAACGAAACCACGGTAGAACCGGTTTAACGTTTATTAATGACGCTTGGGATTGATATATGTCTGGATACATATATAAATTATGATAAATGTAATAAATATACATTTGTTGACGGTCAACCAATCAGCTCTATAGTCCCAGAAGCCTTTGCAGGAGAACATGTTTCTTTATTGTATTAAAATCTGAACTAAAATCCATAAAGACAACAAGGTTTCAGTTCAGCTTTTAATACAATGAAGGCCAATGTTCCAGATGGAACGTTGCAAAATGAAATAATAATATTGTCGAGTTGACAATAAGAGAAACAGAAATCAATACATTGCCTGTGGGCTCTCAGTATCCGTCCCGTATCAAATTGATCACATTGCTGTATTTCTGTCCCGAGATGTGATTTGTCGCTCTATTTTCCCAGCGAGCGCGGCGACGGATCGCAAAATCAATAAACGCGGCGTCTGCGTACCTCTCTTTCTTCAGCAGCTCCTGGCTGATATTGACCAGCTGCCCAGAGGCATCGTGGGACTTCCTGGTCATGGACTCCAGCTCCGCCTCCAAGCGCATCTGCTCCCGGGCCTGGGCCTCGGCTTTCTTTTCCCCCGAGCGAACTTTGGCCTCCAGCGCTGGCGGAAGAGAAATGAGAAGCTCCGCTTTATTCGGCATTTAGAAATCAGTAACAACTCGTGAATTAATGATAACGTGCTATCATGTAGTTTTAACAACTAGAACTATATAACTCCTCCTATGAAGCATCAAAAACTGGTATATTATAGCTGGTGGATCATATAAAACAGTGGAATTATCATCAAAATGATCACAGCTGGGATATACTGTGTTACCAATAACTGTAAACAAATATATTAAAGTCCGGTTTGGGATGAAGTAACTACAGAAGCGGCGTCACTTAAGTACGGAGGTTAGTTACTTTATCGCTCTTCATACGCGGGTTGAATGAAGGTGTGAAGTTTGGTGGATGTCAGAGCTACTGAAGTGGAGATTTCTGGATCAGAGTCTGAGAAAAACGCCATTTAGAGAAAAAACGTCCTTTAAAAGAGACGTTTAGAAGACTCTACAGGTGAATGGGGTCAAAAAATGAACTCATAGATATCAACATGAAACTTCACCACTTCATCACTCACATTAAGACGAGTATTTTTTGTATTACACGTTTTCTGAAATGTTATGTTTAAATATGCAAATGAGGCATTATGTCATGGTAACGTTTGGTGAATTTAGTAGAAATCTACAGACGCAAACAGACAGAGTATTGAAATGAAGGAGATAAGATAATCCTTCATTAGTCCCGCGGTGGGGGAATTCACAAATTGATTACGTATGTTTTAATTGATCTGTGGAACGTGACAGCTCACCATGACTGACCACCATCTTCTCTGTCGGCTCTATATTTTGTGTGAGGAGAACGCCGGTTACTCCGCCGTTAGAAAAGGGATCCCCGACTCGAACCGCGCAGATGAGGTTGACGGAGCAGAGTAATGAAACGCTTCTTTTCCCCTTTGTGTCTCATATAGTCTGCAGTGACTGGAGTGTGTTTCGGGCTTCCTTTGAAGTGATGGAACTTTAGGGTTTTTAAAAAAAAACAAAAAAAAACAGAGACAGCAAGGTCGACAGATTTCTCAGCGACGATCAAAGAACGGTACGGTGAAGACGAACGCGGTGAAGAATGAAGCGGAGCCTTGCAGTCGCTGCCCAGGGGCAAGAACGACACTAACGAGGGTCGATTACGTAAATATGACGCGGATAACGAGTTTAATTATTGAGAAATGTGTCAAATTATTCCCAAAACAAAAACTCAAAACGCTTCATCCAATAGCAAACACGATCTGACAGAACAACAATTTACAGGAGACACAAAAGTGTTTTTATAATCCCCTTTTACCACCTATGCGATGGGAAAATATGCGCGTTGGCATACATAAATGGCGAAATGTTCCAGCCATCCAGACAAGCCATCAAGCTGTAAACATGGAATTAAAACCCCGTCAGCGGCGTCAGAATGTCCGCTCGTTGCATGTTCGGGTTGTCAGGATCAACTCAAGTTCGACACATTTCAGACAGGGCGACAGGTGTTTCAGTTTAACGAGCGGCCGTGTTAACCGGTGACTCCCCTTGCCCGGAAAATGCGTCCGTGGTTGCTCGTGGCGACTTAATGGCCCGGCGTAGATAGTAAACACGGATGAGTCCGTATTTATAATTGATTGAAGGCTTTTTTTTATTTTTTATTACGAGGACGGCCCACATGTTCTGTTGGTGTTTTCAACAGCTGCCGCCACTACGAGCCACCGCGGACACAGAGTCGCCGGACAACACGGCCACTAGTTAAACCGACACACCGGTGGCGTCCGTGTTTATGCAGCTCGGCAAAAGTCAAACCTCAAGAGCCTCGGTCGTCGCTCTGTAAAGTGACATTTACCTCCCGTCTGGCTCCGCAGGGCTTCGACCTGGGAGGTGAGAGTGGAGACCTCTTTCTCCCTTTTCAGCAACTTCTCCATTGTTTCTGTAGATTAAGCGACCAACAGACGTTATTGACGTTATGTTTGAATTATGAAATAGAGATGAAACTTTGCTCCTTTGCTGCTGACTCCAGAAGAACCTCATACAAACATCACATCTACCCCTTTAAAGCGTGTTGAGTCTTTATGGATTCAAAACTGCATCAATGACTTGTTTTCATGTTTTAGTCGATACCTTCGATATTCTGTTTCAGCTTCATCTTCTCATCTGATATTTCGTTGTCCTCGATCACCTGGAGAAGGAGGACAGAGTGAAGAGGGTTTAGATCAAAGCGACGACAGCGTATCGATATCTGGATCTGGATTTCTAAGTTCCTCGTCTGCCACGCACATTTGCGTCGCGGGTTGTGTAGTGGTCCGCCTGGATGGCCTGCAGCTGGTTGGCCGTCACCCTCAGCTTCTCCTCCAGCCTCTGGATCTCCTCCCGGCTCTCCGCCTGGGCCTTCTGCAGAGCCTGATGGTCGGCCATCTTCTTCTCCGACAGCTCCAGCCGCTCTCTCAGCTGCTCCGTGCTTTTGTCCCGCTCCGTCCGAAGCTTCTCCGCCTCCGCCAGCCTCTGCTCCGCCTTCTGCAGCTTATCGGTCGCCTCCTCCAGGGGCCGCCGGCCGCCGTTGGCCCGAGCCTCAGCCCTCCACGCCTGGTTGCCCTCGGCCAGCTGGTCCTTGGCCTCCTGGAGGCGGGTGCAGAAGTCTTCGCGCTCCTTGGTCAGGATGGCGGCTTCGATCTTGTGTTTGGCCTTGAGGTTCTCCACCTCCAGCTGGTGCTCCGTCTTCAGGCTCTCCACGGTGGCTCTCAGCTCCTGGGCGTCCTGCTCGGAGCCCTCCGGAGTGGGGTGATCGCTGCGCAACGAGGCCTTCAGCTCCTCCAAGGAGCGTTGGTGGTCGATCGTTAGAGTGTCGAATTTAACCTGCAGAGGGAAGTGAGGAGAATTTATACTGGTTGTGTTATCTGGGAAAAAAAAACATTAAAAGGCTGGGTTGGTAATCTTCTTCAAAAAACATTACATCCAGACAAGGTAGCCCCGCCCCTAAATCACCTCCTGCTTTATGGTCTGTTTGACTCTAAATGGACCATAATGTACTAAATGAACATCATGCTGTATTGAAGAAGACTTGAAACTAGAGATTGAGACCATAAACTCATGTTTACAAAGTTTACTGAGGGAATAAATCAAGAGAGAAGTAGAGTCATTTTAGACTAGACTTCTATACGACCAGAGGAGTCGCCCCCTGATGGACACTAGAGAGAATGCAGCTTTAAGACATGAACATTAACTCTTGCTAGTTTCTGAACGTTCTCATCCTTGCTTTGTGATCTTGGTGAGCATGCATACTTTCACAGAGCCGCACTGATGTAATGTGTTCAAACAGAAATAAAGCAGAATACCTTCCAGGTGTCCATCATCTCCACGTTCTCCTTGGTGGCCTGTTGGACTTTCTGCTTCATCTCACTGACCTCCCGGCTCCTTTTCTCCACCTCCGCCTTCAGCGAGTCCACCTCCTGCCGGCTGGCCGCCAACGCCGCCTCGTACTTCTCCTTGAGCTCGCTGCTCTCCTTGCTGTGCTCGCGGCCCGCCGACACCAGCTGCGCGCGCAGGACCAGGGTCTCCGGCTGGGCCTCGGACCCCGGGGCCGCGTCGCCGTCGCCGGCCCCCTGCGAGCCGGCGTCGGACCCCCTGAGTTTGGTCTGGAGGTTCTCCATCTCGGCTCTCCTGAGGCTGAGCTCCTGCTCCAGCTGCATGATGCGACTCTGCTCTTCGACTGTGGTTTGCTGGCGGGTAAGAACAACAAAACACGACATCCATCACTGCGGCAGGAAAGATGTCGGCCTTTTTTTTCTTTTTTTTTTTAAAGAACGACATTATTAAACGCAACGGGCGGGAGGCCCTGCGAGTCAACGACGTCATTCCAGAGAAAAGGAGAAGGAATCAGGCCTCAGGAAGAGGAACTCAGAGGGAAACCCCCTGAAGATCCTTGAGAGGGCTGGAGATCAGTCGCATTCCAGTGAACACAGAGTACAAATAAAGGACATTGAGCATGTGGACAGTGACAAACTGCATCATTTCGGCTCCCTGCTGGTCTCCTACGATACAAGATGATACAAGGACTGAGGAACGGCCACGTCAGCATTTATGCAGATCTAACTTACAGTATGTGTTTTAATGTTCCAATTAGTGTGCAAGGCCCTCCGAGTTGTTTTTCATGCATCGATTATGAGATTTTGGTCATTTTTGCTTTCATAACACGTCTGTAGATTTCTCCATAGTTCACCAAAAGTTCCCATTAGATAATGCCTCATTTGCATATTTAAACAACGTATGTATTTAACTGGGGAAGTGTCATGGTGATATCTAACGCTCTGCTATTGGAATTTACATCTGTGGTCACTTTAAAAAAAAAAAAAAAAAAAAAAGCAGCTCAGGATCCATTTGTTTAAAATAGATCTTTAAGTTAAATTATTATTGTGATTAAGTCCTCTGAATATGTCCTTTCTTATCATATCATTTCCCTTTTTTTTTCTTTCTTCTAACTATAGTTGCTTAATATTCTAGAGGAGTACCGTCGACATGCTGGCACCGCTTTGGGTTGGCGTCTCACAGACAGATGTCACAACAAACACATTATCCTCATCTTTTACGACGGCGCCGTCGTCATATTTTAAAGCCGGTCCCCCCCCCCCCCCCCCCCCCCCCCCCCCAGTCACTCGTTGAATCATCTTCATCCGGAGACACAAGCGGAGCCAAAAGGGGTCAACGTGTCACTGTCCAAAAAAATATATATATATATATATACACATGTGTGCAGCTCACACTGTGTGTGTGCAGAGAGGTGGAGGATGAGAGGAGAGCACAGCCATGCTCTGATCATCGAGAAGCAGCCAAGCAAAATGTGTATTAAATAAAAAAAAAGAAGAAGTAAGTCTGGGAAGACCGTCTACCGGACCTCGGAGTCACTGGTTGGTTCACAGAAGTAGTTTGAGGAGCATTCAGGTTATTAAGGCACAAACACACAGAGCGGAAGAGCAGAAAGAGTCTACGCAGGATTAACGTCCTCGAACAGCTTCTGAAGTCGACGTGAAGTTGAAGAGTTGAGATCAAAGCCAAAACAAGATCAAATCTGTTGGTTTTTTGTAGTTGTTTTTGTTGTTGTTGTTGTTGTTCTTCACCTTGGTTCTCTTACCCAACCTCGAGGACACTGCACCATGAGAGCATCCTCCCTGTGGGCAGAAGCAGACCTTACCGCGTTAAAAATCCAGCGTTTCAAAGTGTTCTGTTATCTTTTGATTCCTGGAAAGCGAGAGTGTCGAGCCGGGACGGTTTGATGTCACTGTGAACAGGTCAGCTTCACAGGTCACAGTGGTGGAGAGCAGATCCTGGTGAATGAATGTAACCACCGGGACTTATCTCCAAAAAAAAAAAAAAAAAACACGTTCCTCTAACAATCAGCGATGACGCAATTTAGCGAAAGTTCTCACGTGTTCCTATCGAAACACGAGCAGGGAGCTCGTTCTCCGTTTATGAATCTTTAAAAAAAAAAAAAAAACGCAGCTGGCAGCCGATCCGAAAAGGCCGACCTTTTAAATAATAAAATAAAAGATATTTATCGCAATTTAAAAGAGGATTAGCAGCAGCGACTGAAGCGGCCGATGTGCGAGGGGAAGCGCTGGGTCGACAGTGAGGAGCGTCGTCACTGTGACTCGGTGATGTGATGAAGCAATGAAGGAGAGGATGAAGAAGAGGATGAATACGCTTTATTGTTTACTTATGGAAGCGGCCTTGGCGGAGTGCCCTTCTAGTTTCCCACTTTGTTAAATTATTTAGAAAAAGAAGCCAAATACTTTACTCAACGACATATTTCTGACGTGTATTTTAAAAGATAACGCTGGAAGTAATATCATATTTTGGGTATTTCAACAACTCCCAAGAAAGAAAAAAAAAGGTCCAAAGCCTTAGATTAAAAATAACAACTGAGATTACGGGGCCGTTATATGTGATTTGATATGAATTGGGACACATTATGTCACTGTCAACATAGAAGCAAACAGGGTGCACACGGGCTACAGGCAGAGGTGCGTTTGTTTTACCCTCCTCTTCTCTAAGTCTCTCTGAAGCGCCTCTGCTCTCGACTTTTCGAGGAGCAGACTCTGCTCGAGCTGACGAATGTGGGCGCGCTCCGACTTCCTCTGAGTCTACAGAGACAAAGAGAAAGACAGGGAGGAACAAGAGACTGAGAGAAAAGAGGAGGAGGAAGAAGAAGGAGGAGAAGAAAGAAGAAAGAAAGAAAAAAAAGAGCCATACAGATCCGAGGGGAATGATAGAGTTGATCATGTGACCAGGAGAGATTTAGGCTCTGATCTAGAAGGTTTTTTTTTTTTTTTTTAGGGAGGGACAACTCTACTGGAGACATTTAGTCTGTGCTGTTCGGCCTGCACTCATATTCAAGGTATTACGGTAAAGATAACCAACTGGTTTCTCATCAAATTCCATAAAAAGACAAAAAACAATAGATAAATCCTACTAACACGTATTTCCTGTGTATCCGAAGCCTGATATTTATGCTTTTTATTTGAATTAAAACTATATATTTGTGACATAGACTGACTATAAGAAGTGAGTCACTGTGACGTCACCCATCGGTTTGTGGACTACGCTTTTGAAGCCTCGAGTTCGGCGTCTTTGTTTTTGGCCGTCGCCATTTTGTTGCGTTTGCAACCAGACGTGAAACAACACGGCGGAGTGACGCGCAACCAAACGCTGAAGAAGACATTTGTTTGGCGACCAAAATGTCCCAAATTTACTTTCAATGAAGTGAAAACACTGTGAAGACGGAAAACTCTCAGACCGGACAACGCCGTGGTAGAGGCCTGTCAATCAGCGTGTAGCCCCGCCCCTAAATCACCCCCTGCTTTATGGTCTGTTTGACTCTAAATGGATCATAATGTACTAAATGAACATCATGCTGTATTGAAGAAGACTTGAAACTAGAGATTGAGACCATAAACTCATGTTTACAATGTTTACTGAGGGAATAAATAAGTAAATACATATTTTAACGTCATCCTCGATTATAAAGAAGGTCAATCTGTATCCTCAGGCAGCAGTCTTTGTCCTTTTGTCTAAAAACACGTCACTGTTCTATAGACTGTGCAACCACAAATGTGTTTCTTGGTGTCCATATTAGGCGGCTAAATGCAGTATTTACCTCTCATTCGGGTTCTTTGTGGAGTGACAGACAGGAGAGCGAGGACAGGTGGTGCACCGTCTCTAATGGATTGCACACTTAGCGCAGACTAAAAATGAGTCTTCGTCGCAGTCGGCCTGCTTTTAAATCCTTGCATAAGTAACGCTGCAGCTGAAAGTCCGTACAGCTGAGGTAAGCAGGCGGTCAGACGTTGAGAGGGGTTCACGTCCACGGCGTCCTCTCACTAAACCTAATCTTTAAAATGTTTGCATGTGTTCCGCAGAAAATGTTGAGGTGCACAGATCTGCTTCTGTGCGTCCAAAAGACGTTAACGCTCTTCTCCGCACGTATATAGACCCTGATAGATCGTATTCTCAGGGTCCACGATACTAAAGGACACACTGGGTTTTAGCATGTGCAGGTACATTTATTCTAACATTGATACAGTTTATAGGTTCTAATTATGTATGGATAAATACCTCCAGGTCTCCTTTGGTGATGGATTCCTCCTCTACTCTGAACTGGAGGTCCTCCACTTTCCTGAAGAAGGAGAAATGAAGGAATTTTGTTTTTGAAATGATGATAAAAATGTAAAATTGTGACGAAGTTTGAAGCACAAGACGCAGGAACAAGAATAGGAATTCTCTTTGGAATATAAAAGGGTTCTCGTTAGAACCCCTTGGATGGGTTCTTGATGAAACCTTACGGCATAAAAAGGTTCTTGATAGAACCCCCTGGGTGGGTTCTAGATTAAAACCCTTGTACTATAAAAGTGTTCTTGGTAGAACCCTTTGGGTGGGTTCTTGTTCGCACCCTTAAAAGGTGGAAAGGTTCTAGATGGAACTAAAACACCACAAAAAGGTTCAATGTAGACCCTCTAATGGAGGGGTCTGGGGGGGGGGGGGTTCTCCTTTCACAGATAGTTCTAGGCAGAACCCTCGGAAAGTCTTCCAGGTGGAACCTTTATAAAAGGCTCTAGGAGGAAACAATAAGGGTTCTACTATGATGACAAGCCAAATAACTCTAAATGGTTGTAGCTAGAACCTATAAGAGTTTACTTTCCCTCCTTGTAACAACATGAACGCTGGTTCTCCAAAGATCTTTAGGAATGACAGTGAAAGGAACAAGAAGACTATTTAATGTGTAATGATTTAAGACAAATATAAAACCTTATGTTCTAGATGCAGGTACCTGCACTGTTACAGGAGAGAGCGATTACCTTTTCTCTTCTTCCAGCTGATTGGTCAGTTCCAGTTTGTCTTTCTGAGTGCTGGCCAGCATGGCTTTGACTTGTTGCAGGGTGCTCTCGTTCTCCGTTATGAACTGTGGACGGTAAGAGACGACGTTTAACGCTCCACAAGTCATGTCGGCGGTTCGGTTCGTGCCGAACACTTCAACAGAAAGGCCGTGTGCAACATCTCGTTTCATACCTGCATGTGCTGCACCTTGAGCACGCTCAGGTCCTTCTCCACCTCACAGATGTGGCTGGTGGCCTTGGCCATGTCGGCTCTCTCCAGGTCCCTCTCGGCCAGCAGCTGCTCGATGTGCTGCTGCTTCTCCTTCAGGGCCTCCTGCAGCGCCGTGGTGCCCGAGATCTTACGGGCGTAGCGGGACGACGTCTCGGTCAGCTGAGACCAGGAAGGACGTAAAGCATTAGACGGGTTGAGGGAGGGATTCAAATAATAACAATAATGCAAGGGAACAAAGTTATTCTACAGTAGAACCCCCTGGGCGGGTTCTAGAGGAAACCCTTGGAATATAAAAGGGTTCCAAGGGTAGAATACCCTGGGTGGGTTCTAGATGGAACCCCTGGAATAGAGAAGGGCTCCCCCGTAGAACTCCCTGGGTGGGTTCTAGATGGAACCCTTGGAATATAAAAGGGTTCTTGGTTGAACTCCCTGGGCGGGTTCTAGATGAAACCCTTGGAATACAAACGGGTTCTTGGTTGAACTCCCTGGGCGGGTTCTAGATGAAACCCTTGGAATATAAAAGGGTTTTCAGAAGAACACCCTGGGTGGGTTTTAGATAAAACCCCTGGAATATAAAATTGTTCTTGGTGGAACCCATTGGGTGGGCTCTAGAGGAAACCCTTGGAATATAAAAGGGTTCAATGGTAGAATACCCTTGGTGGGTTCTAGATAAAACCCCTGGAATATAAACAGGTTCTCGGTTAAACTCCCGTGGTGGGTTTTAGAAGAAACCCCTGGAATATAAAATTGTTCTTGGTGGAACCCCTTGGGTGGGTTCTAGAGGAGACCCTTGGAATATAAACAGGTTCTTGGTAAAATGCCCTGGGTGGGTTACAGAAGAAACCATTTGAAATATGAAAAAGTTCTCGGTAGAACACCCTGAGTGGGTTCTAGATGCAACCCTGAATATAGAAGGGTTCTCTGTCGGACCCCTTGAGTGGGTTCTAGATGAAACATGAAACATTAGACAGGTTGAGGAAGGGATGAAACTGTAAATAATGAAAAGGGAACACAGTTGAGAGGCTAAAAAAAGGTTAAGAAGCTGCACACGTTCCCCTCAGATCACCTCTGATTAAGATCAAAATGTGAATTTCTCAAAGAGATCAAAGTAAAATGATGTAATGATCACAGGAGAACAGCTCTTCTGTGATCTCCACACAACAGGCTTCTAAGTAATATTTCATGATTATGAGAAAACAGGTTCATGATCAAATCATGATCGTTGGAATAACTATTTTGTTAAACTGACATAACGGCTGCTTTCATGTAATCACAGATTAATTATTTCATGAAAAGGCAAAGCTTGTTATCTCTCAGAAAACAATAAGACGTCATGAGATACAAGAGATAACAAACACCGTAGCGTTCCCACGACAAGAGAATTGTTATCTTTCATCTTTTTAACATCATCGGCAACACGAGGCTTCAAAGAATACATATTTCTCAGCCTAACATATCACCAGCATCAGAAGCTCAAGCGTTAAATAAGAGCTGAAAGATGCAACGTTCCCTCTGACCACTAGATGGTGCTCTTTGACCAGATTCCTGCCTCACTCGAGCGATCAGGTCAACTCGGAGTAACCCCGACAACGGGACTAATAGAAATAACACCGGTTATTTTTACCTGCAGAATGTAGAACACTGAACATCACAAGAAACAGCAGAAATACTTCCTGTACCCAGAAATTAGGGACAGAACCTAAACTCGGAAATAAGGGTTCCAATAGCGTTCTGAGGTTTTATTTTTGCTTGTGAAGAACCCTTTTTTAAGAAAGTTTTTTTTTAAGGATTGTTGAAAGCATGACACACTCGCAAAAACTGTGGTTCTAAATTAAACCCTGTGAATATAAATGGGTTCTCGGTAGAACCCCTGGGTGTGGGTTCTAGATGAAACCCTTGGACTATAATCTGGTTCTCAGTAGAACCATGGGTGGGTTCGTGTTAGCACCCTGAGAAGGTGAAAATGTTCTGAATAGAACCTCCAGAGAGGTGTCTGGTTGGACCATAAAGCCAAAGAGGGTTCCACCCAGAGGGTTCTGGGTGGAACTTTCAACAGATGGTTCTACAGGTGGAACCCCTAGTGAGAATCATTTGAAAGGGTTACAGGTGAAACCTTAATAAAATGTTCTGCCAGGAACAACAAGGGTTCTCCTATGGGGACATGCCAAAGAACCCTAAATGGTTCTACCTGACACCTTTATTTCTCAGAGTGTCCTTCACCTCCTTGTAACAACATGAACTCTGGTCCACCAAAAATTTATGGAACCACAGTGGGGAAGAATATTTTGTGCAGCTCTTCTAAGAACCGCTGCCAACAATCAAGGAAAGTAAAGGGCAGGGTTCTCCAGCCGAGATCTGGCTTAGAACCAGCAGCTAAAATCAATGTGAGCTGCTGCTGCCAACTGCTCCTGAGGTTGATCGTCTTAAAGGCACAGTGCGCCGGAGCAAAACGCAAAGTCAGACAAGCTGAGCTTCACACTGCAACGACATGCAAAGTGCTGACTCAGCTCAGCAGATATAAGGGAGGATGTATAAGGAGGAGGAGCATAAAATGAAATAATTAAAGAAAATAAATGATCAAAACACATCTTCAAGGTTAGAAGCACTAGATTTAGATGTGAAAATGTGTTTTTATAATAAAAAAAAATTATATATAAAAATATAAATAAATAAATATCAAAATATATAAAAATATAATATATATATATATATATATATATACACACACACACACAGTATATACATATATATATAAAATGTATATATACAGTATATATACATATATATATATATATATAAGGAATGATAAAAGATATTTAGTGCTTCTAACCTGAAGATGTGTTTTTATAATTAAGAAATATATACATATATATATATATACACACACACATACTGTATATACATACATATATATATATATATATATATAAAAAAAAAGCTGTATATATATAAACTGTATATATATATATATATATATACATATATACTTTATATATATATATATATATATATATATATATATATATATATATGTGTGTATATATATATATATATATATATATAGTATATACATATATACTGTATATATATATATATATATATATATAAAAAAGACAAAAATATATATACAGTATATATATATATATATATATATATATATATTTTTATATATATATATATAAGGAATGATAAAAGACATAGTGCTTCTAACCTGAATATGTGTTTTTATAATTTTATACATATATTATTATTAAATATATATATAATACATTATAAAACACATATTCAGGTTTATATATATATATATATATATATATATATATATATATATATAAAAATTATAATGTAATTTTAAGCCACTTTTATATATTTTTACACTTTACAGTTTTAAGGTAAATATTTGGGGAATAATAGTTTGCTTATCTCCTTTTTACAAAGAGTAAGAGGAGAAAATTGATACCATTTGTCAGTACAGTAAATGTTTGGGCGACTCAGGCGGAGCGAGTCGTCTACTAATCACAGGGTTGGCGGTTTGATTCCTCCTCCCGGCCACATGTTGAAGTCTCTGAAGCAGCTGCGGCTTCATGTTTATCTTACACGGCACCACGGCGGTATCGAACCTTCTCATCTAACGCTCTGCAAGAAAGCGAGTAGCGAGTAGCGAGTAGCGAGTGTCATCTCACCAGTCCGGTCCGGCTCGGCCGCCCGCCCACGGAGGAGGCCACCGAGCTGACGGAGCTGATGGAGGAGCTGCTGGGGCTGTGGACCAGGGAGGAGACCCCCATGGCCATCCGCTTGCTCTTCTTGGCCTTGGCCGGGCTGGTGGAGGGGAAGCCGATGCGGATCACCTTGTGGATCGGAGCAAACAGGCCAAACTTGTGAAGACACTGAAAGTATCTGCAGGGAGAGAGGAGAGATTCGTTTAGCGCAGAGGGTTTATAGAAACTGCGCTCCTGGTCATGATTGGAAATGACGATGCTTCAGGAACCAGTTAAATAGTAGCATCTAAGTTTCCTGACCGTCACTGTTGTGACTCTATCGCAGTAAATCCGCCCACACACCCGACAATTAAAATCAAACCCTGGGGTGGTGTTCTGCTACAGGCGGAGTCTCCCGGACCACATTTCTGTCACGATGACTCACAAACAGACTCACAAGGTGAAAACAACACATTTAACGGGATTAAAAACAGTTTCAAAACGAGACCACGTCTGTAGTAGAAACAAACAAAGGAATGTGCTTCTGGATCTGGACTTGACGTGAGAAAACGTGTCTTTTTCTTCCATTTGTTCCCCCGTTTCAATACGATTTGAAACGGTTTGTTATTTCTGGAGGGAGAAGGATGCGTGTTGTGCTCTCAATGAACACGATACACGGGATGGATATGAAACATAAAAACACTGAAGCTTGTGGGTCATTCAGAGTTATTTCACGAACAAGCAGACGAGAGAACAAACGACTGAACAGATGGAGACACAGTCTTCCTCTATATTTCCCTTTAGGAGGATTTTGAAGCGCTTGAAGCACACACAGTGTGTGTGTGTGTGTGTGTGTGTGTGTGTGTGTGTGTGTGTGTGTGCGTGTGCGCGTGTGTTTACCTTGTACCAGCCACAGCGCCATCGTTCTTCCCCAGGGGCTCATCCAGCTCGACCCCACACCATTCACCCTTGGCGAAGTCCGTCTCTCCCATGTAGCGAATGACTCCCATCTTCGAGCCTCCCACCTTGACAGCAGGGGAGGAAGAGGCGGTCCGACCGTTAAAGCGTGTTCACGCCAGACGAATTTGCACACAGCAGTTCTGACACTGAACACAAGGCGGCGCATTGAGCTAGAAGCGCGTATAGGGAAGGGCCTGGTGATGAGAATCAGGTGTGTGAGGACGGGAAACGAACAGTTTTTGACCGTTGTCAATGTGGCGTGTCAGCCATGTTTGAGGCATGAACGTCAGAACAAGTCCCCCCCCCCCCCCCCCCCCCCCCCCCCAGGGTTCATGAACTGTAAACGACGCTCCGCTCAATATAAACTCCTCAGATGTTAGACCTCGCGACCCTAAATGGGAACTCTGCGTTTGTTATTTAACGCTCTGACGGCGTTTTTTTGCCGGCGGCGAGGCTCCCGGGATTTGTGGGTCTGTCGGTTTGGTCCGGAATGAAAGGTCTACTGGACCGATTCTCTGTCCTGTGAAACATCTCACCATGGAGGACCGTACAAGTCCCCCCCAGGGCGGATTGTAATAACTCTGGTGATCCCTTAAAAAGGTAAAATTCTGGAGCTTTTTATTCGTGGCTGTCCAGTCAGTGTTGATGGGACTTGTAGTCGGTTGAATCAATACATTCCTCAGAGCTGTATTGACCCAGAGAGCCTGTTGTTTCCAGCGCCGTCGTGACGAAGGAAGAACCAGAATACCTCAGCATCTCTGGTCGCCAAGGCGCTCTGGAGACGGTGCTGAAAACAGAACTTCCTCGTTCTCTTCGATTAAAAATAAAAAAACTGGGAAAATGGCATCCCGAAAAATATGAGCGCAAGGATGCAGTGGCTGAGGATACAGTTGAGTGTTTTAGTGCCGTATTTATGGGATGGCTGAAGCTGTGGCTGCATTAGCCGTGCAGAAGGACGCGCAATGCATCCTGGGTCAATCTCCAAGATTTTCATTTCATTAAATGTCTGTTAAGCCGAAGGAGGCGACGCAATGGTGACCGAGCCTTTTGGCCCACGGATGGAAGTATTGCAATATTTATATATTTGCAGTATTACAAAAAAAAAAAAAAAAAAGGTGCTTCTTCTTGGATTATGTCACTGATGACAAAGCGTGTCGTGAGGATTCACGGTGAAGCATGTGAGACTTCAGAGCCTTTGAATGAAGCGAGGGGAGAAGCAGCTCTGCGGATGCATCATGTGTTCGACCTCGGAGGGCGTTTCTGTGGTTCTTTATAAAAATAAAAAAAAGAATCTTTAGGCTATTTACACAAACCGCAGCAAAGTGCGACCTTAGTTCAAGATCACTGCAAGAGAGCGTTGTGTAGACATGGGCTACGTTTACATGCACACGAGTGTTCCACTGTTATTTAGAACATGACAATATTGAGATTTTGATACGGGTCTTATTCCGAATGTAGCATTTCAATTGAGACGTTTGAAACGTCGCTATTATTCCGGTTTATGGAGCATTTTATTTGGAGTATAAAGTGTTAAAATATGCGTCTCAATCGTAGACGAGTTATAAAAAAACGGACGTTGTAGTCGTGGCGACGCCCACTGGTTTGTGGACTACAGTCGGCATTTTTGACGTCGCATCTTGATTGTTTCGCAACCAGCGAACAGTGACCACATTTGGAGTGCTGAGGATTGACTGTCAATCACCTGTGTAGCCCCGCCCCTAAAGCACATCCCCTGCTTTATGGTCCGTTTGACTCTAAATGGAGCATAATGTACTAAATGAACATCATGCTGTATTGAAGAAGACTGTAAACTAGAGATTGAGACCATAAACTCATGTTTACAATATTTACTGAGGGAATAAATCAAGAGAGAAGTAGAGTTATTTTAGACTAGACTTCTATACGACCAGAGGAGTCGCCCCCTGATGGACACTAGAGAGAATGCAGCACATTTGTGGTAAGAAATGTGAACCACACAAAAGTGTGAAAGAAGACTTGAACAAGTTTTTGAGATTTGCACAAATATGGCAACGCCGACCTTTTCAATATTCAGTTGAAGGAATCAAAGTCTGGAAATATTAGTTAGGGCTGGGCAATATATATTGATATATTGATATAATATACATCAATATTATATCAGAATCGTGATATGAGACTAGATAGCGTCTTAGATTTTGGATGTGGGAGTTTTTTTTCTCGGTTTTAAAGACTCAACACCAAGAGGTCTTTAGCTTTCCGTCCACAACGCGTAATCCGAGATTCACAGAGGCGGTGTTTTCTTTCAGACAGCGGAGGAGGAGGGATCCATCCACGGCAGCGGGATGGATTACAGGAAATAGATGGCTTCACTGATCAATGTGTCAGCAGCAGTCTCTCCTCTCTTAAGTGCTGAAAGTAATCCGGAGTGATTTACAGTATTGACCAGGAGGAAGGCTTCCACCGGCTCTGATGTAACCGTCCCCAGACGCCCGTCAGCGAAAGGAAAGCAATGAGACCCATCGTAGGGGCCGATGATCCCACCGTAGGGGCCGATCGCAGAAGAAACACAATGGCCACCGACATGTTGACCATTTTTTGTCGGGCGATGGTGGATTTTTAAAAAGATACAAAGGATGAAGGCTGGAAGGCTTCCTGTGGAGATCAACCACGCATCCCGTTACACAGCATGAACTGTGAATAGTCCACTGGGACTCTCATCTAATGACTTTCAGCTTCTATGAACTATGTTAGTCTCAAATATATTATTTTTTTTTTTTGGTGAAATAATGTATGTTCAATAATTCAATGAGAAGATCAATACCACTCTCATGTCAGTCTGTTAAGTATAAGGCTACAGCCAGCAGGCTGGTTAGCTTAGCTTAGCATAAAGGCTGGAAACAGGGGGAAACAGCTAGCGTTGCAAACCTGCACAGGATAAGCACATCAAGACGAGGATGGATGCTTTATACCAACGTTCCCATCATAACACAACCATAAGTGGGAATATGGTCTTTCCATCTGGAATGCTGCATGTAAACAGTCTGGTTTCTATTAATATATAATAATATTATCATTATGATATAAGAATTTGTACAATATTGGGATATTCACTTATCTGGCCAGAGGTATTTTAAAAGTTTTTAAATAAAGAAATACAATTAATTTAATAAATAAAATGAATACAAATAAATGAGTAAAAAATAAATGAGTAAAACAATAAATGAGTAAAAAAAGAAATGAGTAAAAAAATAAGAGAGTAAAAAAATAAATGAATAAAAAAATAAATGAGTAAAAAATTAATTAGTAAAAAACAAATGAGTAAAAGAATAAATGAATAAAAAAATAAATGAGTAAAAGAATAAATGAGTAAAAAATGAATGAGTAAAAAATAAATGAGTAAAAAAATAGAGATCACTAGAGGGAACCCTGTCCAACAAACTCTTTGTCCTCCAACACAAAATGACTCACCAAAACTCGATCTCCAACTCGAAGATCCTTGTCGCCTTTCTTCACCGAGCCCTTAACCGAACCGTTGTCGGACATGTTGGACCCGGACTCGTAGCCCGTCTTCACCGCGCTGTTGAGCAGGCCCTCTCTCAGCGGCACTACCACCCTCTGACCGGACGGGACGCCATTGCCGCCCTGCTGAGTCTGATTCTGCGCGGAGTCGGTGGAGTGGCTGTCGCTCCCCTCTCCGACCGGCTGTCGGGTGAGCTTCGAGGGTCGCGTGAAGATGCCCTGGAGGGGCTGGCACTCAAAGTAGCGCACGCCGCCCACTGACCCGTCGTTTTTGCCAACTAGGTCATTCAGAATCACGCCCGCCCACTGTCCCGGGGCAAACTGGGTCTCCCCCAGGTAGGCAATAACTCCAAGCTTGACCCCGTTGACCCAGACCTGCTCGCCCACCGTGTAGTCCCCCAAAACATCGTCGCCCTCTTCAGAGATTTTAGTCGGGGTGGTGGGCTTGAGCGGAGCATCTGGAGAAAAAGAAAAACAGTACATGTTCATTATTTTAAAGCAGGAAAAGCTCATATAACAAAAAAAAAAAAAAAAAAAAAAAAAAGCAGGTGGCAAGGCATATGAACATCGCTGAAACAAATGCAGCGCACGGGAATTAAACCGCTTCGCACTCTGCTCCCCGGCTGCAGGGCCAAGTTGTAAACAGTGCGTCCATTGTGAGCTCATCCTCATTCACAGTCCAGCAGAACTGCCTTTCACGCTATTCATCCCGTTTGACGGCGTCACGCCGCACGAAAAAGAGGAGTTTGTGCGGCGGCAACAGGCGCAAGTTTCTGCAAGATTTCGGCGTTAATCGAATTCCTCCGGGGAGAAGTGGGTCAGAGAGACCGACGTGCAGCCTTGCGATATATCGCCCGTTTGACACAACAGATGAGCCGGTTCTTTTTTCTTCTTCTCTTTCCACTGCAGCCGGTAAACTGAGCAGGGCACCAATTAGCACGCGGTCTAGCGCACCGCACCGACCGGTAGAAGCCCGTGTGTTTATCGGTGTGCGGGAACGCTCGGTGCCAGGGCCGTCTCCCACCGACACCCTGAGAGAGAGAGAGAGAGGGCCCGGGGGAGGGGGGGGGGGGCGGGGGGGTCTGTGGGCCACTATAGCTGAGCTTTATGCCTCAATTGCTCCCATATGTTGAGATGTGAGATGCACAAATGCAAAAAACGGGTACGGCTTCAGAGAGCGGTTTTAACTGGAGGAGGCCTTTGAGAATGCTGCGGGCTTCGAGGAGAGACATTCGACACATTTAAAATAAGGTGAAGTCCATTTGTTCTGTTAAACGTCACGTTTATCGACCGACGAAAGATATTGACAGTCAGAAAACCGGAGCGCTCCGGACCCCCGTTGATCGGTAATGTGTCCAAATGGACGTCGCCCAGAGCAAAACTGATGTCGATGCTGTATCTGTCCATTGACCCACATCTGCAGCTGGAAGCACAGCTGGATTATGAACTTCGTCCGGAGCACCGGAGGAACCTTCGTGTTAATGCTAACGAGGTCGTGGTCCGACAGTTTTGCTCGAGACTTTTATTAAGAATGCCTTTAACGCTGACAGACTGTTTAGGTTTTTATAATGCAAATAACTCAGCAGCCATTCAGCCGCAGAGAAGGTACTCAGATAACAGAGTATTTATACCTCTCAACGCCACCGCGGTCAAATAAACAGCGTTACATTACTACCATGAAAGGTCATTTCATCCACAAACGGAATTACAACTATATATCCATTCTCAATGCTAAAAAGCAGAATCTAAAATGGTTTATTACATTTACGTTATTCTCATTAGCTCTCGTTATTTCTAGCGCTGCCCTAATAATTTAGATTGGAGGACGGAAGGAACGCAGGAGGAACGCAGCCACTGATTGGCCGACTAGTCAGGAACGCAGCCTCTGATTGGCCGACTAGTTAAAATCACAGCCTCTGATTGGCCGACTAGTCAGGAACGCAGCCTCTGATTGGTCGACTAGTCAGGAACGCAGCCTCTGATTGGCCGACTAGTTAAAATCACAGCCTCTGATTGGCCGACTAGTCAGGAACGCAGCCTCTGATTGGCCGACTAGTTAAAATCACAGCCTCTGATTGGCCGACTAGTCAGGAACGCAGCCTCTGATTGGCCGACTAGTTAAAATCACAGCCTCTGATTGGCCGACTACTCAGGAACACAGCCTCTGATTGGCCGACTAGTTAAAATCACAGCCTCTGATTGGCTGACTAGTTAAAATCACAGCCACTGATTGGTCGACTAGTCAGGAACACAGCCTCTGATTGGCTGACTAGTTAAAATCACAGCCACTGATTGGTCGACTAGTCTGAAACACAGCCTCTGATTGGTCGACAGACTCAACCCAAGGCCTCATGGGAATGCTACAGAACAGCTAACAACAACAATTACTGTTTTTGACAGGAAGCACAACATACTTAAGAGACAGTTAGTTCATGATTTTCTGAATCCAGTCGTCTCGCTAATGTGCAAATTCAGTTTTAACACCTGAGCTGTTATTTCTAGAACTCTCCTCCAGTAAAAAGCTCAAATAAGATGAACTCCACTGCCAACGTCAGAATGAAGTGTGTTCATCTCACCGCAGAGCTCTGCTCCTTCACACGCAGCGAGGACAAGCACAGCACCGACCGGTGCGCCGTGTGATCCAGCAGAACCCAGAGCAGCGTTTCAAACCAAAACCGCAGCTAACTCGTGATTTTGGGGTTGCCGAGGCAACAGGAGAGCGAGGGCAAAAAAAAAAAGGATCCTCGGGCAGAAGGGGAAGACTGGAAACACAGCCCTTACTTTCACTATTGTGCTCGGCCACCTCCCTCCACCATCTGAATCCCACTATTCATCCGCTCTGCACAATGAAACCTCCACAGCTTCCTCCCCTCCTCCTCCCTCCAATTATCCCCCCATCTCACCCTACTTTGGTCACACACACACACACACACACACACACACACACACACACACACACACACACCTCTTTCTCTGGCCTCTTTAACTCTGACTATTTATGATCACTTTCCACAAAGGCTATCATCTAGTTCCTTTAGGTTTTGAATTGGGCTCATCAAGGCTGATATTGTGTCTTCAGCAGTGGCGGTGGCAGCTGTGCACAGACACTAACAGATGGAGGGGGCTGAGCTTCAAGGTTCCTGGACTTTTGATCCCTTTTGTTGCCTTCAAATGTGCTGTGTTTCAAGGTAAAACCGCTTCAGACATCAAGGATATCCACAATCAAATGTCATGTATAAGAAAAAAAATTAAATCCACACCTTTAAGATACTTTTAATGAGCACAAAGAGGTTTTTAATTGTGTTATTATATCTTCAAAACATCAATTTATTTTCTACGTCTAACTTTCTGTATTTCCAGTCTTTGTATTTGGTTACTTTAGCGTCATGCTGCCAAGCTACAGGCTTCAGACGGCCTCATATGGTTTCATAAGTTTGTCTACAGGACAGTGATGAAGGAATTTAAGAGATTTTGTCAACGCGGCAACCTCCGATTTAAAGAAGCGTCTTGAAGCTGCATTCTCTCTAATGTCCGCCAGGGGGCGACTCCTCTGGTTGTGTAGAAGTCTATGAGAAAATGACCGGAGTCATCTTCGTTGTAGAGCATCTTTGGTGCTAGCGGAGAGTGTAACGGTCAAGTTTCAGATTTGGGGAGGACTAAATGGAGTCTGAACATCTGTATTGATACTTAAACATTCAGGGAAGAGGTTAGTCACTGTTTACCTTTTTAGCTTTGCTTTTCGGGGGGGACACAGTTTTCTAACAGAGTACGACACGGCTGTCTGAAAAAAGGGGCAGAAACCGGTGTTTTCAGGTATTTGGTGCTTCAAATAGACTTTGCCTTTAAAAGCATTCCCTAGAAGAACTGTTCAGGAACTATTACGGGACCGCACCCAACGGACTGGAACCATCGGAGGATCCCAGTGTGGATCTCTAGTGAGGTAGCTCTCCTTTTACCGTCACTGGGTGTGTCAGGCCTTTGTGGGCAAAGCTGCAAATAAACCACTGATTTACTGTATGTCAATATTGGATTTACAGGCCTGCGGCATCAATGTGATGAAGTCCGTTCATTCGTCAGGTTGCTTGTTTGCTGCATTAGCTTAAAGCAGATATTTCCTTCCTTCGTTTCTTTTCAATTTACCGCAAAATTCAGTAGATTTAAATTGATAGAAAAATGACAAATACCATCTGCCTTTTGTACTTTTGTACTATTTGGTATGCCAATAAAAAAAAGAAGATTCAGTACGTCCGAATACATCGGATGCAAAAAATACCAGGATGTTCTGCAGATGTACTGCAACTGTTTGTGTGCAAGCCAGCATGCTTTTCTGACCCATAATCCTTTGTGCAGCAGATATATGAGCAAGAGGGTCAAAGTTGACCAATGCATACTGCATGCAACAGTGTGTACTTAGTAAGGGCAGCTGCAGAAAGTACTCAAAGTATTTAACAAAAGTAAACGAATTGGAACACAGCTTTTGTTTTAAAGCTGCTCTGTTCAATAGATATAACGCCTCAGTAAGTATGCTGTTGCAAACATCTTGGTTTCATTAACTTGTTGAAGTCAATCTTTAAGCTGCACTATTTAATATCCTTGCACAGCAAAATAAAACAGAACCCCTCAGGACCATGAACAGTCGTAGCATCTTTCAGGTGTTTCGTCTTTGTTCGCTCTCATCTGCGTCCTTTCCAGATGCAGCAGCCAGCTGTTGTCCCTGAATAATCCCTCTGTGCTCTACTTGCCCAGCAACAGCAGAAAGATAAAGTTCGCTAACTGTGTAAGCTTAGTGGAGCATTTAGCCGCGAAAAAAAAAAGCCAGAGCTCTGTCTTCTCAGGAGACGGTGGAGAACAAAACAGAGATAAAAGGAGAGTTGATGTTGGAGTCACACTCTTTAGGTGGTCAGATGCTAATGTTGCTCCATGTCTGCCGGATGTGTTACTAGGCAACTCTTTGCTAACACATGACATCTATATGAGGTGTTAACCGGCGGAAACCTCCGGTTCTGAAAAGTGAAGCTAATGTTTAAGTGTCTTAAAGCTGCATTCTCTCTAATGTCCACCAGGGGGCGACTCCTCTGGTCGTATAGAAGTCTAGTCTAAAATGACTCTACTTCTCTCTTGATTTATTCCCTCAGTAAACATTGTAAACATGAGTTTATGGTCTCAATCTCTAGTTTTAGAGCACTTTAGAATAGTGACCTGTCAATCACCTGTGTAGCCCCGCCCCTAAAGCATCCCCTGCTTTATGGTCTGTTTGACTCTAAATGGAGCATAATGTACTAAATGAACATCACGCTGTATTGAAGAAGACTTGAAACTAGACTTCTATACGACCAGAGGAGTCGCCCCCTGCTGGTCACTAAAAACAAGATGGCGACGTCCGAATCGGCAGCTCTACGTCTCCTAAAAAGGCGGCGGCCCACGACTGTGACGGAGACGTTTCTGTGGAGAAACTGGCCTCCGGGGTCACGGCAGACAGAGACAAAGCTCTGCTATTTCCGCATCAAAGGCGGCTAGAAGGAACCGGCTCAGCTGCTGCCTGACAGCTTCTTCTAGAGGGTGAAACAGTCATTTAAATGCAGCAAAGTAAAGTCTGCCAACTTCCGACATAATGGCCCCCTTCTCACAATGCTCCCGGCTAAAACCAAACAAACAAACAGGGTTGAGATTTGGAGCCAAGGCCGGTGCTACTTGTAACTAATCCCTCCATCGGTACTGTCCCACCGGTATCTTGTTACTGTTTTATAGCCGACGTACGGAAACAAGAGGGATATCTGTGAGAATAACAAAGTAATCATAATAATCAGTGTCTCATGAATTTAAACGGTGTTCAAAAAAGGCTCCTGTGTGATGGAGGTCCCCCTCAAACTTGCTCTAGTGCAGATTACAACGGATTTTAAGGGTTGATTTCATTTGTATGGCAAGCGGATGTATTAAAGAGCAACATGATTTACATTAAAAGTTACTGCGAGGAACGTTTAGCTGGTTATGAAACGCTCTCAAATGAATCCCGATGCCTCTATGTGACCTACATCAGTAAACGGGACCATCAGAGAGAAGACCATCAGAGAGAAGACCATCAGAGAGAAGACTGAGACCAAACGGTCAACGGCAGAGACTCCTTCCAAACTGCTGGAGACCCGCTGGAGGGAAGAACATGCAATATATATATATATATATATATATATATATATATATATATTATATATATATATATATATATATATATATATATCGCATGTTCTATATATATATATATATATTGCATGTTCTATATATATATATATATATATATATCGCATGTTCTATATATATATATATATATCGCATGTTCTATATATATATATATATATATATATATATCGCATGTTCTATATGTATATATATATATATATATCGCATGTTCTATATATATATATATATATATATATATATATATATCGCATGTTCTATATGTATATATATATATATATATATATATATATATATATATATATATATACGGCGTTTATTGTCATTTCTTGGAGCCAGAAACTGTTTTAAAAAAGTTGAAAAGTCTTCTCATCTAAGAGCTTTCTTTAATGTCACATTCACAACAACTAATGATTATTTATGTCATATTTATTGTATTTGTTGTTCTTTGGTTTCTTGTATTCTCTGCATATATTGTGTTGTACTTGTATTTTCGCACTATGTACACAGTTTAAATGTCATAGTCCTTCGTTTACATTTCTCGTTGTCCTTTACTCCTGTGTGCTGAACCCAAAGACATTCACTTTAATATGAAAATCAGGAAGTCTCTATGTGAGAGGCTGACAGCAGCATTTTAGGGATATTTTTGCATTAAAAAAAAAAAGATGTAAACAATGAATCAATTATCAATATATAAAAACAGCAATTAGTGACCTAACTGCTGCAGCTCTCAGGAGTCGCTTGCAGGGAGTTTTCATGCTCTTATCCAGCATCATATTAAACACCATGAACACTAACATGACGGAGCACTAAAGTCACCATGAACTGTGTTAAAGGGAACACTTCCTGTGTTGGAAAAAGCAACATTGACTGTGACATTCCACAGTCGACAACGAACCGTGACACACTCCCACACACACACACACACACTGACGGTGTGAGCGAGGCCGTACTTTACTTCAGCAGGAGCAGCGTGTGGAGCTGCCGTCGCGTGGGAAAGAGGATCCGCCTTTAAGAGCGACAACAGCTGTGATTAGCTTTTTTTTGCAGACAGGGGTTTGTGTTTTTCAGAGAATTCTAATTTTGGTGAGTCTGTTTTTTTTTTTTTTTCCAGAAGCCGTGTCCACGTTTCACCTTTTCATTTCAGACTTCAGCGCGTTAAACTCGATTCTTTAGGACTTTCCTGAAGAATAAAAACGTTAAAAAAGTCATAAAAACATAAATCCCTAAAAGACTTAAAGTCGGACGCGTGACTCACAGCATCTGTGAAAACGTCCGTAAACACAGATACATAATAATATTATAGTTGTTTAGTAGTGGGTTCATCTGTGAAAAAAAAAACAAGGAGCTGAAAGACGCTAAAACGCTAAAACGCTGTCAGTCAGGAGTGACTCGAAATCACTATTATTTTGATCAATATTGAGCTTTTTTTTTAATTATCATGATTATTCATTGATTTTAGGGACTAAATATTTTCAAAGCACTTTCACAATTGGATAAACAGCAGTTTGTGTGCTGCGTTTGTGCTAATGTTTAAATCTCTGCATCAAAATGAAGACTTAAAATAAAGTTTTTCAGCGCCTCTTCATTTCGCCCAACATACACAGTACATCTAACAGTACATCTAACAGTACATCTCACAGTACATCTCACAGTACATCTCACAGTACATCTCACAGTACATCACTCTTCTACAACACAACATTCAGCAGAGCTTTTCCCAGGCTGTCGCTGCAGGGTACGCCTGCAGAGGCTTTACATCTATCCCAACAGTGAACCCAAAACATCTGGATCAGTTTAGGGAGCGCTTGATTTGAGTTTTTCTATGAGCGGAGCATTTTCACTTTACCACCGACTTCCTGTTTTGATGCCGGCAGATGTGGTTGGAACCAGGAGGCAACCTCCGGTTCTGCCGACCGAAGTCGAAGCTTCACGTGTTAAAAGCTGCATTCTCTCTAGTGTCCATCAGGGGGCGACTCCTCTGGTTGTATAGAAGTCTAGTCTAAAATGACTCTACTTCTCTCTTGATTTATTCCCTCAGTAAACATTGTAAACATGAGTTTATGGTCTCAATCTCTAGTTTACAGTCTTCTTCAATACAGCATGATGTTCATTTAGTACATTATGATCCATTTAGAGTCAAACAGACCATAAAGCAGGAGGTGATTTAGGGGCGGGGCTACACAGTGATTGACAGGTCTCTACCAGAGAGACGTATACGGCGTCTCTACGTCACTCCTCCTCAGCCCAAATATGGTCACTTCCTGTTCACTGGTTGCAAAAAAAACAAAAACAAGATGGCGACGGCCAAATCTCCAAACTCAAGGCTTCAAAACATCAGCCCGCGAACCAATGAGAGACGTCGCCACGACTACGCCCACTTCTTATAAACAGCCTGTGGTAGGAACGGAGTAATGCAGACCAAAGGATGACGGCTGTTTTGAATTTTGATGAACTATAGCATTTTTCCCTCCTCTTTATCAACAAGTCTGCTTGAATCCATTTTTTACCTCGTTACTCTCATCAGCTGCTTTTGCACGAAAAGCTTTGCCAAGGGGCGTCTTTGAAGCGGCCGCGCCTCGACTAAGACCAAAAAAACGACCAAGCAGTCGACTAACCGAATAAGAGGATCGTGGTTGGACCTGGACCGTGGTCCCGCCTGGTGGTTCTCCCTCAGGTTTCTTCTTTTTTATATATATATATATATATAAAAATTATGTTTTTTTGGAGTTTCTCCTTTTCCGAAGCGAGGGTGAACAAACAGACGATGTCGTATAGTGTAACGCTGGCCAAGCTGCTCAAGTCTCTCAGGCTGAATATATAAACATACAGTATCTTTAATGTTTCATTCAAACTATTCACTAGAACAAAAAAAACAAGGAAACATCTCCCAGCTTCTGTGTGTGTGTGTGTCTGTGTGTGTGTGTGTGTGTGTGTGTGTAATCTAACACAGCTGTGCTCTCCTTGAGTCATTAACACAAATAAGTGGTCTGAGCCACTTCCGGTGATGAGAAGAAATAACTGGAAGCACGAAAATTCCTCGGGTTTTTTTTGTTGTTTTTTTTTTTTCCCTCAGGAGGAGGAGGAGGAAGTGACTTACTGTCTTTAGGGACGACGGGGCTGGAGGTCCTCCCCACCGGGCTGGAATGCTTGGGCCCCCGGCCAGGGATTTTCAGTCCGCTGGACTTGAGCATGTTCATTCTGCAGAAGCAGAAGGAGAACCAGAGCGCTCCTCTTCCTGGGCTGGTGAAGGCTGGAGGGTGAGGCACTAGACGGGGGAGCGGTGGCCGTCGCTCTCCATGTTTATCTGCTGGGAGACATGTCGTCATAAATAAAAGGAGGAGGGAGGGGGGGGGGGGGGGGGGAGAGGGGGGGGGTCATCTACCCAGCATGAATGGACCAGCCGGTCGGAGCAGACCGACTGGTTTTCACAGAGACTAGAGCCGGCATGAGAGGACAGGGCGCAGACAAGGTGGAGCTGTCTGAGCAACAACGTCTCACAAAACATTTCGGAGCTATTTGTAGTCTCATCATGACTCGACTGTGTCGTGCAAACTCGGGATCCACGAGTGGTTTAGTGCAGCGGCCCAACATGGGGGTCGCAGACCCACTGAGGAGTCGCTAGTTAAATCTGAGGGGTCATGATGGATCTCTTTTTTTTTTTTTTTTTTTTTTTCCCTTGTGAAATATTTTGGCACTTCTTCCTTTTTTTTTTTTTTCGGGCATCTGAAGTCCTTCGAATGAAAATCTAAAACAACGTTGAGAATTGAAGTCCGTGTTGCGGTTCTTCTCCTGACTCCACACCGGACCGTGGAACATGACACGTTAAAGGAACGTGTGGGGAACCAGCAAACTTAGCAGAACCCTCGGCCCTTAATGTCACAGTCTGCAGCTTTTTTTTAATTTCTACTTCTGGTCTTCAATCCTACTTTACTCTAAAATATGACGACAAAAAAAACCCCCACACATCATCATCATCATCATCATCATCATGCGAGGGTTTGTTTACATTCCGGAGTGTGACATAACGAGCCCGATAGGCAGAAATAGTGTGCGAGGCTTCACTGGTGAGCCTCCTAAAACACACCTACACACCCTCTGCATGTACCTCCAGTTGTATTGAACACCTGGGAATGAAACCGTTAAACATTTAAAAGCTACAGTATGCTAGCACGATCACTGTGATTACATTTATCACAGTAAATTCATCATTATTCATAACCCCCCCCCCCCCCCTCCCCTAATCTCTTCTTTCATGGCACACTTATCAATAAAATAATAAGCTGATAATACATAGAATACAGGAGTCGGTGGAGGCCGGTGCCCAGGTGGAGCGTGGCCTACACAGCGTGGACCCAGAGGCTATTATTAAGAAGCTATAATGCAGTTATAGCCACACAATAAACAACACACATCTGGACGAGGCTTTACAACAGGACAGCAGATGTCAGGCTGTGTCATTACCATGATATTTACCCTCATTTTGATAACAGAATGAGTCATAATCAACCCCTTTAGACCTGGTGGTTGTGCTAAAAAGCCCCCCCCCCACCCCCCCTTCAGTGGTGTGCTTTTTTTTCCTCCACATGGGCCCGGGTGCTTTTTGTTCCCTCTCAGTCGACACCTTCCATGAGGGTTGGAAGCAGCAGGGAGGAGGATGACAATGCGCACCTCCACCACCGCAAACATGCAACACACTACGCCAGTTTGATCCATTGTTGTAGCTACTGCGGCAACGTGGTCCAGACTGTCCTTCAGCCCCCCCCCCCAGCCCTCCCATAAATAACAATAATAATAAAAAACACATTAATACAGGAACACACTCACCTTTCTGTGTGGAAATTAAAGCGACCGACGGGACAACTTCCAGCTTTCAGGAGGAAAAAAAAGGGAGGATTAGTGGTTGCCACTCCCTGGGATGCAAATATGGATGCTGAGCAGAGAAAGCTGAAGGGGTGAGAGAGAGAGAGAGAGAGAGTCAGCGTGGATCAGCTGGATGATGGGCAACAAACCGGACCGGTGCACCGGGTGATGGCTCCCTTAGTAGCGGTTAAGCTGCCGGTTCATTTCCTTCTTTTTTTTTTCCTCCGGGAGGAGAGCTAAAAGCAGCGGGGGTGTATCGCTGCTTTTGTAGCCGAACACTTGCACACGGGTCCCCGACGGAAACGCAGCATCAGCAACACACACACACACACACACACACACACACACACACACAAACAGAACTTTTCTGTCGCCTTGGTTCTGGTTAAAGTCAGCCTGGACTCCTTGATAACCCGGGTTCTTCTCACGCTTGTCGGTGTCTGAACGTGTTGCGGTTCGCTCAGCCTCCCTCTCTGACTCAACCCACCGGCTAGACTGAACAAAGGGGGGCTGGGATTGAAGCACAGCCTCCTGGGGGAAGAGAGGAGAGACTCGACTCCAGTCTGGCGCTCCTTCCGTGACGTGCTCCGTTCGAAGGGAGGTGGATTTAAACCGGCGCGTGCTTATCGGTCACAATACGTGGCTCCCAGCGGCACGACTCGGTGCCACTTCCAAACCCTCGCGCTACTTTTGTATTCGGCGTCAATGAAAGCGATTTAAAACACCGTCTTTCAGAATAAAATGCCACATTTATGACGAGGCTTCCTGTGTTCGTCACCCGCATTCAACGGTGCGTCTCTCCGCATGGAAAGCATCCGTGCCAATCATAAAAAATAAAGATTTCACACAAATGGAGATTTATTTAAAACACTGCGCGTGCGCCGAACTGAAAACTGGTCACTTATGTTTCATAATAAGATCTTAAATCACAAACATGCCCTCTCACACACTCGATAATAAGTCAGTATGCATTAAATAGCTGATATTTTGATGCAGTTTGGTTTGGGATTCTATTTGGGACCGAACACATGCAAGTTTACCGGCATATTTGATATAACTTAAAAACATACGGTACATATAAGAACGAGAGGGATAATATATGAGTTTAATGGCCACGTGGACACATTTTTTAAAAACGCGTGGGCGATTCATGCTCATATTCTTCTGATTCTGTGGGTGGGGTCATAACCCGTTCACATGAATCACTGCTCGCCCCCCTTTTCCGGTTCGATTTTCAAAACGACCGGATTGGTCAGTGGAGGAGAAAACGTCCCCACTGGGAGCCCTGTGATTGGTCAGCTGGTCCGCTGGTGGGCGTGTCCCGGTTTGACAGCTGTAGCGCGAAGTGATCTTCACCCTTCACTGGAAACAAAGTAACAAACACCTGCTTTCATTCTTCACCTGGAAGTTTGATTTGTATATTGTTAATAAACAATAATTATAATAAATAATAATAATAAAAGCAAAATAAATTATATAATAATAATAATACTTGTTTTTTTTTATTCTATTGTTTTTTTGGTAATCTTTAATGACACTCTGGCACAATAATTTCCTTCAGGATTAATAAAGTTTTATCTTATTTTATTTTATTTTATTTTATCTTATTTTATCTTATTTGATTTTTATCAGGATGCTACCTGTTCAGAACCAACCAGAAGACACAGTTTGGCACTATACAGCTGTACATCCAGAGACATGATAACAATAATCTGCAAAAACAAAAAAAAAAAGGAGGAGTTTTGTGCCACGTAATAGACTTGAGTTGCTGCTATGTTCTTGTTTTGTTTGTAAATATATTTAAATTCTGTTATTTGTGCGTACAGACTGTTAAAACAAATGTCATCTATAGAAGACAAATAAGAAAGAATGTGAATCAGTTTTTAATTGTTGACATGCTGCAGGTCTGTCTGTTGGCCACTAGAGGTCTCTAGAGTCCTATAAATGAGTCAACCGTGTTCTGTATGTGGGACTTCATATCTGTCTTAAAGGAGACACAACAGGTCTGAAGAAGACTTTATTTCTGTGTAATGACGTGAGTTTAATTTAGATTATTGTTTTTTTTTTTTCCTTTGGCTGACTGTGGTTAGATGAGTTAGTTTGTAGTTTGTAGTTTGGAGCTTACAGCGCACACCTGAAGCTAAAGTGGATCATAAAGATGTGAGCAGAGCTAAGAACAGAACCCATTTACAATCAAATCTTAGAAAGCCTGACGCTACCACACAACACAGCACACTTGAATGCTACATTATTAAGTCTACAGTATTTGTAACATGTTTTAAAACAGACTATCTCTGATATTTTCACGTCTATTCATTTCTATTTTACTGGGCTTTGTTTCTAATTGATGGATGTTGTTTTACCTAACAATATAAAACACACAAAATTAGTTTTATTTTCCTTCCACTGACTTTTCAAATACAATTTCTAGGAATAAAGGAAATGTGAAAACTGTAGATTTTTACCCTGTTCTTTATCCACCAGATAAACATCACATCAATGTTAAACTCAAGACATTTAACTCAATAAAGTGCATCAATCTGCCACCCAGCAGCTGCTTCACATCATCACATTCAAGTGAAACTGTACAGAAACATCGAACTGGCTTATTGTCGCCATCTAGTGGCGGGATCCACAAACTACATCCTGCTTACCAGAGATCAACAAAGACGATCAAACTCTTTATTCTGATCTCACATATTTTTACTTCATTAATTCCTGTTTTTCCCTCTTAAACATATTTTATCTTTTTTACATATTGGAAAAGTACATATAAACGTATAAACCCTCTATTATAAATAGAGTCAATGATGAAGGTGAGAACTTTAAGAGGTCAGGTGACCAATGTTTCGCTCTTTGCTGGGACACTGTGATGAGATATCATCATTATCAATAATACCCCATTGCGCCATATACATTTTTTAATGTCCAACTTATCAATTTAATAAAATGCCGATAATATGTAGAGTATAAGATAAGATAAGTTAAGATAGGTTAAGATAACATAACATAAGATATAACTTTATTAATCCTGAAGGAAATTGATCAAATAAACATACAGTATATGAACAATAAAGTAATAGTTATTAAGTGTAACACTGACACCAGAGCAAAATAAAATTGAAATAAGAGTAAGGTAAACAAATATACAAAAAAATGCAATTAAAACGGCAAAAGTAAAATACAACGAGTGTATAAGAAGTAATACGAACTCCAGGAACTAATATAAACTAAAATAAAAAGCAATATTGTGCATAATATATAAAATCACTGTCTAAGTGGATTGTGAAGGTAATAATACTTTTTGTTTGTGAATATTTGAATGAATAAAAAACAATAAAGAAAATGTCCTTTCATACTTTTAGTTGATTTGAAGTATGACATGCTTCTCTTTGGTTTGAGATATTTCTTTAACCGCTCTCAAATGATTTTGGATAACAGCAAGATTTTTTTTTACATATTGAAGATTGAAGTTAATCGCATAAAAACATTGAGTACTAGTGTGAAAGTTGTTGGGACAACAATCGTTTGCAGCCACGGCTGTAGAAGCATTTGACAAGTTGAAGTAATAAGCAGCATGTGGTCACTTCACTGGTTGCAAAAATCCAAGACGGTGCCAGTCGTAATCCAAGACGGCGCCAGTCGTAATCCAAGACGGCGCCAGTCGTAATCCAAGACGGCGTCAGTCGTAACCCAAGACGGCGGCAGTCGTAATCCAAGACGGCGTCAGTCGTAACCCAAGACGGCGTCAGTCGTAATCCAAGACGGCGTCAGTCGTAACCCAAGACGGCGTCAGTCGTAATCCAAGACGGCGACAGTCGTAATCCAAGACGGCGACAGTCGTAATCCAAGACGGCGTCAGTCGTAATCCAAGACGGCGACAGTCGTAATCCAAGATGATGACGGCCAAATCGCCAAACTCGAGACTTCAAAAAGGCAGTCCACAAACCGATGGGTGACGTCACGATGATGACATTGATCATGATGTGTTTTTTCAAACAATTGCACAGAGCCCAACTCCTTTGGGAAGACCTGACTTCTCACTGAAGTCAGAACCTGATCCTTCAAAACACCAGTGCACGACTTCACTTCACGACTTCACGACTTTTGTGGCTCAACGGGAGCAAATCCCTGCAGCCGGTTTATAAAATGTCGTGCTGTAACCCTCCCAAGGAAGCTGTCAAAACAGAAGATCAATGCCCATGGTTTAACAATGACGTGTTTAACAACTACATTCATGTTTAGATGTCGCCATATTATTGGCTATATAGTGCATATTTTAGAGTACTACACACAGATACAACCACCAAAAGTGTGTCTGATTCCAATGGTTATGATGTAGGCTCATTTTCTCATTACAATATCTAGTGAATCAGTCAAAAAGACTAATTATCTGGCGATAGCAATGTGCTTTCCTACGCTGTGAGCATTACGTTTTTTAAATTTGACTCATTTAGGGGCTGGCTAGTTAGCTAGCTAGCTATCTTGCTAATTCCACCATACTGTCATGCTACAGTTACAGATCATAGAATGCACCACATTAAACACTGGGTTTGGTCTACAGTACTCTAACATGTAGCCAGACTTTCCTGTTTTGTTTAATTACCAATCATATAGCCTTTTTAACTAGCTTATGCTAATCGCTAGTGCTAACACAAATGGTTGCACAACAAAATGCAGTTGTAGCAAGAAAAACATGACAAACAAAACCAGTCATGCATTTTTTTAACTTTCATCAGGAGGAATGCAAACAGCTGCACCAAAGCAATTCTCTAGGCAATATGGCCGACATCTTAATATTAACAAATCAGCATCAGGGAACATGGTCCATCACATTTGACTGATCGCTTAGGGGCGGGGCTACACTGTGATTGACAGGTCTCTCTACCAGTGACGTATACGGCGTCTCTACGTCACTCCTCCTCAGTCCAGATGTGGTCACTTCCTGTTCACTTGGTTGCAAAAAATCCAAGATGGCGACAGCCAAAATCGCTGAACTCGAGGCTTCAAAACCGGCCGTTCATAAACCAACGAGGGACGTCACGATGACTTTGTCCACTTCTTACATACAGTCTGTGTTCCAGATCAGCTTCTATCAAAATAAAATGTGATGAGGAGAGTTTAAACCACTAGAGGGCAGAGACTATGCATATCTATAACACAATATGAACTCAAATACACTTAAATGTCAAGATTAAGACCGAATCCATCAACAACAATACATACATACATTGGTGTTCCGCTTTAAGAAGTTATTTGGGGATTCTTAAATCATTACTACGCCCCATTATATTCACAGTAGGCCCAACAAAGGCTCTCAGGCCGACCTGAGCCGCCTCATTAGCATGCAGCGTGTCCAGATAATAATGCCCCTCTGTGATTTATAATAATGGCTCAGTGTTTCTGAGAGTGTAAGTGTGTTGGTGGACGTTGCCCTCTCTCGTTCTGCTTCGTAGGGGAAGTGACTGGATTACACGCGACTAATCCCATTATGATGCGGTGGGGGCCTCCGGTCTGGAGGGATTAGAAACCGAAAAAAAAAAAATGTTGGAGCTCCGGGACGGGACCAGGGTGACTGTAACGACCGATACAGACACCGATGGCACGTGTAGACGGTTCGGATGACAGCGCCGACAAGGGAGGGCGTACCTGGAGGTGCACTGACATGGTGGGTAGCGTTCGTGTTTTATTTTGTAGCTCTCAGCATCAGCAGTCTTCAAACGGACAACCCAGCAAACTGTTGATGGATGGTGACGTACGGCAGGCGGCCAAGTTTGGTGTCAGCTTTAATGAGCCGTAAATTCACAATATGTTATGACAGTTATTTTTAGTACGGAGTCTGAAATGTGCCTTCAAAAATAAGCCCAGACATTTATGGTGTTTAGATTTAATTAACTAAATACAAAAATAAATTTAAAAAAATGGAATAAATTAATGAAATAAATTTGCGTATAAATGATGCATCAATAAATTCAAAGTCAAAAAAAGTAAAAGTAATTAAAGTAATTAAAGCTGCGCCTTTGAGTTCCTAATTTTGTCTTTAAAGGCTAAATTAATAAATAAATCTTAAAAAATAATATATATATATATATATAGCTTCACGCTTAAAATCTGTGTAGAATAATAATATTAATAATATTAATACATTTTATAATTTAATAATTTTAATACTTTTAATACTTTTAATACTTTTAATAATATTAATGATGATGATGACAATAATAATACAATGATAATACAACTTTATCTACTAATAATAAATTAAAAGAAAACTTCCGTTGAGGTAATTTGAGACTTACTAAACGTAAACTCTGAAAGTTTGACGTACAATTAATACACAATTAATATTCAGCACCTAGGAGACGAATTAGAGAGCAGGGAGCAATAAAGGAAGGAGGAAGCAAGGAAGGGAACAGACCAACACATTTCTTACTTTTAGGAAATGTCTCTATTGAGAAAGCCAAAAGAAAAAATAGATTAAACTAAAATAAAAACATAATCATCATTCCTCTTGCTTCAGGCAGGTTTATTCCATTTATAACTTTAATTAAAAATACACAAAAAAAATAATGCTCACAAGCAATGTTTTAGATTCCTGCAGACTAAACAGAGACACTTTCCACCGTGACATGAAAGGATAATACATTTTTAGCTCTTTTCATCAAAGCAATATGACATTTTGCTAAATTAAACATATCTCTCACTCCAAACTATACAGAAGTAATATCCTGAAATATTAGGGTTCTGCTGAACGTTGCGCCACCTGTTTTTAGAGGAATGACAGATGAGAGAATGATTAACGTGGCTGGTAATGATATGTGTGTGTGTGTGTGTGTGTGTGTGTGTGTGTGTGTGTGTGTACATGACAGGAGGGGAAGGTCTGGATGAGGGACAGAGATCACACACTTTAACAAAGAGAGCAGAGCATCAGACACAGACAGAGAGACAATGAGCAGAGTCCATCGTCCTGTACTGTTGTTTTAAGTCTTTTACAACAGGAAGTATATCAAACTCAAAGGATTCTTCTTCTTCTTCTTCTTCTTCTTCTTCAAAAAAAGAAGCCTGGTCCGATGCAGCCAGCGGACTAAAAGTGCTCATTAGAAGTAGAGCAGCGGCACGACAGCCTGCGACTATGTCCAGGTCTGAGGGAGCGGTCAGAGAGAAGCAGGTTCACCAGAGGTACCGGCGGTGAATTTCAATCCGTACCGTGTTCTTCATCCTCATCCTCCTCATCCTCCTCATCCTCCGCTACCAGCTGCAACTTCAGCTCCTGCAGCAAAAAAAAAAAAAAAAAGGAACAGAATCGAATCCTCAACTGGTCGGGCGTCTGGCTCTTCCTCAATCTGCGGCAGTCTCAGGTAATGCATGGAAAGTGGGCTGTGTGAGTGTGTGTGTGTGTGTGTGTGTGTGTGTGTGTGTGTGTGTGTGTGTGTGTGTGTGGATCATTATATGACAGGTGACAAGATGTTTTCAGCATACAAGCTTTAACCCTGACACTACAGGTGAATGGAGTAAAATGATGAACTAATAGATATCACCGTGAAACTTTTTCTGAAATGTTATGTTTCAATATGCAAATGAGGCAATATCCTTACATGTATGTGGCGATTTGCATACATTTTTTTCCAGGACAGAAATGTGAACATTGGATACAAAAAATTGTTGTTTCGTGTTGTTGACATATGACAGTCAAATGTGTTTACAGAGGGGACTTTGGATCTCTCTTTGTTTCCCTCCATAAATCAGAAAATACTGTCAACAGACATAAAAAAGCTTATGTTTCTCAATGTTTTTATTAATAAATGTAGTATAAATGAGTGTGTGAATGCTGTGTGAACAAGCCCCTGTGTAGAAAGCTTCAGGACACAGAGAGGAATGAACGTGTGAAGTTTGGTGGATGTCAGAGCTACTGAAGTGGAGATTTCTGGATCAGAGTCTGAGAAAAACGCCATTTAGAGAAAAAAACGTCCTTTAAAAGAGACGTTTAGAAGACTCTACAGGTGAATAGGGTCAAAAAATTAACTCATAGATATCACCATGAAACTTCACCACTTCATTACTCACATTAAGACGAGTATTTTTTGTATGAAAAGTTTATGAAATGTTATGTTTAAATATGCAAATGAGGCATTATTTAAAGGTCACTTTTGGTGAATTTGGTAGAAATCTAGTTCAAGTAGTGAAATGAATTGTTCCACTCGTCTAAAAGAAGCAAACATCTTCATTGGCTTGCAGCGTCTCGCCTTAATACAGTTATACTGTTATAAACATGGATAGTCAGCATTTAAATGACGTCTAATCAGCAGTTCAGTTTAAATCAACATGACCAGCAGAGGTTCAAAAGACTAGAATCATCGTCCGCAGCTAAGCTGGTAGTGAACTATGTATAATTTGGGTATTAATATAGAAAATATATACAAAAAACACAAACAAGAACAAAGCTATGAGTTTTAAACGTGGCGCAGTCGTATCACGGTCTGATTTATCTCAACGGGAACGCGCTCAGGAGACGTCTGGACTTTGCCACGTAGCTCCACGCAGTTTTCCAGACACAGGTGAAGCCGCCTGAACGTCACACACACACACACACACACACACACACACACACACACACACACACACACACCGCAGACCGTAATTATGAGCAGACGAGTAAAGACCTCACGCGTCAGCCTCAAAGGTGTAAATAATAATTTAGTGATGAGAGATAACCGGCTGCAATATCTCCGTCTTAGTGAAAACAATTACAAAAAAGCACCAACAGACCTGGAAGAGACACCTGCAGTTACACTTAAACAAATGTTCATAACACCAATACATCTAATCATATATATATATATATATATTGTACGGTTTGTATGTGATTACACTCGTTAACAAACCTCTACAGTTATCAGTATCAAGATAACTGACTCATTTATTATATTTATCTGACGAGATACAAGTCGGACTAGCGGGAGATTTCTTTTCTGTTCGTAAAATAAAGTATGGAGGACCATCCCATAATATCAAAATACAAATAATCCAAGAGCTCATGAATTAAATGTTAAAAAAAACCATATTGAGAATCTTAAAAAAGGAAAATGTTTGTTAGCGAGCGAACTAGCTTGTATCGCGTCAACGCATAGCTAACGTACAAACATCCGCTTGAAGGTTTTAGGCTGCTTGTCATTTATCGCAGCAAAAATAAATTAGCTAGCGAGCTAACGAAACCCAAAAAATAAATAAATACAGTCGTTTGTTCAGGTTAGCTCACAAAAAGCTACGGCTAACGACCGCTTTCTAACTTAAATTCAGAGAGGAATTAAAATGTCTCGACTTGAGTCAGACTACGAGAAAACACCGTAATATTTACACAGTCAGTGACAGATTTGCTTTTTGGGGGGCGGGGCTTCTCCGTCACAGTTGCCGCCAATGGCGTCCGCGGCTCTGGAGCTGATGGGCTTCTTCCTGGGCCTGCTGGGAATGCTGGGCACAATGGTGGCCACCGTGCTCCCGTACTGGCAGATCTCCGCCCACATCGGCTCCAACATCGTCACGGCGGTGGCCAACATGAGGGGCCTGTGGATGGAGTGCGTCTACCAGAGCACGGGGGCCTTCCAGTGCGAGACCTACAACTCCATGCTGGCCCTGTCCTCCGACCTGCAGGCCTCCCGGGCCCTCATGGTCATCTCCCTCGTGCTGTCCATACTCGCCATCGCCATGGCGGCCCTCGGGATGCAGTGCACGCTCTGCTTGGAGGGCGCCGGCTCGGTAAAGAGCCGCGTGGCCGGCGCCAGCGGCGGGATGTTCCTCACCGCGGGCTTCCTGTCGCTCATCCCGGTGTCGTGGACCACGCACGAGGTGGTCCAGACCTTCTACCGACCCAACGTGCCTTCCAGCATGAAGTTTGAGCTCGGGGAGTGTCTGTACGTGGGTCTGGCCTCCGCGCTCATCTCCATGCTGGGCGGGGGGATGCTGTGCGTGTCGTGCTGCGAGGCGCAGGACGGCGGCGGCGGCGGCCGCGGCAGACGGCACGCCGGAGGATACCCGTACCCGGTGGGAGTCGGCGGCGGGGCGGGCGCAGGTGCGCGGGCGACCTCGCAGACCTACCGCAACCCCCTCCTGCAGGTAGGGGGCGCCAACGCGGCCAGCAGGGGCCAGGCGCTGGTCCGCGGTACCAGTCACAGCTCCCAGTCCACCGCACACGGGGTCCAGGGGGGGGCCAAGAAGCCCGCCACGGCAGGATATGACATCACAGGATACGTCTGAGGCTACCGTCACTCCATCACACCGTTAAACGCCCGACGACTCACATGTATTTATGTATTTAATCAAACGGGACAAATTCAATACACACAAGTGAGTCGACGTCTCACTGTGTCCTTTTTAACCCTTGAGCCTCACTAGGAAACAGTTCTTACTTTTCATTGTTATTTTTGATCATTTTAAATACATTTGGTGTACAATTTGACAGTAGTGTGAGTTTTTTTTTTTTTACAGACAATGTCCCCATTGAAAAATCTAGAATCAAAAATTTTAGTTTTTTACTATTTTCCACCTGTTTGCCCAATGGTTCCTGGTTTCCTGCACAAAAAAGATAATTTAAAGAAAATGCTTCAATATCAATGTGGTTGCTAATACATTGACACATTACGAATAATCCTAAATCATGCAAGTTTTGTCTGTTTTTTTTTTTTTTATACAAACAACAGTGGAATTATGTAAACAAAGTGTCATCTAAAGGGTTACAATTTCTGAAAATGTAAGAAGATTTGGCAGTTATGATCAGGACCGAAAGATTTAACTTAGTGAAAGTGGGACGTAATATTAAAATCTGATATCTTTGTGGTTGTTTTCTGGATGTTTGTGTCCCTTTAAGGACATCAATGAGGCACATGAGCTTCTTTTAAAGTTTTCAGAAACAAACATTTTCAATACTGTTTTCATACTAATGAATTTTGTGCCTTATCATCATTATTAAAGTGTGACAATGTTGGTTTATTTGGGTCGACGTTCGGTTTGAAACATTCAGGCTGAAACGTGAAATAACGTTTGCTGAGTGTTGCAGCTTTTTTACATCAGCAGTGGGGCGTTTTCTGTCTCCGCTCTGGACGTATATTCATACAACATCAGTGTGAAGATCGCTGGCTTTCACCAGTCGGAGGATCGACGCAACCTGCACTCAGTCACATGGAGTCACGGTGCAACACGTGTTTCACCGCACTGGATGCGTCGTTCTCATCAGAGCGACAGACACGCCTCTGTGTTTCATCCTCCTTCGGTTGATTTGTATTTTCTACTGATTTATCGTAGATGTATTTTACAGCGCATGAAAACAACCCTGATTATAAAAAAAAAAAATAAAGAAATCTGTTCCTAGTTGTTCATTTGGTGATGAGCGCTACCTTTTCTTATTTGTGAACGCTTATAAATGTAGACATCTGCATTAAAAAAAAAGGGAGTCCCATAATTCAGAATAGAACCTGTAGCATCGATAGCAAAACAGCATCTCTATAAACGACAGATGTTCCCTTTAAAACACGTAGGTGTGTATTGTAACAACAACGTGTGGAGGCTGGTTTATTAGTCGGCGTTTTCGCTCGAATGGGGAAAAGATCGCAGCCCTGAACCGAAGGCAAACACAAACTCTGTTCAACAAACAAAGACGCCAGTTCAGCTCGATCAATACGCAGCTTCAGTTTGACGTGAGACCAAAACGGCACATGTGGGACCGGGGTCAGTTTACAGTCTCCACACTGGGTGACAACTTTAAATTAAAGTTCCTGTCAAGCAAAGTTCAGTAAGGGATCTAAAACCGGAGCGGTGCGTCATCAGGGTGCAGTTTTACAGACCGGTGAAGACCTCCAGTCAAACATAAACCACTGCAGAGCCCGACTCCCGGTGTCAGGGACTGGACTGGTTCAACGAACACACGTTTGACCGATAGAACAGCAGAGATAAGTGGACAAGTGACACGCACACACGCGCGCGCACACACACACACACACACACACACACACACACACACACACACACACTGAGTCTATGGGAAAGACAAACATCCCAGAAACATACAGTAAATAAGCAACTTTTTTTCAGTCTTTGTGACCAACATGGACAAATAAAGTCGCCAGAAAGCAGCAGTTTTACAGAGTGTGTGCGTGTGCGCGTGTGCGTGTGCGTGTCCACTTATCTCTGCTGTTCTATCACACGCAGGTGTGAGAGGTTATGAATCAGACTTCAGTCAAACTGGTGCAAAAACGACGAGTCCTGCATTCTGAAACAAAGGTTGTTGCATCAATTCGGTTGCCACTAAAAATGAACATTTCACCAATAAATTAAGAGAATTTTTTTTTTCACCTTCTTTACTTGCCCCGACACAAACAGTTTGCTGTATCGGTGCTTATCAAACAATAACAAAGACTGAAGTCTCTCAAACGATAACGTGCACATAGTTGGAGTTTCCGTCCTCTCGACTGGTTTTAATGTCGCACTGTAATCCTTATTGTTGAGCTAAAAGGGTCAACACAGAGTGTTCCAAATATTCTGTGCAATCAAAGAGCTGCAGCCACAATTTTAACAAAATCGGTCCAATTTGTCCAATGTATTAATTTCAATTACATGAGAATAAGAAGAGCTACCGGGATTATGTGTGTTCTGCCTTAAATAAACTTTATTTAACCTCCTTTTAAAAGCAGACTCACCTGTGATGGCTGCATGGCGCCATCTAGTGTCCAAAAGAAGAACAACACGTTAAACATTTTTATATAGAATTATTATTAATTGGTAGAATTCCCACCTAATCTTTATTTGATAAATAACACATATTTACTGATGATTTTACACGGTCAAATCTGGAGATTAAGTGTATCGATATTTAATAACCTGGAAGAAGATGGAGGAAATGTTCACTTTTAAGTAATTGAAATATATAAACATGAACTTGTTTAATAGGTAGAAACAGCTTCAGTTAGAGCATTTGTATTAATGCTCTTTAGGCATCAAAACATGTAGTTAATATTGATTAAGTTCTGTCTGCATTCGCTGTGTTTATTTAATGTAATTTGTACGACATGTACATTTTTATTGTGATAAATAATGTGTTATTAAGATAAGAAAAGAGTAAAAAAAAAAAGAAAACATTACTGCAGCGCTCATGACAAACATCTTTATTAAAATGTGAAGACCAGAAATATATAAATAAATATAAATATAATCAAATCCGTCTCAGCTCTGGAGGAGCCGTGATGTCAGGATTACATGCTTTTGTTTCTTTTATTTCCTCTCCTCCCGCTTCTCCTCCTTCTTCTCCTCCTTCTTCTCCTCCGGCTTCTCCTCCCGCTTCTCTTCTTCCCGTCGCTCACGGCCAAACTCCACCACCAAAGGTTTCCCGAGCAACCGGTATCCATGGACCAACTGCAAGGCTCCCTGGGCCGTTTCAGCATCTGCCAAAGGAAACACAAACGCACCCGATGATCTAATGTGAAATGCATGATGGGAAAAAAGAAAGAAGCCAGCTCACTGTGGGTTTGTGTGTGTGTGTGTGTGTGTGTGTGTGTGTGTGTGTGTGTGTGTGTATGTGGTCTGTCCCTCTGGCAGCACCAACTCCTGTGTGGAGGAGACCGTTCCTCACCGGGCAGAGTGATGAAGGCCTGACCCCTCATCCTCCCGGTCAGCAGGCGGTAGAGCACCGGCGGCTCGTTCTCCCGCTCGAACCTGGAGAACAGCGCCACCAGCTGGGCCGCTGAGGCCTGTGCGCTCAGGTTCTTCACACACAGCACCTACAGAGAGAACTAAAAAGTTTAGTCCTGATCCTCTATAAGACCTCCATCAGTAAACGAGACCATCAGAGAGAAGGTGGTCTGTTTCTATTCTGCTTGCTGCTGGAGACCCAGGACGTATTACTGGGCCCGCTAAAGGGAAGGGAGGCACGGGAGAACCAGAACCAGGACTGAGAGAGAGGGGCAGACTGTCAGACCCTGCTGCATTTAAAATGAGAGGTTTTCTAAAGGGAGTCTGGCTGCTGCAGATCTTTAGTGGTCCTCATGGACACAGTACCGCTTCTGTCCACAGGGGGCCGCCAAGACCAATAAAATGAAAGTCCCTTGTCGTAACTTTAGAGTTTCAAACTGCTGATGTGTGTGTGTGTGTGTGTGTGTGTGTGTGTGTGTGTGTATGGAAACCATTAGCCTTGCAGATAGCCAGCCTCAAACTAGAAGTCTGAGCTGTGCACCAGGACCATCTGGTCTACACAGTAACAAACACTTATGATACCTTGGAGGGTTTCCCCGGCTGGTAGTTTCTGAACCTCGGGATGCTCCGGACCCCCTCCTCAGATTCCCGGTTCTTCAGGATGTCTTCGTCTGAGATCGTCTCTACGTCCCCTGTGACGGTCAGCGGTCCCCGTGTCGTCGCCCTGGTCGCTCCACACAGGCTGCCGATTGGCTGGCGTATATTAATGTGTGTCGGAGCAGCAGCTGGTGGTGCTGGTGGTGGCCCCGGTCCGCCTCGAGCGAGCCGCTGCTCTGAAATGGACTCTGGTTGATGGTCAGAGGCTTCTTCTGATTGGTCGTCTGTCCGTGAGCCCTGTGATTGGTCAGATATCAGCCCGTGTGTAGACAGGTGTGCTGCTCCGGTTGTTTGTGCAGCTGGTTTTCTCTCCTTGCTGAGAACGTCTCTGTAGAGAGAGTCCATGGGATCAGAGGACGACGCCCCCTCCTGGCTCTCCTGGGTATCTTCATCTGTGAGAGAAGACACAACAACACAGATGAGATCGTCTGACGTGGACTTGTGGGACACGACAGAGACTGTGTTTCTCTCCTCTGAGCTGTTGTTTTCTATTCATCCTCCTGTTTTCATACTTTACTCATTCTAATATATTCTGAAAAAATCTTTCCAAGATCACACGATTGATTTGAGACATTAGATCATTAGATTAGATCTCAGCTTCTAGGAAGGTCAATTTATATTGAGTTTCTTAAATCTCTGAAGTGACCTAAAATCCATTGACATCAATGTAGAGGCACGGAAGGCCCGGAAGTGAGAGCGACACCATTGAGGTGCCCAAGCCTCCCAACCGTTCCCAACCATTCCAAAGCCCTCCCAACCGTTCCCAACTGTTCCCAAGCCTCTCAACCGTTCCCAACCGTTCCCAAACCCTCCCAACCGTTCCCAAGCCCTCCCAACCGTTCCCAACCATTCCCAACCGTTCCCAAGCCCTCCCAACCGTTCCCAACCATTCCCAACCGGTCCCAAGCCCTCCCAACCGTTCCCAACCATTCCCAACCATTCCCAACCATTCCCAACCGTTCCCAAGCCCTCCCAACCATTCCCAACCGGTCCCAAGCCCTCCCAACCGTTTCTAAGAACTCCCAAGCGACCGAGATTATAAAATACACCACACGTCACGTGACGAGAAACAACCAATCACAGCCGGCAGATATCTTTTCTTCCCTCCGTAATTCACAGTAAATTTATGCAGGAGAAGTTAATATTTTAGTGCAGGGCCACCCGGAGCTTTACGAGCTTCCCCAAGGACTGTTTTGATCGCTTCACCCTCTCCGTCCAGCAACGTCACGACACAACAACGTTGAAAGGTCAGACAAACGGAGCAGTAAAGCTGCTGTGAGGGATTTACGGTGCTGGAAATCCATTTATCTTTGTTTGGTTTTAGTCAGTGAGGCAACTTCATCCTCATCACCCCAAGCACCTCAGAGAAGAGGATGAACGTGGCACGAGGTGAGCTGTTTGTGAACAGTTCTTGGGATGAACCCATCTACACCACTCCCTGACAGGTCTGTTATCGTTTCCCCTCTCTTGTGTTTTCGTCATTACAGAAATAAGACACTGCTTTAGTGGACGGGCCCCTCCGTACCTCTGTGGTAGAGCGCGGTGAGGAAGCCCAGGCGGTCCGTTCCCTGGAAAAGCGCCCGTTCGATCTCCATCTCGCGGCGCGACAGCGGCCGGCTGGCGGCGAAGCGCTGTGGGCGGGCCAGGAGCTCCGCCCGGGCTTCAATCTTGTCTCGGATCACCTGCAGGCGCTGCTGCTTCGCACCTGGAGCTGCACTCACACCTGTGTGGGACTGTGTGGGCACAAAGCCGGGGCTCTTAAATACTGAGCATAATAATCAGCTGTCACTTGATCAATATCTCTGTATATATATATGTGCATTTATCACTAGTTGTGAGGAGTTGTGGGAGGAAGAAATCAGACCTTTTTTGTGGCCTTATACTTCTGAGCATGTTACATTGGGAACAACCAATCTGAGCTTAGTTAACGTTAGCCGTTAGCCGTTAGCAGCCGGTGGGCAGCACAGTCCTACTTGGCTAAACAACGGAGCAAACGGCTAAACGTTAAGCGGAGGTTGCATTGAGTTACATTATGATGCGTTCGAGCTCCATTCAGTAAAAATTAGTATTAGGCGAAGGTAAATTATAACGCTATCGTGATGGGTTCAAATGTAAACTTGTAAAATGTAGTTTTTGGTGAGAAACTTGAATAAATCCAGTTGTTTGAAAGAGCGTTATAAAAGCAGATGTTTTCAGGTCAGGTCTGGGGTTGAACCCAGCTCCCTTCTGTCCCTCCAGCAGGTTTTTACCTTCTCCGATGCCTCCGGTACGTCTCTGCTCTGCCACATCTGGATCTCCGTTTCGGTCAGGCCCAGCTCCCGCAAGCTGGCCTGGTCCTTCTCCCCGTCCTGCAGGGCCTGGAACTCGGAGAGGCTTCTCACTCCGGCCGCCTGCTGCCCAAACGGCCGATAGAGCGCCGACGGGGCGAAGCACTGCCTCTTGGCGACGCATCTGTAAGACAGAAGTCCCCGTCAAAGTTCAGACTTTCTGTGCTAAATCCTAAAGGTTCTTCTGCAAATCGGGAAATGACTATCACAGTGAAGGAAGAGGCAAAAAGCCAACTGGGCTTATTTGAAGCCTCCACCTGTATAATATTAAAATAAAATGAATATGCATAAGCTATGACTACGTACAATATTGTTAAATTGTTGGGTGGACAGCAGACGCTAACGGTTGCTCACCGGTCGATGTCGACGCCGGTGTGGAGCTGCTGCAGCAGGAGGCCGTGCAGCTGCCGCTGGCCCTCCGTCTCCTGCTCCTCCAGCAGCGGGCCGTCCTCACAGGACCGCCGGCTCACTCTGAACACAACACACGAGAGAGACATCGGGGGGGGGGGGGGTCAGACTCTCTCAGCGGGGGGGAGACAACAGCAGAGGGACAAAGGGACACGTCCAGAAAGCGGCGCTTTGACGGGATTCTGGGCCTTTTTGGTGGAACACGTAAGACGGTCCAGGCTTACAGTAGCACAGCTGAACTGTTAATGAGTCTTAACTCACACAGATACAACGTCTTCAGGTGGATTGAGTTGTCAGGCTAACAGTCAAAGACATTTAGATTACAATCACAACAAACGGCTCCTCATCACATGACAGGAGCTGGAACTAGTGAATACGAGGCAGTTCTGGTAGAAATAAAACACTTCAGTGGTAAACTAATTATCAAGATAGTAGCTGTTAGATTTTGTGTTCATCAACTAGTTATTTAACCAACTGTTAATGTGACTTGATAGCATATAAAAGTGTTTAAATCTAATATTTTGAATATTAATAATATATATTTTTTTCCACTTTTTAACTCTTTCATATCATTGGGTGTAGTAGGAATATTCAAATCAATAAGCAGGATTTGAATTTAAAGATAATTGACTGACTTCTGTCTGAGTTCTAGATAACATTAAACGCGTCCTGGTTCGGACCGCGCGAGCTGTTGTTGTCCTGGTTCGGACCATTTTGTGCTCCGTTTTCTACAGCGGTTTTGCCATCGAAGGCTTAATTGATAGCAACGTATAGATATCAAATAAAACGTTACACGTGTGTGTGTATGTGCGTGTGCACGTGCTCCGTGTGTATGGACTGCTATGAAGACAGCGCGCAGCGGTGAGACACGCATCGTTACATGTGCGGAACGTGTTGCTAACTGCTAACATTATGCCTCGAACCGAACCCTTTCGCTGAAAAATGCTTAAATTATGACACATTTTACAGGAACACGACGTCGATAACCGACTGGTTTGTTTACCTTCGCATGCTTCCGCCTTTTATACCGCTTCCACTTCTGGACTTCCGGCGCGTGGGATCACGGGAAATGTAGTTAACGCCCTCCCACAGGAACAATAAGGAACTATCAGACGTGTTTCATGGTTACACTTGAGGAATATAATGCCACAGCTTATATCATGGGGGCGTTCTGGGGTTGAAAAAAAATAAAAAATATAATAAAATATGAGCACGTGTATTATATGGTTATTGCAGAAGCTATAACGTGTATTTGGTAACCAGATTGTTTGATTATTTCTCCCAGCTGTTTGGCTACATGTTGCTCTCTCTATCCACATTAGACCTCTGCTGCATGGAGTATTTTCATGTTGTGAAATATCTGGTGAATAAAAAAAATATATTTTTTTTTCCATGCACCACACCTTGCTTTATTACGATGGGTGTGGTTATAAACCCCACGTCTGTCATCACACGTCGCTTCCTTCCCCTCATAAATACATATATTTATATCTGGGCTGGCTGTGTGCACGCTGTCATATCAAATGTAATGCTGCAAAGCCTTCCTGGATGTACACTCTCCCCCACGCCCCCCCCCCAAGCCCGAGTGTCCTCAATTAGCCTGCTGGCTGACGTCAGTAAGGTGACATGGGTGCTTCTGTTCTACCATCTCCGAGCAATAAGCCGCTGCAACATGGAGCATTAATAGATGGCTGTGCACGGATGCTCGCAGAGCTAAAAGCTGGTTTGCGTGCAATTAAAAAAAAATATTAATAATAATCCCCCCCCATGCAATAATAGTGCTCGGTTCTGCTTCTGCGGCGGCTCCGCTCCTCCCGCCCGCCCGCCCGCCCGCAGCCGGTGCTCGGGTCGCCCGGTAAGCTGCGCTCCGCTCCTCTGCAGGGCTGCAGGGCTGCGCAGCTCCTGACTGACGGAGAGATGAGGGGTGGGGACGCAGGGTGGGGTCACAAGCAGGGAGAGGCGGAGGAGGAAAAGGCAGAGAGAGAGAGCCCAGCCCTTGAATACACGGCAACAACACCGCCGTCAGAGAGAGAGACAGAGAGAGCGAGAGAGAGGGAGAGGGAGAGACACACTCACAGAGAGAGAGACTGGCTGTTTTTTGGGGGCAGCAAAGGGAGCCTTCGACGCTGCGGATATGAACTGAAAAGAAACACTGGAAGAGGCAGGGATCGTGTTTCCTATATCCCGACAATTCTACTGTAAAAGGTGGAAAACCAGCCCCCCAGCCCCCCCAACAACCTCCCCCCCAAAACCAAGCCCTCCTCTCTCTCCCTCCACCAGTTCGTATTCTGATAGAGCTACCCACCCAAACCTACCCACCCTCCCGCTCCTGCTGCTCCACCCCTCCGCCGCCGCACCGCTCCGGCAACCGAGATGCACACGGAGACCCGTAACAAGAAAGTAAGTGCACGTTATTGACTCTGCCCTGGTCAATGCAAATAACAGAAGAAAGAAACACCTCTCTGTGTGGATGTCTGTCTGCACAACAAGCAGGGCTGTCAGCTCAACATGTGCCAACGTCAGTCTGTAGGGCGGCTGTAGTGTATCCTTGGAGACCGGCAGCTTATTTTGCTATTAGTGGGAAGAGTTTTGCAACATTGTTGCATTATCAGAAACATGTCATTTCCACTGTCAGTACGGAAACCGGTCTGTGTGTGTGTGTGTGTGTGTGTGTGTGTGTGTGTGTGCGTGCGTGTGTGTGTGAGGTTAGTTCAGGTTCAATTTGAAATGCTCTGTGATCTCTGAGAGGCAGGAGAGGAAACGGAAGGCATAAAACTGCAGCTTGTAGGACACCATCTTAGCTTTTAAAGGGCCAGCAGCCTTTTATCAACACACACACACACACACACACACACACACACACACTCAGAGAGAACCCTGGGAAGCAGCCAGGTGCACTGCCTCCAGCCCGCGCTGCACGGGGCCGACTTGTGCCTTATATTTAAACGAGTCTTGCTTGACCGCGACGCTGTTTTGTCACGTCAGTGAGGCTGGCGGCACGTTCAACCTCAGACCGTCTCCTCTGCTGCTGCTGCTGCTGGTCTGCTCGTCAGATGTGTTCAGAGGATGCTGGAGACAAAGTTACAGTTTGGTGCACAGCTTTTTAAGTCGCTCAATCAAAGAGGTGAACTTCGACTCGCGTGGCTGAGATTGAGAATTTCTATGAATATGTGTTTTTGTTGTTGTTTTCGACTTACACTCCGCTGTGTAGCTTTGTAGCCTGCAGCCACGTCGTGTGACGCTGTTGAGGAGTTGCAGGTGACGGAGTGTTCACAAGTGATGGAGGTATATATTCATGTGTTCACACACCGAGGCACGAGAGCCTGCTGTGGTCCTTCTGGTTGGCGTCTTTCCTGCTCCGCAGTTCCAGAGATTGGCAACCGATTCTTTGCCACGTTTTACTATATATATATCTATATATATATAGATATATATATATCTATATATATATATATATATATCGATATATATATCTATATATATATATATATAGATATATATATATATATATATCGATATATATATATATATATATATATATATATATATATCTATATCTATATATATAAGTCCATGAAGAGAAAAAAATATAGGGAAGTGTGTAACCCAAAAATACATAATGGTCATCGTAATTTCAGTTTCGGCAACCCCAGGAAAATTCAGAAAGTTAGCATTGATAGCTAACGTTACAGGCCATCAGTGCTGGTTCTGAACTTGGATGGCTAGCTATGCTAACGTAGACAATGCTAACAGTTTCTTCAGTCTTCACAGCATTTTTCTGTAGCTCCGCCTCCAGAGAAAAGGTGGATTAGTGAAAGCTAGCGAGTTAGCTTGTCTGTTAAAATTTTTTTTTATGGAAGGTCAAAGCATGCTAGGCTAAAATTAGTTTTAGGATTTTTAGGACGTCGTGTCGAACGCGGGTTGAAAGTCCTGTTTGTTGGAACCCGTCCTGCCCCCCCCCCCCCAATATTCATCTATTTGGATATTATAAAGCACGTCACTTCCTCGTGGATGCATTTCATTGGTGTGTCCACCATAAATACGGCTCCTTATTGACTTTCCATTGGCAACCAAACAGACAGTTTGTGTCCCTTTACACGAAACTAATAGATTCGATTCGGCGACTGTTTCACAAACTGCCGTGACGCTGGACTGAACGATGCTACGAGAGGCCGAGACACGTTTAAGACCTACAGTTTAAAGCCCCACGAAAGGGGGAAAAAGAAAAATATGATGCAAATGCGTTAAATTGAAATAAGCGTTTGCTGTGCATGTCCACATCTTGTATCTACAAGAGGAGGTTTGACTTACTTCCTGTCTAATCAGGGCTCGTTTTATTTAGTCTTGGATCGGTGTGTCGTATCAGCTCTTATCATGTCGTGTGGTATAATAAATCTATTTGAGGGCGAGCGGGGAGAACGTCTTGTTGCTCTCGTTTGCGTCGGTGTTCTCGGGTCTTAATTATCCTCAGGTCCGTCCACAGACCCGCTGCCGTCTTTTGAACTTGAAAAGAGTTTCTATGGTTTTTCTCCAAACACACCAGAAACATGAAGCGCATCACTTTCCTGTGTGCTGGTTTCATGAACTATAATGAGACCAGAAAAAATACACTACTTAATGTGACAGAGCAGACATTTATTTACACTCTGAGTATATATTGAGGATAGTATGTTATTGTACAAATAGCAGCAGGTAAGATGAGCAGGATGGACCTCTTTTCTTTCTGACTTTCTGTTTTTTTATTACTCTCACCTTTGACCCAGATACATGTGTGGGTTTTTTTTTTGACGCCGTGGGAGTGGAAATCAATTTCTCCCGTCAACACCGAAGTCTGTGCATTAATGGAAGTGTAGTTAACTGATAGCACGGCACTGCTTCTGCATCGCGGAGGCACAACGGAGCATGCTCCGTGGTGTGTGTGTGTGTGTGTGTGTGTGTGTGTGTGTGTGTGTGTGTGTGTGTGTCCGGGATCAGCTGGGCTGTAGAAGTGAGAGCAGGGTCAGCTGTACATTCCTGGGCAGGGCATCAGCAGGAAAGGGCCCTTCATGAATACAAAGTCTGTGTGTGTGTGTGTGTGTGTGTGTGTATTAGAGAGAGCTGATGCCTCACTGTAGGCAATGATTAACTATGCTTAACTATGCTGAACAAAGTTTGATCAAACCACTGAGATAGTGGATGTTGTGCAGAAGTGTATCTCCCTCCGGGTCTGAGTGAAGCCGATGCTTCATGTTGTTAAAGCTGCGTTCTCTCTAGTGTCCACCAGGGGGCGACTCCTCTGGTTGTATAGAAGTCTAGTCTAAAATGACTCTACTTCTCTCTTGATTTATTACCTCAGTAAACATTGTAAACATGAGTTTATGGTCTCAATCTCTAGTTTACAGTCTTCTTCAATACAGCATGATGTTCATTTAGTACATTATGGTCCATTTAGAGTCAAACAGACCATAAAGCAGGGGATGATTTAGGGGCGGGGCTACACGGTGATTGACAGGTTTCTCTACCAGAGACGTATATACGGCTTCTCTACGTCACTCCTCAGTCCAAATATGGGCACTTCCTGTTCACTGGTGACAAAATGGTGACGACCAAAATCGAAGAAGTTGAGTCTTCGTAAGTCCACAAACCGATATTACAGCACATCTGAAAAGTGACTCCTCCTTTTTCCTACTGAAGTCCAGCAACACGCTTATTACATGAATGCAGTCTTTTCAAAAATAAACGTCCGTCTTCACAGTGAACTCAGTTAGTTTTAGAAAAAGATCACTTGGGTTAAAATAACCACAGAAGTGCCGTTACTGATTTACATAAATAAATCAACATCGACTTCTTGTTTCACTCAGGGTTTGTTGGACCCGCCCACTTTCCTTGTTGACCACCCGGTGTGTGATTTAGCGGTCTTTATGCTTCCTGGTTCAAGATAACGTGGACAACATACAAAATAAATGAGTGGGACGTCTACAAATTACGGCGCGTTATTTGTATAGCTGTATGAGACCAGCCTGAATATTAAGATATCCCAAAATCAAAGACGATATCTAGACTCACATCACAGTTTTGATGACAGAAGAGAGTCGCGGTAAAGACCCACAGCTCAGACATCAAAGGAGGCTTCTTGCCCAGATGTGCAGCCGTCGTGACGTACAAGTGCAGAGGACACGGTCCCCATTTACAGCGTAGAGAGCGAGGAAGTATTTAATTCACGCAGGACTTTACCATGCGGTTAATTCATATATTGAGACTATTTGTCTATTTCGTGAACAGAACACGTGCTGCGGCATATAGTGAGATACGAAATGGAAGATATCAGGATGGATGGATGGTTTAATCACCCAGCCAGGAGGCGTCGGACTCAGCCAGATGTTGCCAGCATGTCACCCCCACCCTTAAAGAAAATCAGATTTACTCTCCCGTGTATCTGAGCAAACAGCCCTTCTTGCCCTCTTGTGAACATCTGGAACGTTCACGCTGTGCCGTCTACAGTCGCGGGTTTCCTGGAGCCTCTAGATCTAGAACACGTCACGAAAAAACAAAACCCAACTTGACTAGACTTGTGGAAAAGTGCTCCGCGTAGACGATCCATCAGAGTGAACCATTAGTCACCTTTACCTGTTGTGCGGTTGTTGTAATTGTTGCATGGCAATGCAGTAAAAACCTGTTCCCTCCTACCTGATACCCGTGTCTCCGGTCTTCCTCTTCGTCTTCTTCTTCTTCTTTCCCTTCTGGGTTCCGGTCCGTTGCACGTCCTCTCTCCAGTAACTCTTCAGTCCACTGTTTGAAGACTCTGACCTGGAAGTTGAAACGAGTTCAATAAAAGACTTTGACAGTTTCGCCGTAACACAACGTCCACGTTTTGCTCATTCGTCGTGCCCCGAGGGTTTCATTTTTTTTTTTTTTTAGCGAAAACAAACTCACAAACTCGTTAAATTGTTTTTGCTTTTCTGAGAACAGATCTCGATATGTTGGGGCGTCCCTGAATGCGCCGCCGAGGGACGTTTTTGTAAATCCTGCTGAAGCCAGTCAGCACAAATCAAAGCAGCAAACTGTTCACTGGGATGGATTTGAGTTCGCCTGTTACGGAACCAAAAAAAAAATGAGAAAGACTGAAACTCTAAAGCTGCAAAATGCGAAACGCTTTATTCAGGCGATTGTTCGATTTTGCTATTAATGAATTGAAAAATCAATGTCCGTCTACATTTGATTTTGTTTGCTGGTGTATTTTACTTCTTATAAATACTAAATATAAGGCGACGCTAGAGTCACACAATTAAAAGATAGCGATATTCACAAAGTTGCTGTTTTTTTTTTTAGCAGTTAGCATGTTCACTCTCCTGCAGTTAGTCTAGATGTGAAAGTTCTGCATGCATACTACGAATGATTCCATTCAAATTGATTGAATTTGAATGAAATATGACTTTTAACTCACTTGTATGAGCAGAAGCATTACCTGCAGCCACATGGAGGTTCATACATATTTTTTTTACGGTTTCACAATCCAGCGTTTGGTCCGTTTAAATAGAACCGGTGCGGTTCGTTACCGAAACGTTAGCCGACGCCGGTAAAGGACCGGGTCCACACGAGTGGGAGAGGACGCACTCGATGTTTGCTTTAAGAGAACATGCAGAATGTGCAAAACGGAGTCCACAAAATGAGTGACGGTTATGAAGTCTATTGAGATGAACTGGAGACGGGATTCGTTTCTCACAGTAGATCAGCGGAGAAACTTTCGAAGTCTGCGATTGATGATTATTTTGTATTTGTACTCCGTGAAACCGAACCAGACTAAATAGAAAACGGATCTAAAGTATGAATGTCACTCCCGATACCTTAAATATCAATGCACATGTTGTAGCGTCAGCAAGGTAGAATCAGAGGCGTCTCTCAGACGTCTGTCTTTACGAAAAGAAGACATGTCACAGGAGAGACACAACACACACACACCGATTTCTAAACCCACAAATAGACAGAATACATTGCGTCTGCGGAGCCGGTCCGCTGCAGACTGTCACAGTTTCTTCACTGGGAAAAAACAAAACAAAACATGGACTCCTGCATTGTTGTTGTCTACCCACACATTTCAGATTCCACTTTAAATGAAACTGGGTCTCAGCAGGGGTCCGTCGGTTCTCTCCCTCACAATGTGACGGGGATTAAACGGAGACCCTCACCGAGAAGTACATTACAGCACCCCGATCCCGGAGGAGGACTCGGCGCGCGTCAGACGTCATAAATTGATTCTTCGTAATGGTATTAAATGTCCAGAGGTGCGTTTTGTAATTTAGAGGCTCATGTGACCCAGAGATCAGGAGTCTCATGCTTCACTGGCGGAGCTAAGGGCGCTCTAATAAGCGAACTGTAAGTGTTTTCCAGGTGGCGGCGGAGCGAACCGGCTCACTGCACTTTTCCATTTCCCATTTTTATGTGATGCTCGTCTTATTCGTGGTAATTTACGCCGTGCGCAGCGGCACAATAAGCTCCTCGATCACCGGCATTAAAAGGACGAGTGCGAAGAGTTGGATGACAGAAATATATATATATATATTATTTTATCTCTGCGTGTTCCCTGCAGAAGCCTCGTCGAGTGTTTTTGTGTTGGTGCTGAACCGACCCAGCCGGCTACCTGATTGTGTGTCGCCGCAGAAGAGATCGACGAGCGCGAGGTATGAAGGACCCGGTGTGAGGAATGGACCGGGGGTTCACGATGGGGCCATCGCAGGGGTCACTGCAGGCGGGTGGCGTTTCGGGGGGGGGGGGGGGGTCATTCAATCCGGCTGAATCCCCGAGAATTAATGGGAGCAGGAAGTCTGGAGAGAGCAGAAGGGTGCTAAACGTCAGATCTGCCTGTAATTTACTTTAGAGGCAAACAGAGCGGCATAGAAAAGGCTATTTCTTTCTTATCTTCTGAGTGACTCCATTGATTTTAAAGACACAATGAAATATAAGATAAATGTTCACGCTGTTACCTAATATTAGAAGATGGGAATATACAACTATCTCGTAATATATATATATATATATGTATGTATTGGCCGATGAAGAAGAAGATACAGCTCAT
>NW_027176928.1:876020-1023561 GCF_023349555.1 Cebidichthys violaceus | reverse complement strand
AAGTCGCCACTTAACACGGTCCCCCGCTGAACTGGAACACCTGTCGCTCTGCAATGTTATTTGATGGCTGTGAAAGGGTCTTTGCGATAACCGATATATATATATCGAACAATATCTGACCTCGTTTCTCAACTCGCGACGTCGTTTGATCCGTGAGACGATCGACGAGAGCAGCTTTCGTCGTCGCGTTGGCGAGACGCGAAGTGGACACTCATTTCAATTTTTACCCAGCATTCAACGGAAAACATCCCGAGAGCAGTTACTCTAATGGTTTCACAAAAAAAAGAGAAAAAAAAGCGAGAGCGCATCTTCAAGTCTTCGTCTGTGAATTTAGGGTTAACGTCTGTCCACTCCGTCTTCCTCTGGCTTTGACTGAAACACGTTCAGTATTTCTGTAGAAGAGGAGACGTGCAGAGAATTCCAGCATGAGGTACGGCCACAAATGTGAGCCATCAACTCTGCAGCTGAGCAGGCCACGCCTAACCACAGACACACACACACACACACACACACACACACACACACACACACACACACACACACACACACACACACACTTGGAGCAAGGCTTTGTCTTGCTAAGATGCTGGAATCCAGGCATCTCTGTTAAGAAGCTATTAACCCCCTGCTGCTTCCTCCCCTCCTCTTCCTCCTCTATTCTCTCACCTCTTCCTTTTTCCTAATTCCTTTTTCACTGGTTCCTCTCTCTTCTTCTCATGCTCTCAAATCTCTTTCCATCCCATCCGTTTTTTTCCCCTCGCCTTACATTTGACCCTCTTTTCTGTCCGTCCCCTCCGCAGTTCGCATTAAGCCGGGTTCGACGTCTCCGGTGGAGTATCAGAGCGACAGCGATGCGGAGAGCGGCACGGAGTCCGGGTCGGCCTCCCTCAGCGCCCAGAGCCTCGACGCCGGGTGAGTGGCAGCATCGCAGCAAATCATGATAATGATGACACATCGGATTTGTTTAGCACCTTGCTAATGCAAGAAATGCTGCACAAAGTGCGTGACAATAAAAGAAGAAATCAAATTCAGGTCTTGATTATAACACAGTTAGCGTTTGTCAGTCATCTCAGAATGTCTGCAAACTCACTACAAATCTCATCTGTGCATCGTAAAACCCGAAAACTGCCCCAGAATAAGTTTGGTTGGTATCTCCCAAATATCAGACCACAGCTGGAGCCTGCAGCTTTATGCAGTTCCACACATTGGGCAGAAGTTGGCAGTGATGTGCAGAAACACAGTGGCAGTAGATTCATTAAAAGAGCAGAAGAAGAAGACTCTCCTTTTGTTGTTTTGTGTCTTTTTGTAGTTGTTTTGTGTCTTATTGTAGTTGTTTTATGTCTCTTTGTGGTTGTTTTGTGTCTCTCTTTGTTGTCTTGTGTCTTTTTGTAGTTGTTTTGTGTCTCTTTGTAGTTGTTTTGTGTCTCTCTGTTGTTGTCTTGAGTCTTTTTGTAGTTGTTTTATGTCTCTTTGTAGTTGTTTTGTGTCTCTGTTGTTTTATGTCTCGTAGTTGCTTTGTGTCTCTGTTGTTGTCTTGAGTCTTTTTGTAGTTGTTTTATGTCTCTTTGTAGTTGTCTTGTGTCTCTCTGTTGTTGTTGTCTTCTGTCTCTCTGTTGTTGTCTTCTGTCTCTCTGTAGTTGTTTTGTGTCTCTCTGTTGTTGTTTTGTGTCTCTCTGTTGTTGTCTTGTGTCTCTTTGTAGTTGTTTTATGTCTCTTTGTAGTTGTTTTGTGTCTCTCTGTTGTTGTCTTCTGTCTTCTGTGTGTGTCTCTCTGTTGTTGTTTTTTGTCTCTTTGTAGTTGTTTTATGTCTCTTTGTAGTTGTTTTGTGTCTCTCTGTTGTTGTTTTGTGTCTCTTTGTAGTTGTTTTGTGTCTCTCTGTTGTTGTTTTGTGTCTCTCTGTTGCTGTTTTTTGTCTCTTTGTAGTTGTTTTATGTCTCTTTGTAGTTGTTTTGTGTCTCTCTGTTGTTGTCTTGTGTCTCTTTGTAGTTGTTTTGTGTCTCTCTGTTGTTGTTTTGTGTCTCTCTGTTGTTGTTTTCTGTCTCTTTGTAGTCGTTTTATGTCTCTTTGTGGTCATTTTGAGTTTCTTCTCTGAGATGAAGACAAGGGGCCCCCTGACACTTTGGGCCCCTTGCTGTGTGCCCGGTAGACTCGTTCAGTAATCCATTCATGCCTCTAAGTAACGCACAGACATCAGACTGGTATCTCATTTGTCATCTTACTCCCAGCAAGAAAGGCAGATAAGCCTTTTTCCACAAAAGAAAAGCTATTAACAATGTTGAAGAAAACATCTCAGCTAAACCATGTGTGACGTCATCTCAGTGTGAAGTCCATGATGGGAGTCGACAGGAGAGACAGAGACAGGGAGAGAGAGACACACAGAGAGAGAGAGAGGCACTAATGCGCAGCAGGGTTTATGGGAATGCGGTCTCTGTGTGGATCACCTCCCTCCCCTGCAGCCCAATTACATTACTGCAGCGCTGCCATGACTGGACACTTACATAACCTTATATAACCCACACTGGAGACGCCCGGGACGTATCACAGAGACACGGGTGTGTGCATCTGCGTGTGTGTGTGTGTGTGTGTGTGTGTGTGTGTGTGTGTGTGTGTGTGTGTGTCCATTGTGTTTATTTGTAAATCAGGACAGAGCTGCTGCCACACCCAGTAGGCGAGGCCGCCTGGCTGCAAACTGAAATCCAGGGTGTGGACATCGACGGTTAGCCTACTGCTGTAATCGTGTGTGTGTGTGTGTGTGTGTGTGTGTGTGTGTGTGTGTGTGTGTATGTGTGTGTGTGTGTGTGTGTGTGTGTGTGTGAGAGATACTCAGAGAGAGAGAGACAATGTCAAATAGAAACAAAGTGCATAAGTATGTTTGTGGTTATTTGTTCTTTGTGAGGAAGATTGTGTGTGTGTGTGTGTGTGTGTGTGTGGTGTGTTGCTGGGCGTGTGTGTGTCCCAGAACTCGGGTGTAAACATGGTTTCGTAATGCAGTTTGCCGTCACACCTCCTTGTAAAATGCTGTGGAAAAACAAGAGATTCTTAATATCAAATCAACTTTAATTAAACAACAAATGAAATCACAGAAGAAAAACTCAGAATATTAATGTAATGAGAGAGAGAAGAATAGATGGATTTAGTTCAGATTCTCTCTTTTGTTGGTTTGAGGAAAGAGGGGCATACAAAAAAAAAAAGGGGTGAGATATGAAGGAATTAAAGAGAGAGAAATACTGAAGTGGAAGCTGTTGTTTTTTGAACGTAACTCTCTGACGCCCCCCAGTGGCACAAACGTCACTTTCAAATACGCCCGATGGGAGTCGGGTTTGTTCTGTTGCGCAATGATGAGACACAGTGCAGTCCTGTGGCTGGTTCTGGTCAACGTATGAATGTTGAACTACAGGTTGAGATATTGTATTGAATCAAAGGCATATTTATATAATATGGATACAATGACGGCCCCTGAGAGGAAAGAAGTGCAAAGTAAAAAGTGACAAATAAGTCAAATCAGAAAGTATTTGCAGATAAACACAGAATAAAGGACCACTTAAATCTGCTTTGTACTGAACTGAAGAGACATTTTCTAAAGTAAAGCAAACTTCTAAATGTAGTTATTAGTAATTAATAAACATCTCAAACTATTTTGTGATCGAGATGCTTTCCGTCTTCACTCGCTCCTTCTTTGCCTCCTTTCAGGTCGGTCATGGACCTGGAGCCCGTCGATCCAGACTCCCCGGACATCAAGAGGAGGCGGATCCACATGTGTGACTATGAAGGCTGTAAAAAAGTTTACACCAAGAGTTCCCACCTCAAAGCCCACCGGAGGATACACACAGGTGAGCCCAGCGGCTCGCCGGCATTTCTCTTTCCACCGGCATCCCAACGTTCCTCCCTTCCCTTCCCTTTCCCCTTTCCTCTCCCCTTAACTCGGCTCCTTGTCTCCTCCTCTCCTCCAGGAGAGAAACCCTACCACTGCACCTGGGAGGGCTGCACCTGGCGCTTCGCCCGCTCCGACGAGCTCACCCGGCATTTCCGCAAGCACACCGGAATCAAGCCGTTCCGCTGCACCGAGTGCGACCGCTCCTTCTCCCGGTCCGACCACCTCTCCCTGCACCGCCGCCGCCACGTCATGATGTGAACTCTCCCCCCCCCCCCCCCCCAAAATCCCTCACAGCACATCTTGTACCAGTGTCCCCCCCCCCCGCCCCCACCCATGAACTCACCTCCTGCAGCCGATATAAAAGGACATCGTACCTCCTTCATCATCCTCCTCTTCTTCTTCATCTTGAAACCACAGGAATATCAGGAATGTGTGTGTGTGTGTGTGTGTGTGTGTGTGTGTGTGTGTGTGTGTGTGTGTGTGTGTGTGTGTGTGTGTGTGTGCGCAATAGAGGTTTGGGGATTTTTACCGTGTGTTTCAACACATCATCATCATCATCATCATCATCACCGTCCAACAGCCCCCCCCCACACACACACACACACACACACACACACACACACAAGACGTCTCCTCCCCCGACAGAGAAGGATCCATCCGTCACATGCATCCATCCAAAGGAGAGGGGGAGGAAGAGGAGGAGGAAGAGGAGTGTTTGTCACTTCAGTCAACATGTCATACTTTATGGATTCTTTTTTTTGGACCCATGTCTCCACCAGAACCTTCTCCAGGAACCTTTTTTTTAGGAACAAGAACTTTTCCTCTCTCTCTCTCTCTCTCTCTCTCTCCGACCCGTTTCACTTTGAACTGTGGCTAAATGATTGATCTGAATGGAGAGCGCTCTGATCAAAGAGTGGTTAAATAAGTAAGACAACGAAAGGTTTGATGCGCGGCCGGCGCTGTGGACACATTTCGGTTGGTACCAAAAAACAACAAAAAAAAAGTATTAAAATTCAGTTCCCAGCTCCGATCCTCGACCCAGAGCTCCTGAGCCCAAAAGCAGAAAAGGCCGTGCTCATCCGTCAGTCCACCGCCGTAGATCAAAATCAATGGTTCTGGTTCCGTTTCATCATAAAGTGCTGCGGGTTCCTGAAAACATCGACCCCTGCAGCGCTCCAGACGCAGTGGACCCGTGCACTCTTAAAGTTCCTGGTACTAAAACAACCATAAACTGCTTAATATCAAGTCATAACCACAACTTTTGGATACATTTCTTGAAGGTGAAGGCTTCCCGTCAGAGTGTGTGTGTGTGTGTGTGTGTGTGTGTGTGTGTGTGTGTGTGTGTGTGTGTGTGTGTGTGTGTGTGTGTGTGTGTGTGTGTGTGTATATATGAGGTGAGCCTCTCTCTCTCTCTCAGCAGCTGAAGTGACGTCAAAACCCGTCAAACCCCCCCCCTCCTCCTCCTCCCCCTCCTCCTGGTACAGGGAGCTACAAGACTGTGAACTTTATAAAGATTAATTTTGTTTTCATTGTATCAATCAAACTGTTGTTGTTTGTTGCGCACACACACACACACACACACACACACACACACACACACACACACACACACACACACACACACACACACACACACACACACACACACACACACCTTCCCCATCGCTCTTCGATTACAGTATTTGCTTTGTTTGCTTCGTCGTTTTATCAAATAAGGCCTTCAGTCGTTCTTTCTCTCCTCTCCTCCTCCTCCTCCTCCTCCTCCTCCTCCTCCTCCTCCACTCTGAACATAACGGCATCCTTTAACAACACGACTCCTTTTGTTGTGAGGCCAGAGGACACAACTAGTTTGAGATTACAAGTAGAAACTCTCGCGCAGGGAATTAGGGGAGCTTTTCTGTGTGTGTGTGTGTGTGTGTGTGTGTGTTTTTGTTTGTGTGTGTGTGTGTGTGTGACAAACACATGATCAGAATTTAAGATTTTTACGAGTGTGTGTTCCGGGCACTTATTGTTTTACCTCTTGCCCGTCGAGCCTTAATAACTGAAGTCAATCTGTGAGGGCCGAACCAGAACCACGGACCGACGGCGCTTTGGCCCCCGAAGAGTCCCGAGAGTCTCCGTTTTGTTAGAGGTCCTCCAGGAGGACCAGGAGGACCTGGAGGACCTGGTCTGCGCAGCATCGGCTCTTGCTCTCTCGCATCGCTCTCTGTCGAAACCAGAACCAGGAAGTTAAAAGTGCTACGTGTCGGCACAGACAAAAAAAAAAAAATCTGCTGCGTCGCTTCATTTTATTTAAACAAACAAGAAGAGGAAGAATAAAAACACAAAAAGTGAAGGGAATGATGGAAACGGGCTTTTTAAATATCGTCTCATTTCACACAAACATTGAGCGGAAACAGCAGAAAGCACAGCGGACGCCTCTGAGGCTTCACGGAGCCAACATGGCCGTCTGTCGGTGGTTCTGGGAGAAACAACCAGGCACCGTGTGTGTCGGGCCACGGGAACCCGTCAGCGCTCTCCTCACTAGCATTTCTACCGGGGGGGGGGGGCTCAACAAAAGTTGTTCTGTTGTCTTAACCCTCAACAACACTCCCCACGTCTCTCCCGACAGTTGCCCCTCTGACCCAAACGGGTCCACGTCTTCAGTGGGCTGAACTTGAATATGCAACATAAAACGCAGACCTCGCTCCCTCTGAACTCAGCACCGCGGCTCCCGGTAAAGAAGCCTGACAGAACCGCCGCCTCAAGAGTTCCTCTTTTCAGAACAGAGCCGTGGGCCCGAGAGCTCCAAAACTAAAAAGTGGAGGCCCCCCCACCCCCCCCCCACCGAGTGTGCGACCGCAAACCTGAAGACCTTTTGTAAAAGAATCTTGCACCGTCGTCATTTCAGAAGCTAGAGGGCGCTGCCGCCGTCGCCGAGATGGAGGTGCAGGTTCTGCGAGCTGAGTGCATGGTCAGCTGTTGCTCCGTGCGCTGCAGAAGAATTTAAAGAAAAAGTCACTGAATTTTGGGATTTTTAAATAAAAAGAAAAATGATTTAATTCTTCATAATCTGAACTAAATTCAGTGACTTGTTTGGATGATTTAGTTCCCCCCCCCCCCGTTTCTCTTAACCCCCCCCCCCCCCTTCGCTTCAACTAAACAGCATCGTTACTAAGCACATCTTTCTAGAAGAGTATATGCATTTGATTGCAATTTTTCTTTCTTTTGTAAACTGTTGATAAAGACATTAAGGACAATGAGAAATAATTAAGATAAATCCATGTACATAAATGTATATAATCAAAAAGTGCAGAGTAAATGTAACGGGTGAATTTCTATTTTTAACACTGACTAGATAATGTGAAACAAAGCTTTTCTTTCTTCTTCTTCTTCTTCTTCTTCTTCTTCTTCTTCTTCTTCTTCTTCTTCCTCCGTTGGTTTGATGAAACGTGTTCCATCATGTGTCGGTTCTTTTCAAGACATTTGTTTTCGTAGTTTCTTAAAAACAACAACAACAAAAAAAAAAGAATTGGTCCCACTTGTGTTGTGCACACTTGTCGCATGGAGAGTAGCCTTCTTCTTGTTTTCTAGTGACGTTGGTGAGCATGTCGGTGTGTTTGAGGCTGTGTGTGTGTGTGTGTGTGTGTGTGGGGGGGGGGGGGGGGGGGGGGCAGTTATTAATTAAGGACCCGTTTATTATTAAAAACAGAGCTCGATGTTTCTGCACTAGACCTCATTTAAAATATCACAGAAAAAAAGGCAGTAACATGTGAGATTTAGTGGATTTTGGGTGAGAACAAATTGTTTCCACTCGAAGAAAAAAAAAAAAATATATATATGTTTGTGGTTATTTTGGATTTGATTGTCGGCTTTAAACTCATATTTTATAAACACATCCGACCTGTTCATAGAGCGCTGCAGGAAGGAGTCCTAAAACCAGGAAGTGAGTCCTAAAACCAGGAAGTGAGTCAGCGTTTCTTACGCTTGTGTTTTAGTTCAGACGTCTGACATCAAGTCCGCGTTCAAACGCAAGCTGAAGAGACGTTAACGTTTAGTTCTCCGATTATAAAAACGGGTCAGTGAACGCCCCTCTGGTGTTTCTTTGACACAGAGATTATTTTTCTCGCAATAATCCAAAATCCAGTGAAAGAATCCCATTTTGCTGTTAGTGGAGGGAACCAGTGACGCTCACTTCCTGTTCCCTGCAGCTCTCTATTGTGTTCCAACAGGAAACAGGAAACAACCCACTACGGTCTTCACAAATCCTGTTTTCCACCATTTTTTTTCGCCCTCCCGGTTGCTCTTCAGACATTGAAGGAAGTTAAAAAAAAAAAGTTTGACACAGAATGTTCAACGATGTTTGCATTTGATTCTACGGAGCCCTTTATTTACCCCCACGTAGCACATGTTTGGGTCCTTGTGTACCTGTTAATGATAATCGCTTTACAAGCACACTGATCAGCAGCAAAAATGTGGTATTTTCTACACTGAGAGTCGTTTCGCCTCGGACTAAGTCTGGTGTCGGTGTTGCAGGGAAACCGATGCATGCGTTTGTGTTTATTTCCTGTTTTTTTGTTGTTTTGTTTTTGTTTTTTGTGCGAGCTTGTTTCCCCCCCCCCCCCCCCCCCCCTCGGTATTCTTCTAAATATTCTGTTCTTGTGCGAAGCGGGAATGTCGACCTGCGAACAGACAGTGAGACCTTTGATCCCCGCGGAGAGCTTGACGGGATCGGGTTCTCGTCACTGACCGAGTCCGTCTGAGTGCCTCGACTCACCTCTGCAAATCACAAAGTTTAGGTATTTTCTATTGAATGCAGTAACTTATGGGCCAGTACTATATTTACTCAGTGCAATGCAGTTATCATTATAATAATACAATTATTAATAATATTTTTTGTTTTAGTTTTTTTTGTATTTGTACAGAACAAATGTGTAAAGATCAGTGAGGAAAACGTGAGCTTTTTGATACTGTGACTCATAGTGTTTAAAAGTCAGTTTCTCCCTGTACAGTTGTGATTATTTGACCCTTCCTCCTTCTTCTTTTATAGAATAAAACATGTTTTTGGTGCAATTTAACGCCGGCTGTTTCTGTGTCGTTTATTATGAATGAGTGCGTTTTCTGATCCGGGATCCAGTGCATCATCGGTGTCATGGAGGAGGTCCTCGGGGAAGAAATAAGCAGATTTTTTATATATATTTTTTTGGTATAATTATTTGTTTTTGAGGAATAAACAGGAAGGAAGAATTACACATTTGTTGAAATAACTTTGGAACCTTGAATATGTATTTTAATCTCATATATTTAATGAGGCACTGGAGCAAATAGTAAGAATATATCTGATAATATTACAACAAATATGTTTTTCAACATTGAAACATTATCGTCCACTATCAGCAAAGTTAGAAATGTAAAAGTACGGGTCACCAGCATTTAGAAATTGCCATATGCTAATTTGAATTTATTGGGGAATTTGCATATTTAGCATTAATTTGCAGAATTATGGACAATATTGGAGTGGTGTTTGTGGTTATTGAGGAGGCTGAATCTATTTCACATTTTCTAAACGGCGGTTTAAACCAGAAGTGGCGACAGTTGAACTCCTGATGGGCCGATTTGAAGTTTCAGTCACTTTAGAAGTTTTAGGGAACGCTGTCTCCTTTAGATTGGACAGATAATTTATGCATTTGAAATATTCATGCGTTATTTTTCCACTGCACATTTGCCCCTAATTATTTCCCCACACTTATTTTAGTTCAGTCCTGTATACATTATTATCACACTGCTTATGGCATTCATAACTACACGTTCTGTACTGAAGGTTGTCCCAGAGGATCGGTGAGTTGAGATGTCTTCCAGAAGAGGGAGCACCAGGACAGAGGACGAGGACAACCGATGGAATCTCACCAGAGGGGACAAAACGACAAAAGGATCCGACTGAAGACGCAGCGTCAGCAGAGGAAACCATCAGAAACATCAAAATAATGATGATGATAATAAAATAATAAAATAAAATAAAAGAATAAAAGAATAATACAAATAAAATACTAATAATAGTAATAATGAAATATAAAAATAAAATAATAAAATAAAATAATAATAAAATAATAATAAAATAAAATAAAATAAAATAGAAATAAAATAAAAATAAAATACTAAAAATAGAATAATAATAATAATAATAATAATAGTAATAATAAAATAATATCAAAAATTTAAATAAACAAAATAAAAATATAAAAAAAGAAAAAAAAAATATTGATAAAATAATGATAAATATAATAATAATGAGCTCATTTAAAATGCTATTTATTCTCATAAAAAGTTACTGAGCTTATGTTAACAGAAAGAAACATAGGCTCCTTCATTTGCAATACAAAAAGGAGGAGAACACTGAGATCAAACTAGGTTAATGAATAAAAAGTGTAGAGAATAAAGTGCATGAGTAGAGTCATAAAAAGCTCTCATTGTGTGTGTGTGTTGAATGAAACTCTCTACTTGGGTTTATTAGCCTCCTGCAGTCATGATCAGGCCAATCATTAACACGCGGCGTCGCATTCACACAGATGCAGACGGAGACAGACACACTAACCATATAAAAACGCAATAAAGGACGAGAACTTTGCCGCTTTGTAATTTGGCGGCCTGCGAAACTGAAGGTCGCGTCGTGGATCACACCGACGAGCCGCCGTCAGAACCGCTTCTCCGTCTCCAAAGTCTAAGATGATGTTTGTGCAGAGCGTCAGAGCAGGATGTGATTTAATAAAACAATGGGATGTTTATAGAAACGTCGTGTTGTATCAGCAACCACGTTTTATTACAATTGTGCAACCAATTACAACTCTCTGTGACTCTACAACCCACTCACTGTGACTCAGCGGACGCTGTCACGCATCAGAGCCCCGCATCGGTTCAGACAGGTTCCAAACCGCTCACTGCCGTTAGCCAAGAGAACTTTCAGCGCTTTTTGGATTTGTCACCTCAGAAAGAAGTAGCCATTGTGGAGCGAATAAACACAGCAGAAGAAGAAGAAGAAGAAGTTGCAAAACAGAAACAACGATCCTAAAGTCCCTCTAAAGCCCTAAACCCTGAACCCTGAAGGTCTTAGAAGACGTCACCTGGTAAATGGTAAAGTGTGAGCGACTGTGAGGGCCTGAAAATAAACAAGTTTTATATTTTTTACTCCCTTACTTCCAGGTTCTCGTGTTATGAAATGAGAGGTAATTGTCAAATAATGTATTTACTCGTTTTTGTCAAAACCAGCTTGAATAACAAAATGTCTTTAACCCTTAATGTTTCTGTGTAAACGTGCCATGCTCAACACCCAATGTGCCGTCCTCTCCGTTTACATCTCCACGCTCCCCCCCCCCCGGTAACCCCCAGTGTTTAACGTCCAAATTGCTAGGAATTGTGGGTAAGTGTGCAGAAAAGCGGACTTGCGTAAAGGGTTCATAAAAAGGCTCAAAATGTCAGAGAGAGAGAGAGAGAGAGAGAGAGAGAGAGAGAGAGAGAGAGAGAGAGAGAGAGAGCGAGCGACACGCTCACGGACTTTACGGGAATGTGCGAGTGTTTCATGTTGTCCAGAGGCGAAGACAATATTAATATACATACCCATATATATATATATATATATATATATATATATATATATATATATATATATATGAGTTAAACGTATGTGTTATTGAGGACGTTTTTATCCTGTTTCCATTTTCTAACGCAACACTACAAAATGTGCTACATGGGTGGAAACACTGCGAGTGAAGTGAATTAAACTACCCACATGTCTTTTTTTTTTTTTACATGTTGGTGAATTAGCTTTTATCAGTGGTGTTACAGACGACTAGCACTGGATTACTTTTGATACTGAAGAAAACCCCTCAAAAAGGTGAGATTATTGGATCTGTACTTCTCAGAGCATATCACGCTGTGAAGGTTTGAAACACAGAGTGTGTCAATCAGGCGTTAATGAGGAGGATGTATCCTCTTTATGTTACCTCTGTGTGTTGACACATCGTTCTGTTAACCACCTCAGAGGACTGAGGACACACCGCTGCTCAGTTTCTGAGGACCCGACTGGAGTCGAGTCCAAGCTCAGAGCAAGAACTGGGCGGCTGGAGAGGAAGCCGTTCCCTGAGACCCCAACTGCTCCGAGCGCCATCCTAAGCATCCTAAGCATCCTAAGCATGGTTCAGCATCCTAAGCATCCTAAGCATGGTTCAGCATCCTAAGCATCCGAAGCATGGTTAAGCATCCTAGGCATGGTTAAACATCCTAGGCATGGTTAAACATCCTAGGCATGGTTAAACATCCTAGGCACGGTTAAGCATGCGTGTCCTTTAGGTCTGTGTGTGCAAAATAAAAAGAACTCAATGTTCTATCGAAGGATTAATAAAATAAATGATGGCAAAAAGAAGTCAACAATGTCTTATTAGGATAAAGTATACTGTATTACTGCCCCATGTAATTGTAAAATGAGTTGTGCCCGAAGGCATGCAGCCACAGGATGCCAAGAACTGAAATAGTTCTTCCAACGGCTTTCAAATGAAGTCACTTGTTGATTTGACAAAGCACATCTTTATTACTGTCAATTGGAAGGAAGTTGTGTTCGCAGAAACTCTTGATCTGTATCTCCCCTCTCCCAACACACTCATTTGTCCGCAGGTAAATAAACGTAGATATAGAGGGCCGAGTCCTCCAGACCGGTGGTTTTTGATATCATCCTTCGGTGTATGCTTTGTGGGTTTGGTCGGTGTTGTCCGAACTGATCCCTTCACGTCTGAGCGACAGTCTGCAGCCGCTGAGGGTTGTTTCGACAGCTCCGTTTGGCTGCTTTCCCTTTTCCCTCCCCCTCCTCATGTGTCAGTCGAGCATGGCATTTCATCAGCGGCACCGTGTCGTAAACGTAAACGGTTAAAAAACAAAAAACAACAACGCCTAAAAACCGGTCCGACCGCGAGGACAAAAGGATCCTCTCCTTGAATGCTCACTCTGACCTCAGACAGCGGATCTTGTTGCCCCAGTTTCTATTTTCTACCGTCGCTTGTGATGTCTCTGCACAGGTGATCCAAAAGAAAACAGGATGAGGTTTCTTTCAGACCCGAGGACTCCCTTTTCAAACATGTTATGTTCCATCTGATAAGTTCTAATGTTAAATAGTTCTACATGCTTTTATGTTTATTGTTGAAACTCTGTGCTGCAGCTATTCTTGGCCAGGACTCGATTGAAAGAGATATCTTTGATCTCAACGGGAAAAACCTGTTTAAATAAAGGCTAGATATAAAAAACAAAGATACTCGGTTACATTAGAAGTAAGGTGAACCAATCGAACGCGGCCTCTATTTTCCCTTTAATTAGCAACAAAGTCTGGAGTTCTTTTTATCAAACTTCTTGTGAACGTTTAAAGAGATGATTCTGGAATTGCAGACTCGTAAAATAAAAGGGTCACCAAAAATTAAAAAGCTTTTTTTTCCCCCGACAGATCACACAAAGACCAACGTGCGAAAAATACGAGTGTCTTTTGTCAGTTTGAGCAGGCTTGATTATTTGGGACTTCTGTCAAACATTTTCAAAATGAATGACAAAGAGGGGCGAGCACACCTGAGTTGGGACTTAAAGAGGAAATCAGCTCAAACCCATCTGACTTCACACCTGATTTCAATGATTTTCCATCATTTGCACACACATGCAGGTGTTTTCACTTGTTCCAGCTGATTGGAGCTCTGCTCAGATAAAAGTTGGGTAGATACCTAAATAGGTAACTTTAACCTGGACCTTATCATCTCATGTTTTTGTATCATAATCGCTCGGGGCAAACTGCTCTCCGTCAACCTACGTCCACTAAATATTCTTGTTGTTGTGGCACTGACAAGCTCAGATTTTTATGATAAATGTCTGACAATATCATGGAAATAACCCTGCAGAGAAAAATAAAAATAGAAGTCTCGTTGTGAACTCTCACGTCACTCTCACATTGTTGAAGTGATCTAAATACTCGGCCGTGTCTTTGAAGATTGTTTACTTAACAATAAGCTTCTATTTCTGTCCTCTGACACAACAAACAAGTCACATGACAATTCATTTATTTATTTATCCTCCATTTCTTCACCCAATTGAGATTTAAAATAAATCTGTATTACGATGGTTACCTGGACAAGAAGGCAGCAAAGTTAAACGTTAACATGAAGAAATGAAGATGAAAAAACTAATCAATACATGGAGTAAAAACTGAAGTCTGTGCATCAGCAAAGGAGGTTTACAGAAACAGATAAAGAGGCATCAAGACAAAATCATTTTAAACAGTTTGGGGTTAGCTTTTGTGTAAAACTGTAAAATTAAAAAAACTCAATCTTCATCCACACACTCTTGTGACAGCGTAGAAAAGCACATTACTAATCAACAGATAAGTGACAACTTTGTTCGGCTCATTTTCTGTAACCAGTGTAGCATTAAAGCATGGTGGAATTAGTAATCTAGCAAGCTAACTAGCAGACAAGCTGGCAAGTTAGCTTGCGAATTCCACCATGCTTCAATGCTACACTGGTTACAGAAAATGAGCCGAAACAGTGGGCTGGTGGCCAGCGGTGCCTCCGCCTCACTCCCCTCCGGAGAAGGACAAGCTAGTTAGCTAGCTAGCTAACTAGCTGACAAGCTAGCTGGCTCGCAAACTAGCTGACAAGCTAGCTGGCTTGCTAACTAGCTGACAAGCTAGCTGGCTTGCTAACTAGCCAGCCAACCTTTGCCAGAGCTGTGCCCGCTCTCTTCTCTGGTAGCTGAACCAAACAGTTCAACGTTCATCTGCTATTCTATTTCTATGTTCCATGACTTAAAAAATGTAAATTAACAGCTGTAAAAAGATGTATTTTTGTACGTTTTTTTTCAACCTTTGCATCAACTATTCAACTGCACAATCCACGCCGAAGCGTCTTTTATTCTGCAGTGCCTGTTTCCCCAGACAGATATTTAACTCCACAGAGAGGATTTTTAGGCAGCGCTGCAGAATCCTCAAGACATGTTTTAACAGGAGTTTTACTGCTGCAACTGTGGAATGAGCGGCGAGCTTCACCAGGCCCTCGGGTGAACGTTCAGGAGGCCGAGGCCAAAGAAATGTACCTGAGCACCAAATGAAAAGGCAAATGATTGTAGATTAACAGGTGAGTCATCTGAGTACCTGCAGGGGAACAGCCTGTTGCCAACATCTCCGTCTGCGAACATCAGGACAGGTTGCAAATATGCAAAAGACTGATCTGCTCTTTTCAATACTTTAAAATTTATTATTGACAGTCTGTACAGAGTTTCATTGCATTCCATCCTATAGTTGTTGAGGAATTTAACCCAAAGCAGAAACATCACTGTGGCTTCTAGAGGAAAAGTCATTAGTATTCATCGTCTGGGAACCTTGTGCAAATGCATCATGTAGATGTTGCGTTATTTGCATTTTTTGTGGTGGGTTAATTCCAGATAACTGCAAGTTCCATTGGCTTTTTCAATGGACATTGTTGTGATATTTAAACATACCATCCGTCAACAGGAAATGAAAACCTCTTGTCTATGAAAACCGGTATCTTAAGCCAGTTTGTGGCGCTTCAGAACTCCTCAAATGTTGGAACAAATTTTTTTGTTCGCCATGCATTTCCGTAAAAACTGCCATTTCTGGAAATCTACAAAGTTGAGTTCTCTGAAGATCCGCAGCAGTGAATTTAGTGATGAAATAGAGAACGGAAATTGTAAAAACTTGTTGTGTCCATAGCGCTTTGCATTGTGGGACACGGTACCCTTATCTGATGCATGCTAACAACAAATCAGTGCTACATCAAGGTATTATTGACACGCTGCAGATTTTGTTTGCATATACATGCTACATTTTGTATGTACTGCTAGTAAACTATGCGGTTTTGAATATAGCTCTTTTTTGTAAATATGCTGGATGTCTTCTGCATCATCTTATACACGTTTTATTCACAAAACACACAAGCTGCACTGTAGATTCACAGTAAGTTGCATCAAACACGTTTCTTGGTACTTCGTGACATGCAGATCAAAGAGACTAACACCCTTGCATACACATGCAGAATACACTACGTGTTAACATCAAGGGCGTTGTCCCGGAGAATGAGGCAAATCTCTGAGTCTCCCTGCTGAACACATGTTGGCACAAACATAATGATTACTTTCGCTGCCAGTAAAAATACAGCGGTGGACTCCACCCTCTCTGCCTTTATGCCTTTTGTACTGCCACTTATTATTCTGGCTTAATTGTTGGCGTCTCCCCCCCTCCCCGTCAAACCGGCATGTTCTTTTGTGTCACGCAGCCCCAGCGGAGCTGCCTCGCCGGCGGAGTTACCTTTCACCTGCCACGTCATGCAAAGACAATCAGCTACCTCCAACGTGCCGTAACGGTTCAAAACTGTCGATGCGGGGGAATGATTAACTCTGCTTCCTCTATGTTTGGTTATTTTTGTCAAAAACTGTCAATATCCTCTTTTTGATGTTTGACCCAATCTATTATCTCCTCACAAATAGAATGTTATCGCAGTCGTGCAAAAAAAAATAAATGTGTGACTCATCTCACACAATTGACAACTGAACTCTGACGCCAATAAAAGCGATGCCAAAAACTCTAACGCTCATCTGACACTAGCTGTGTTTCCATTCACATATTTGTTACCTGTGTATGTTTGAAGTATCGCATCAGAAAAGCTATAAAGGAAACGACAAAATTCGATAGAACTTTCTTATTTGAAAAAAAAAAAAGATGCTTTTATGCTCGGTTGCCTTCGTCAAAAAAAAAAAGAGTTAAATGGGATACAGTTTTGTTCTGACGTAAGTGAGCATTTTAAGTCACATGACTTCTTCCCATTGCGTGCGAGAGCTGACAATAGCTGGCAAGAAAGACAAATTTAAACTTGCCCCGTTCCCATTCCTGAAGAACCCTCTCCGTTGGTGAGATGGTTGAGCCATGTTTTCGTCCACCATGTATATACCGGCACACCAATGCGTCACGTATAACCAAACTACGCCTCACGTAAATTTATTCGCTGGAAACTTCGCTTGACAATTGAATTGACAATTTTCTTTGGTCTGAATCATAGACGATTTCGCCATGTTGTTTTTTTTCGCAACCAATGAACAGGAAGTGACCATATTTGGACTGAGGAGTGACGTAAAGACGCCGTATAAATCTCTGGTAAGAGACCTGTCAATCACTGTGTAGCCCCACCCTTAAAGCATCCCCTGCTTTATGGTCTGTTTGACTCTAAATGGACCATAATGTACTAAATGAACATCATGCTGTATTGAAGAAGACTTGAAACTCGAGATTGAGACCATAAACTCATGTTTACAATGTTTACTGAGGGAATAAATCAAGAGAGAAGTAGAGTCATTTTAGACTAGACTTCTATACGACCAGAGGAGTCGCCCCCTGGTGGACACTAGAGAGAATGCAGCTTTAACACGTGAAGCTTTGAAGAACTTTAAAGAACCGGAGGTTGCCTCCTGGTTTGAATCAAGTTCATTGCTCAACTCACGACCTTTGAACAGGAGTCACATGGTTGAACTCTCTCCGGACGTAATGTGAAGCGCATAAAGACAGAATTATAAAAGACGAGCCAGAATACGTGTTGATCAGAGCTCTTTGGTTGACGAGAGAAGTGAGAGTGAATCAGAACGGAACATTTGCAGGCTGAGGAACCAAAACATTAAGCTGAAAGATGCTAAAACGCTCCGTAAAGCAGAGGGGAACTGTGACCCGTTCCACATTAATCAAAGAAACAAGAAAAACCTGCTATTATTTTATGAATCCTTTTATTATTTCATTGCAGCATTTTGCACAAAACTGAAAACAAAAGCATCGTTGTTCTTATCAATTTGTACATAAACTGATAAATTCTCTTACACACGAGTATCAAAAAAAACAACAATTAAACAAGCATTCACATACAACCGATCTAAAATCCCATTAGTCAAAAAAAAAAAAAAAAATAGAAATATTAATATTATAATAGGAAATAAAACCAAACAAATATTTACAAAGTGTTCTGTTGAAACTAAAAGTAGTTATGTACACAGTGGGCGGTCAGCTCCTTGAGAGAGACGGGAGAACTTTTAAAACAATCGTAGTGTTGAAATAACAGACATGACATTACTAACGCACACACACACACACACACACACACACACACACACACACACACACACACACACACACACACACACACACAGAATGCTAGAAACAGTGAAGAAAAGGTGAGATCAGGTGTGGGTCATAACGAGATAAGCTCCCACGGAAGACATTTAAAGTCGTCACCCTGACGAACCAGAAGACGTTGACTCTTGATTTGCAACCCTTCGAATTCCCCGTCAAACATTCGAGCTACGCCACTGCACAGAAATGCACGGGCATCCCAACGCCGAACGGCACAACAGACTCTGCGATCCGTGAGAGCGCAATTCACCAAGCCGCATTAAAATCAATCATGATTACATAACAGGTCCGTCCACCCGTCTCTGTCTTTCTCCAGTTGAAGTGTTGAACAAATACAGGAGAGAGAGAGAGAGAGAGAGAGAGAGAGAGAGAGAGAGAGAGAAAAAGGGGGGAAAAAAACCAACCTCAGCGCTGAAAAGAAACGGTGAGCTAAACCGCAGACTGTCGTCAGAGGAGCTTGGTCGCTGTGGCAACAGGTAGTGTCATGGATACAAACATTGGCGAATCCCTCCGCTCTCTGAGCTCGACAGGTATTACCTGTGCTCAAACAAGCACAATTAGGCGATTATTAACTTTTCCACAGAGAGATCTCTGATTGTGTTGATGATTTGTTTACTCTCTCTCTCTCTCTCTCTCTCTCTTTTTAAGGCTCTTAAAAAGGGAGATTCAACATGGAATATTACTCATATTAACATGTTAAAAAACAACAACAGAAAAAGGTTGTCAAGTATGAATCTCATTACATTCTTTGTATTCTCAGACACACATATGCACACGTCTATAAACAGGTATTTACAACGGCGGGACGTACAGCTCCTTAAAAGTTCATATGTGATGATGAAAGATGGTGGCAGTGATGATGATGATGATGATGATGATGGTGATGATGGTGGCAGATTTATGGAAAAACAAAACTGTTCATGTTGTTGTTGTTGTTGTTGTTGTTGTTGTTGAGAGTAAAAAAGTTTTTTCCACGATGTAATCAGAAGGAGGCCGACGCCACAGTCCTGATGACCCATATTTGCAGAAAGTAAAGCGTGTGTGTGTGTGTGTGTGTGTGTGTGTGTGTGTGTGTGTGTGTGTGTACACGAGTTGGACCAGTGCATGTTTTTTCAACTGTCTAGTGATGAGAACAGACACCAAAATCATCTCTGAGTCCCTGGTGGATCATTAGCTCGATGATTGACTGATTGATTGATTGACTGATAGCAGACGGTCGCCGTTATCTCGGTAACAACACGGAGCCGTCGACGGTGGACGACGACGAAACTCGTTTTATTCCCTGAAATTACATAAGTTACGTTCCTCGAACACATCGCATGTGTGTGTGAGGAACACTTTGGTGGGTAAAAACAACCGAATTAAAGCTTAAAATTGTGATATTTCATCAAAACGTGTCGGCCCAAAAAGAAACCGTTTGCTTTAACCAGATCCTGTAAAAAAAACAAAACTTTCTGAGCTCCTCGGTGCAACTGAGAACGGTGGCGTGACTGAACTGCAGGCTGCTGAACACCGAGCAGACAGGCGAGGACAGGTAAGTACTTTAATATATACAGCACCTGGGGCCTTCATTTCTTTTTTTTCCCCCAATATTGCTACCATTGTGTTTTTCCTTTTTATATGATTTATGGCATAAAAGCTGTGTTGTTCTGCACACTATTGTTTGAGTCCTCTCTACTTCTTGTCCCGATTGTGCCGTTTTCACTGAGGCGCAGGACTTTTTTTGCCACGGTAAGAAATAAAACAAAAAAACACTCGGGTCGGGGTTCAGACGAGCTCGCCTGAAATGTCCACTGCAGATGTTTCAATCTAAAGATCCTTCAAAAAAAACGTGGATTTTTTCTCGCATATCTTGTTTAAGAGACGTCTGCCATCGCTCGGTTTACGTCGGCGTGGAGCACCGGAGTGAAACGCGGGGATGATTTTGGTACCGTGTGGGTTTGAGTTCAGGTGGGCTGTGGCGTCGCGGACGCCGCTCTCTCGCGACGGGTTAATTCTGGTGGCGCTTCATGTGCAGGGCCAGGTGGTCGGAGCGCGAGAAGCAGCGGCTGCAGGCGATGCACTTGAAGGGTTTGGCTCCGGTGTGTTTCCGGTAGTGTCTGGTGAGCTCGTCCGATCGGGCGAAGCGCCAGTCGCAGCTCTCCCACGTACAGCGGTACGGCTTCTCACCTGCAAGAGAGACGTCAACCACCGTCAGAAAAGTCCCCACGTGTCAGGTGCTGCTCAGTTAACACCAACAACACGTTATGACGTAACAAAATATTCATGTCGTTACTTTAAAGGAGGACTGTTGCTTCATTCACGAATCAAACATGCAGCGTTGCAGTCACAAAATATTGATTCATTAATACAATAATGCTGAGTTGTTACATTCCTGAGGAGTACAGTTTGTGTCAGCACATCTTTGTTGTTACTGACACACCTTTTTCTTTTACAACCAAGTGTGTGTGTGTGTGTGTGTGTGTTAATAATACTAATCTTTATTTGTATAACACGTTTCATACAGACTCTGAAGCTGAAAGTGCAAAACATTTTAAAAAAAATGCATAAAAACAGAAAACCTTCCTTTTACAAATAACATTTTTGAAGAGAAGCATGCACTTACATTTTAAGCATCGTTTAAACAATTTCAACAGATTGAGAACGGTGGGTGAAAACACGTCATTTCCTATAAACTCTTCACAATAAAAGCCCCGCGTTGTTTTTGCTGCCGACTCTTCCTCCCCGTAGTAATAGTCGACTCGTTTTAACTTAAAGTGAGAATAACAAAGCTCTGCTAATTCTTCACAATAAAAGCCCCCCCAGTTATTTTTAAAAAAGCTTTTACTTTGAAGCAGCCACATGAGGAAACGTTGTGTTTTCATCATCAGTGACTCAACGGGACACACTCTACCATTTCGACATCAATTCCACTTTCGTTGGTGAAACTTTTGTCGCTCATCATTCGGGCAGTTTTGCACAAGAAGCGGATATTTGACTGATCGCTCGTTGTGCCTCGGGCTCTGCTCTCAGCGGGAGAGAATGTAGGACAGACAGGACCCGGACCAACAAGTCCTCACAGCGAAATGATGAAACGGGTCGTTTACGTATCGACGGCGGCCGGACGAAGACCCGCCAGCTGTTTCAGGTTTTGGAAGCTGAACAAGCTTTGTTAAAAAGGAACCCTGGAGTCAGACTACGGAGCGATGTTTAAAAACCATCTGGACCCCAAAACCCGTCGGCAGGGGTTGACAAGCGTGTTTTTCTTTAAAACGACACCGCTTATCATCAACAGAAGCCGTAAAAGACTTCATTATAGGCAGATTTTCAGCTTCCCGACGGTCCTTGAACACATCATGTGCGCATCAACGCTTCCAAAACAGAAGCTTAAAATTGTGACATTTCATTAAAACATTTCATTCGACATGTTCTCATTTTAAAATCTCGCCCCTGGATGAACCGTCTGCTTTAACCAGATCCTGTTAAAAACATCAGTGAAGCCATGATTGACTCATCTGAGACCAACAGTCGTGTGGCAACAAATCAGAGACACTTTGGGCTGAACTTCAGGAAGTGAACACAGAGAGGAGAGGAGAGGAGAGGAGAGGAGAGGAGAGGACACATGACAATAGTTCACACATACAGCATGCAGAGCCTCCATATTTGTTCGTTTAGTTCGAACCTCACACGATCTCAAAACACGGACGTAAACAATGCAAACAATAGGAAATACTCAAAACAAAAGGAAACGCATTAATTAATGATTCATTACTTTACAATAAGAAGGTAATTCTGGATAATAACAGAACCTGTAAAGCCCAGAAGAACAACTTATCCCCCTGCTCCACCCAGACGTTGACGTTTCTCCGCTGTTGCCACACAGCGAGCTAATCATCAACGAGGAGAATAAAAAGCTCCGTTCAACAGGCTGGTATGCACACAAGTCATCTTTCATAAATTAATGTCAAGAGAATCAATGCAGGGAATGAGCACAAACAAGCCCGGGAGATAACGACACAATAACGTTCCTTTAACCGGGGTTTGATGCGTTCAAACTACGTATTAAATGCTGTGTGTGTGTGTGAGAAAATGTCTTCTTGAAGTTTGTCATTTCAGGACAAAGTTTGAGTGTCATGCTTTTCCTTTTTTAAAGCAGCATGTATCATGTACATGTCATCATGTAATGGTAACTGTCGGTGGATTTAGGAGAAATCTACAGGCACAAAGTAGAGAAATAACGCGTGAAAGACGACGTGTTGTGGAAGCTTCGTCTTTAAATTGATCGCTTCGTGTGTCTTTTTTTTTTGGGTTTTCCTGGAGTTTCTCGCATTAATGCCACAAATTGTAAAACCTCAAAATGGCCGAAAAGCCCCAGAAAGGAGACTCTGTTATCAGCTGGCGTCGAAGGGAGTTTGGCCGTTTGGGTCGTCAAGTGCTCGTTAGCAGCGCGGGCCTCGTTAGCGCTGATTAGATAGCCTCCGCTATTGACCATCAATCACTCAAGTGACAGCCATTAGCGGAGCGATGGGGGTCCAAAGAGCACGGGGGGGGGCCTGATCCAACAAATCCAACAGATCAGAGGCACTGCAGCCTCCTAGCAGGACCACATCCTGTTTCTACAGTTAATCGCTCAGTGTGTGTGTGTGTGTGTGTAGAGGTGGAGTACAAATGTCTCCATATAAAAAGGCTCTCGAGCCGCAGGTGTGTTTGGTTTTTTGCTCTATAGTTGCGCCACCGGGGTCAAAAGCGCAGACTATTATCCCGGAGGTCTGGTGAAACACGGCACACACACACACACACACACACACACACACACACACACACACACACACACACACACACACACACAGAACAAACACACTAGAGTGGTATATATATATATATATATATATATATATATATATATATTTATGCCAGAAGGTCGGGGGGGGAAGCCACCCCTCACCCATCCATTCTTGCTCTCATTCTCCTTTAGTCTAAAGAAGAACACTTCCTGAAGTATTCATGGAGCATTGGTCTATCTGACTGCAGTGATTGGTCTATTTGTGTGTTTCTCTGTGAATCCATCTTTTAGCGTTTGGAAGCGTGTCGACTCAAACAGGTGGATGGTGAGCAGACGCTCAAAAGCCTTTACAGACAGCAGCTGTTTGATCAGGTGGCCGATTCAAAACTGTCATCTCTCTTTCTCAAACACACATAAACACTAATGAGTTATTGAATACGTCGTGACCCATAATGGATAAACACTGTCTCTCTCACACACACACACACACACACACACACACACACACACACACACACACACACACACACACACTAAGTGGACATGGAGTGTAACAGCACATCCATCACTGAGACAAAAAGGCTTTTGTTGCTGAAGTGACCTTTGTTAGGACGTATATTTTGGTTTTGGTCGGGAGCTTTGAGTCACTCTGCTGCCTGACAAATAAAAGCTTCTCCTCTGATTACTGCCCATTTATAGTTATAGCTTTAGAATAAAGACATACAATGAGATTCTAATCAAGGCTTTATGAAGATACAATGTAGAAATGACACCGAATTGATTTTGAATCAATAGTTATGAAATATATACATGTTTTTATTAACTTCATTAGCGTGCCTAAAGAATCCTGCAAGCACCTTTAAAAAAAACTATATATAACTATATATATATATATATATATATAGTTAGTATATATATTGTTAGTATATATATAGACAAACGTTTATTCCTTTACTCAGATTACACAAAAAGTAGTTTTATGACAGTTTTCCTAAAATAAGATTTAAAAAAAATAGCAAAATATCGCCTTACAATATCACGATATATCACGATATATTATGGTCTTACTCAGACTCGGACTCTCCGACATTAAACTTTATTCAATTTCCTAAATGCAACTGAATGAAATCACAGTGAAACAACCTTTCAATATAAAATCCCCAGATCTTTGAAACCACACGCAGTCGTACTTCTTCTCCGTCAAACCGCTCACGCTCCCTTTAATACCTCAGGAGTACGACAATCGCATTTTACAAGCGTCTCTCCGGCTGTTTTTCCTGAGTCAAAGAGCAAACACCCTCAGGCTCTCCGGGACGCCCATAAACTCTTTGTGGACCTCTTAGCTTTTATCAGCTCGGTTAGTGTTTGTGAAGAGGGCTGGAGGGTTCCCTAATCAGGCTGATAGCACTCTACTCTTTACACACACATGTACACACACACACACACACACACACACACACACACACACACACACATGCGTGCTAACACAATCACAAAAGTCGACGTTCAGAGCTTAAACGACTGCCGAGTCCACGGTCAAGGTTGCCCCCCCCCCCCCCCCCGTACTGGTGTGTAGACCGACGCACGTAACGCAGAAACCAAAGTTCGCCAGTTCACCGAGCCCCGCCCCCTGAACCTTTAGCCGTTAGCCGTTAGCCGTTAGCGACACGCGCTGAGGTTTTAGACGGTCACAGGTTTTAGGACTGTTCAAAATTGGCCAAAAGTGACGTTTAAACTATTCCCTCTAAAAAAAAAAATACACACATGTTCGAACTATTCAAATATCTATTTTTGTGCATTTTGTCCAAAAAAACAACCTAAAGAAGGCGTCAGCTGGCTGGGGGGGGGGGGGGTCGTCCGTACCGTTGCACGACTATCAGAGGCTCCATGGTAACGGCTGATCCGTCCATTAATAACATCACAGCTGGAGCAGGGATTCAACTCCAATCGTCAGCATGATGTCAGAGTATAGTCAAAAAATTTCACGTATAAGTAAAAGTGCAAAAGTATTATCAGCAAAATGTACTTAAAATATCAAAACAAAACATCGCCATTGTGCAGAAACACTTTAATTATGAATAATTTATTGCTTTATTGGATGTTACTACTTAGCGTTTGAATTGTTCTATACATGACTGGTTAGTCTCAGGTTTAAGGGTAAAGCACTGCATCATATTTTATCATCTCCTCGTATGTTTTCGACGTAAAATCTTAATCTGAAAAGTCCATTTTATATTTTATGTAGTGAAGTGGAAGCATAAAGTAGCATGAAATTAATATAAAAGTTAAAACTAAAGTAGAAGTACCTCAAAACTGTGTACTTTTCAGTTAAGCAACCGAGTCTAAACAACCAGTAAAAGAGCTTTGAAGAGCTCACGAACACCAGGAAGGTTTATAGTAACACACATATTACATATGCACATATTATATATACACATATATATACACACACACACACACACAACGGGAGCAAAAAACATCCTGTAATCTCGGGACCTGCTGTCAGCTTGACTTGATTTCTTAGTAAAGAAAACTTGTGAAAAGATGATCATTTCCAAAAGTAGGTTACCTTTGGTGAAGAAAATGAAAGTGATACCTACTGAAACACACACACACACACACACACACACACACACACACACACACACACACACACACACACACACACACACACACACACACACACACACCTTCCTGGTACTATGGCCCTAAGGAAAGAAAAGTAATACCTCCCTTCCACGACGTAGACGCACAACGAGTGGAAAGCATGAACCGGCGAGTGGACGCACCGCAACAAACGTTTTACTGGTTTCAGCTTCTCAAACGTGAACATTTTTTCTGCTTTGTCTGTCGCGTTGCTTTGCTGCGGTATCTCTTGTATTTGCTGGATAGGTGATTGTGTGAGTTGAAGGTGTGAGCACTCGAGTGGGCAAACAGAGAACTTCATCAATCAACTTGTGGATGAAGATAAAGCACGGTCAACAGCAAAACGTTCACGTTGATGCAGGACTTTCCAAAAGGTAACCCGAGAGTCTTTATGCGCAAATGTATCCTAAATATAATACAGGTGTTTTAGAGACGAGAGGAGAGGCGGTATGTGACACAGTGTGGAACGCTCTGGTTCAGGGTTTTGTTATTTTTGCTTCGAGAATATTTCCTGCAGTTAAGAACCCAGTGATTCTTCACATGCTCGAATCATGAGTCATCATCAAACTGAATGGAAACAAGACGAGGCAAGCCCGGGTTTTTGTCGGATCGTCGGTGAAGCCCCGTTTTTTTTTTTTTTTTGGATTGACGTGATTTTTTTTTTTTTTTTTACACGCGACGCGACACAAATCGCCTAAACGTGGCGCGACTCTCCGCTCGCTGCAAATCGCAAATGTACAACGCCGCAAACCCCCACGCTAAAGTACACCATCACACCAGGGGACTTTTGACCGGGTGAACATTTTGAGGAATCAAAAAGCCCCCCCCCCCCCCCCCCCCCCCCCCCAAAAAAAAAGCCCATTAAAACTGCTGCACATACTCGTATGAACACTGCGTTGGTCACCCAGGCAGTAAGAAGCGTTCAAAAGGCCACATCGCTGTTGTAGCCCAGCATGAAGAAACACAAACATTTCACATCACGCCTACGGGGAACAGAAGACTTAGTTTGATTTATTTGACATAATGTTAATAAAAAAAAAAGGAAAAAAAACAAAACTCCTGCAGGTGCAAAAGAGCAGCTGTGCATTAAAGACGATTCATCTAAGTGTCTTAGCTCAGCAGAGTTTCCATCTTATTCTAAAGATTGTTCAAACCTGGGTGACCGTCTTTGCTCTCCATTGTATTGTTTTGTTTACTATTCTCAGTGCATATTTTTTTTTTTACGGCCTATTTGTCTTTTTGCTTCCACAGTTTATTTGTGTCCCGCTGCAAGAAACCCAACTTCCCCACTGGGATCCATAAAGTTCCATCTTATCTATTTATGACAACAGAGAGAGAGAGAGAGAGAGAGAGAGAGAACCTGTTTCTCTTCACACCAGTCGCTCACGCGGTCGCTCTCTTTCTCTCCCTCACTGCGGCTTTTTTTTTTTTTTAAATCGCACGAGTAAATCTCCAAAAATCCAGGTCTGACGCTGCTGGGAGTCCACAGGTTTCATCTTACAGAAGGGGAACACATCGAAACCTTCCCCCATTCTGCAAACCCCCAACCCTCCACCTCCTCCTTCCTCCTCTGCAAAGGGGCTGGAAAGCAGGAGGAACTGGTTTGGCCTTCGTTTAAACAGCACGTCCCCCCCCCCCCCCCCCCCCTCTTCCCTCCATCCCCCCCTCCTCCCTCCCTCTTTGTTCTCTCTTTATGGGGAAGCTCAGAGAACAGGTATGAGCAGGTACAAACTCTTGAGCCTCCGTGTTGTTTTTACGTCTTCATTGTGTTCTGTTTTAGTTACTAGGTGTATCGAAACTGGCAATGTGACAAAATATGGAAAACACAAATAAAGAAGACGAAGCCAAGTGAGCTCAATGGTTCCAGTGATGAGATTGAATCCCAGGATTAGTTGAGACACAAGGAGTTCATGAATGTGATTTCACAAGGCAGCACACCGGTTGTGCAACTTCTTCTAAATCCTCACCAATGTTGAGGATTTGAAAAGACCTCACACAAGACAAAAAAAAAAAAAAAAAAAACGTCAACCGGATTCTCAGAACTTGAAATTATTTTTTTTTACAGCAATTCTGTGTCACGGCAGAGTTCAACCCACGGAGGAGTGTTTTTCTCACCTGTGTGCGTCCTTTGGTGCGCCTTCAGATGAGAGCTCTTTGTGTAAACTTTGGCGCAGCCTGTGAAGAAATCACAAAGAGAGATCGTGAGGGTCGTCTGAACGGACGCAAAGTTCACTTTGTCCGTGGAGGAGGAAATGTGCCGTTTCTACAGTTGTTTTCTATCAGTGGACGAACCCAGTGAGCCTCATTTCACCACTTCAAACAACTGGTCTCATACACCTTTTTTTTTTTTTTGTTGCAGTTTTTAGTACGCTGGCAATATTTTACTGACAGATTTGCATTTGTGCTTTTTTGCTGTGGGAGCGGAGCTTATTTTACACAACAGTGCATCGGTAGAAAGCAACTTGAACCGACTCGGAGTGGCCGAAACATGCTTTCATCAAAGCGTTAATGAAGCCCAGGGAATCTTGCTGGGGGGGCTCTAGCTTGTGTCTCACGTTAAAAAATGATTCCATATGGTGCTCTACACATGATCATAAGTAGTGTCACCAACACGTGTAGCAGGAAAGCTTCAAACAAACAAAGCCTGGCAATGACTGAGAGTTACGTATTGCAGTTCAGCACAAACACAAGTTACCCAGTGAGACGCAAGAACCTGACAATCAAGAGGGGTTTGAGTGCACGAATCGGCCGTTTCGTCCGTTTCAGGTGATCTCATCAGCTGCGCGTTGAAGGTTCACTCATAAACGCCGTTAAACCGATTCAACTTGGAGAGCCAAGGCAATGCTGCCGAGAGGTTTGACGTCTTCACTTTTAACACAAGCGTGATCATGTGCGGAGAGTGCCTTTGTTACCGGCCAGTGACACAGCGTGCAAATGGTAAAGTAAGTACGATGCCTTAAATTCAGGGAAAAGTCAACTTTAGTTTCAAGACAATGTTCAGTCAAAGACCAGGAGACACCGACCTGGGTAGTCACAGAAGTGGATCCTCCTCTTCTCCAGCTCAGGGTTGTTCCGCCTGTTGTATTTGGGACCCGTCAGGACACCCTGTCCATGTGTCATCAGCATGGCGTGCGGAGACAACCCCGTCACCTTTATCCCCTCCAGACGGTGCTGGTACTGCGGCACAAGTTGCGGCGCCGCTAACCTGAGCAGCTCCGCGTGACCGTCCGGGCTCCCCGGCTGAGAGTTTGGCGGCGAGGGCGGCAGGCTGTGGGGCGCCGTGTGCTGGGACGAGCCGGTCGGCGAGGCCTGGTAGTAGCCGTGGTGCTGCTGGAGCTGGTGCTCCGCCATCATGTAGTTGCCGTTGGCCGCCGGCGATGCGACGTTGCAGAGGTTCAGCATGGTCCTGCCGCTCGTGGAGGCGTGTGCCGACGGGCTGGCGTGCGACAGGGTCATGGTGAGGTCAGCGCAGCTGGTGATGGGCATGTGGTAGACCTGCGGCTGGGGGGCCGGGGGTCCGATGTGAAGCTCCGTGTCCAGATTTGGCTGCTGCTGCTGCTGCTGCTGCTGGGATCCTGCAGGGACACTCACCGCCACGCCAGAGCTCATGTCCGGCTTGATGAACACGTTGTTGACCACGGGCGGCACGCTGAAGACGGAGGTGAAGTCCGGCAGGGCCTGGGTGCTGGAGGCGGTGGAGATGGAGCAGGGCACCTCCAGCCCGGGCTCCGTCTTGATCTGCTGCGGCGTGAGAGTCTTGTGCCGGTAGAGGCCCGTGCGGAGGTGGGTGGTGCTGGGAAGGATGAAGTTGATGTTGAGGCTGTAAGGAGCGGCGGTCTTGTCCTCGGAGAAGAACTCGTCGACCACGGAGGCGCTGTCTCGTCTGTACTTCTTGTCGACGGAATCGATCAGGTTACTCAAGAGAGGACTGTTGACCTGGGGGAGGTATTTGTCCAACTCTAATCGCACCTGGAAAGGAACAAAGGAGAAACGAGGTTAAAGGAAATGTCGGCATTTCATGTTAAAACCCTGTGACTTTGGGTAAAAACACGTGTCGATTGACTTGATGATTTGAGAAGCTTTCGGTGAACACTGTGGAAACAGCAGCAGCAGCAGCTACTGTCTGTAAAAGCATTTGTTCAACACCCACATAGTGTTTGTTTAACTGAGGGAATTATTCGGCGAGATTAATGGGCTGCAGATGGTGATAAGGTGGAGGTGACATGGCTCCGCTCCACCAGTTAATAGAACGATATAGACTGTAGGGGCGAGAGAGAGGAATTAAAAAGAGAATGACAACGATGAAGAACGGATAAAAAGAAAAGTTTAAGAGAAGTTGGTACCGGGACTTCCTCCTCCATCATCATCATCATCATCCTCCTTCATACCTCACATTCCTGCTTCCCAGCGGAGCTCACTGCCCTGACAATCTGCCAAAACTTAGAGAAGGATTTCACCTCCGATCACCTGGATGTTCCTCCTTCAGCCTTCGGGGAACAACGCGTCTCACTAGTTACCACCTGCTGCCTGTTCGGAGACGCGTTCATCAGGGAACTGTTCTTGGTTTGGTTGGAATTAAAATCTGTGAACGTAGAAGAGCTGCTGGTGTCGTTGATCTGTTTTCTTCACCATCTTTTGATTGTAAATGACGGCGTCGTACATAAAACACGCTGCTTTCCGACAAGCCGCTGATTCTGCACAAAGCCGTTCTGTATTCATGTCTCTATTTGCGCTCTTCTCGCTGGTTTGAAATCTGAAGACGGTTGTTGTTAGATTCTGTTACCAGGGAGATGCAACCGTCAATCAAATCTGATCTACTCGAGTGACGGGTCACAAATGTGTGGAAATACAGAGAAGAGCTTTTAAGCAACAAGACCAGACGGGTGGAGGAGCGTAAAAAGAAAATAAATAGCAGGTATTTTCCTCTTCCTTTAAGACGATTTGATCTTAATCCTGATGAACTGGTGTGTGTCTGTGTGTGTGTGTCTGTGTGTGTGTGTGTGTGTGTGTGTGTGTGTGTGTGTGTCTGTGTGTGTGTGTGTGTGTGTGTGTGTGTGTCATTCAGAGTCTATGAAGCAGAGAGTCTCTCCTTTAGAGGTGAACCAGCCGTTATGTGAAGAATCTGTGCTGCAGAGACCACACACACACACACACACACACACACACACACACACACACACACACACACACACACAAATATATGTTTGCACAAATGTATGCATGCCTGCCCAAATTCACACTAATTTGCCAACACACACACACACACACACACACACACACACACACACACACACAAGCAGACGGAGAGTTCCCTCTGTGGGTGTGGTCGATGGAAGCGGTTTGAACCGTGAAGACGAAAAAAAGAAAGAAAAAAAAGCAAAACAAAGGCTGAAGGAAAGTTAAACACACGTCTGGTAAAAATAGAGCCGGCGGACAAAAAGATTCTGATGGTCACAGTGACGACAGACGCTGACGAGAGGATGAGGAGAGAGCCAAACAAAAACAAAGAGAACGAGAAGGAAATGAGGGCGAACAAAGAGAGAAAACAACTGTGAGGAAAGAAAGCGAGCGGCTGATTATGAAAGCGATACTGAAGCGGGCGGATTATCTGACGGGGAGATCAGAATGGACTCAAAGCAACTGCTGATCAGGAAGCCGCACACAATTCATAGAAAACACCGAGAACGCTTTACATGACGTGGATTATACAGATATCGAACATATGAAGCCTCAACAAACTGTACACTTTTGTGCAATTTATCCGGATCGGCAGGAGCTAAAGAAACCAGAACCCAGAGGGCACAGCGGAGTCCTGGACTGAACCGGGCGATCTAACGAGGTGCTGACGGGACCCGGAGGTCCAGTCCAGCAGCTCAACGGGAGGCACAAAGCAGCAGAGAAGAAAAGGCCCGTTTCAACGCTATTATTCTGCAGCGCCGTCAACACACACACACACACACGCACACACACGCACACACACACCCACACACACACACACACCATCAATAACCTGCTGATATATTTTCATACACAAATGTTGGAGGGTAATTGCTCAGCCGGGTGTCGTGTCAGGTCGAGAAATAGTCAGGAAATGAACTCTATTGGTTTCGTGTTCATGGACACCGATTGACTTGATGAGAAAAAAACAAAAAAACAAAAACAGCCTCTTTGTTTCCTTCCCTCCTCCCCTCCTCCCTCCTCCCTCGGGTGCCCTTGGTCACTTCCCCTGCTGTCGATCCCTCTCGCCGTCAACCTCTGGTCTCCCATTCGCTTGCATGTTTTCTCGCTGGTGACATTTCTCCTGTTTTGGCCTCTTTTCCTCGCTGCATAGACGATACTGGGCTGCGGTTTCCTTAACAGCGAGCCGGTTTCTGCATTCAGTTCGGAGATAATATGCTTGAAGTTGAAGGGTGGTCACGCATGTCTTTAAGATTACGCGAGCAAAATAAGAGAAATGCACAGACAATTCTCCTGAATTTGATGAACTGACTAACTAACAACTAACACTGACTTTGCACAGCAAACCTCTAAGACTAAGAAAAAGATTTAAAAAACAAAACCTAAATGAAATCATACATCTTTCAAGTAGCTACTCTTCCTCAGAGAGACAAAGTCAAATCTCTGGTCAGGGCAATAAAGAACACTATGACTCTAATATTTCAATCCCATAAACTTCATTATTATTGTTCATATCTGAGAGCTAAAGGGAAACCCTGCCATTTTTCAATAAGCAGGTGTGGGTGTTTATTTTGTGTTTTGTAAGTTACGTTAACGACCGGAGACACAGGAAGTGTCTCTCAAAGGAGAGCGGTCGATGAACTGCGATTCAAAATGTCTTTGTATGATTTTAGGTGGTAAACAAGTAGAATATCTTGAGGCTAAGACCTGGTTAATAATTGGAGAACATGGACAACCGCTCGGCTATGAATCCTTCGGCCTGATAACGAACAGTCTCTTATCAGTTGTGTTCAGGTTTATGGGATGGAGTGGGAGTTTCCACACTTCCAGCCAATCTGGCATCCAATCCTAACAGAACTTGCGTCTCATTTGCTGCACAGAAAACTGCTATCCGTGTTTATCATATCAGTGTTTCTTGTCCAGCAACAAGTGTCACTTTACGTCCGTTACTTCTATACGTTTTCACAGGAAATGACTTAGTTAGGTTTCGTCTTTTGGGTTAAAACAACTACGGACGTGCAGTTACCGAAGTATGCAAATTAGGTGACAAATAAATCAACGTTGACTCCTCGTTTCACACGGGGAACGAACAGCGGATGAAAGACCGCTGGTTGTTGTAAAAACCAACACGCTGTCAGAGAACCAACCTGTCCGACCAATCGGGGCGCTGATCTGTACACATCAGAACTAAACCTGTTCTTAATGTCAATGAACAAACAGAGATCTTTTAGCCAGGAGTTGTTCCCCAGAAGTCAACGATGATTTACTTGTTAGTCGCGACACTTTCGTGGTTAATTTGAACCCAAACGACGATGTTTTTCAAAACCTAATTCCGATACCATACGAACCGTTGCATGAGGATACGTAGCTGGAACCCGTCCGTTTGGGAGAAGGGCCGAGGTTTTCCTCCTCGTCTTCTGGATCCTTTGTCCTGATTACGAAAACAACTCTTCCTTTGACATATTTACTAGAAATATTGCTATTCGTCTCAAATGTATCTTATTGGGATTATCTATGAAATCCTTGACAGATGGTCAAACCACGTCTACGTATGCCAGATTTAAAATCAATAAAAGCAATTGGGAATGCAGAGAAAACGGCGGACGTTCGCCTTTGGATCGCCATAAAAAAAAAAAGAAGACAGAGCTGATAGTGTCTCCCCCCCGCCCCCCCCCCCCCCCCCCCCCCCAGGTCTGCTCGCTGCCACTCAACAGAGCAGAAATCACGATAACAAAACCTTTGAGACTGTAGTGACGGTTTATGGCCGCTGATAGAGGGGAGAGATACGGAGGGACGGGGACGAGTAAAGACGACTGGACGAAATCCACTGAGGCTCTTCTGGGAAAGTCGGGTATTGATATATTTTGATAAAACATTTGATAATACCTTCATACTTCTATTATACTAGAGTGCACAAACCAAACACTTCTTATAAATGAGGACTTTGTCTTTACCGGTGTTAAACACGAGTTTGATGCTTTTATGCAAAAGTATGATTTACACACTCGTGTCCATAAAGGGAGATGTATCCAAACATACTGTATGTTCATAAATCCCCATTTAAGTAACACCTAAGGTATATATGATGAATGTATGGGAACAGTTCATGCAACACAAATCATTTGGAGTTCTTTGGAGCTGAACTGCAGCATCCTTCTATTCAGGTTAACAGTTCGTCCAGACAATAACTTCTCTCTCGCGTCGTATTATTTCTTGTTCTTTTGTCGTCCCACAAAAACAGACTAGCTTGCTTTAAGGGGGGGAATTATCGCTGTGGCATTTGTTGTTGAGACGAACGTCCCTCCGTCCCGTACTACATGTCGAGAGATACTGAAAGGCTTCTTCGCTCGTCACAACATGATTTCACCTTTTGTTTGGTTTTTTTCATTCACCACAGCAATTTTCATTGTTTTCCCAGACGGATGAAGGGTAAACGGTGGCAGTCGTTAAAGAGATTTTTGCGGCTCACAATAGATGAGCTTCGCAGACCACAGGCATTAGGAGTAGGCATTAGGAAACACTAGAGTAGGACTGTCTGCGGGCGGCGTGCGGCGTCTGGGACGGAGACACGACTGGGCATGACGGGTACGGATGACATCACCAGACTCAACAACTCTATGGGTTTATGGGTCTGCAGATGCAACGGGATGAAATTTAAAAACTTGTTTATCGGCCATTTCTTTCCCCAATAAGTTGCACGTTCACCACAGATGAATAAAACCTCTCAGAAAAAGCACATTTGTACTCATCGTGTTTACATGGATCTGAGATTTGAGACCTAGTTAACAGGTTCATGTTTGGAAGGATATGAGGGAATTCCTCGTGTGTTTGATGATACCAGCAGAAGGAGAGACACAATGTCCAAAAAGCAAAGACACTAATCCTGAACTAGGTCCGTCGTCCCAAATGTTTTTGTCCCCGAGAAGGAACTAAACAAATGAATCACGTTTGCTCAAATGAAGAGTCTGAGAGCGCTGCGAGCTTCGACTCGTTGTCGGCGGCTGCTTGCTCAGATGCAAAGCAGCTGCGCGTGTTGCTCTGGAAAGTCAAATCATTAGTCAAACAAAGAGCATTTCAGCTTTCAGCCGCCTGAAGAAACATCCAGGAGGTCCCTGTACAATCCCAGGACGTTAAAACAAACATACTGGAAACCAATCTGAACCGTATCAGAGTATTGATCTTCAGGAATCATTATGCGTGACTGCCGACGCACTCCTGATGTGAACGCCACAAAGTTACTCTGTAACTTCTCCCGTCTGCGCTCGGTCTAACAGGAAAAGCTGCTGGTGATTTCACGACAAAAGAATCTGTAAATAGGTTTCATATCAGTTACTTATTCTGCCATCACCGCTTGAGGTTCATGAACAGATTGATTTCAGAATAAAACACGGAAGAAAGAAAAACGTTCAAAAGACTCCAGACAAATGACGAGCCGACAAACTTCAGTCTTCAGTTTTTTCTTTAAGTCACTCGTAAAGGGAAGAAATGCCACTGATTTGTATTCCAGGTAACAGGAAAAGCTTAAGCGTTGGACCATAGATGCATTTTTTAAGTCTCCTTGGGGTCTAGGATCTTGTGATACTGATACTTCTGATACTTTATAGACCAGGTGATGTCTGGTGAGTGCAGAAACATCTCAGACTAAACATCAACACTGGACCTCAACGTTGACCTCTTTAAATAATCATTCGATTAAATGACACGGTTACGTCCATTGACATACTCTACTGTACACAACAAACACAGATCCACTGCACTGGTTCTGAGATCGACTGGGACCATAGAACATATCAGAATAGCAACACAAGTTATGCAAGAGACATGTAGCAGCTGAAGTGTCCGATATTTTGCTGGTGGAGACCACAACTAGAGATGCGCCGATCCGATATCAATATCTGTATCGGTCCCGATATAGGAAAAAATTCTAGATCGGGTATCGGTGACAATGTGACCGATCCATAAAGGCTAAATCTATTCAGTCCAATTATATGCGTTGTGCTCTGCGTAACGTCATGCGCTAGCGAACTGGCCGCATAGATTGCTTTCAAAATGGAGCGAGCGAAAGGATCGGCCATCTGGAACCGGGCAGCCGCTCTCGGTTGTCGGGGATAAGGGATTCCGGCTGCTAGTTAACCACCTGGAACCACGCTACGACAATGGTAAGCCGAAAATATTTGTCGGAGACGGCGCTACCTGAACTGCACGGTAAAGTGTGCAAACGCATATTGAAGGAGATAAAAGATGTCAAATCGATAAGTTTCACGACAGACATCTGGAGCTCCGACGTTTCCCCCCGTGTCACTTTTGCACACCAGCGAAGCGATAGCAGCTAGCCTGAAGGAAACGTTTGACAAGTGGCAAATTCCGTTGAGCAAAATCCACGTGATTCTGAGGGACAACGCCAGCAACATGAGAAAAGCGATGGACAACCTGGGGGGCGCGTAGCGTCGGCTGCGTTTTTTAAATCGATTCAGCACTGTTTTTCTCTATTAGATCGGTATCAGATCGGTATCGGCCGATACGAAACCTCAGATATCTGTATCGGCATCGGAAGTGAAAAACGTGGATCGGTGCATCCCTAACCACAACGCGAGCTAGAAGAAGGCGATAGACGCCAATGCCGAGTTCACAGCTTGTTATCGACACAAGAAAAAAGAAAAGCGCACCGAATGCAATTCCACTCCGTCTTTTGAGTGGACGCAGACGTCACAAAAAAGATCAGCGAGTTCATTTACTGACAACTTACTCAGCAGGACAAAAGGGAAACCTTTTGACACACAAACGCGGATCAGAAGGGTGAAGACGTCTATGCTCAGTGGGGGGGGTGGGGACCAAAGACCTGCGTGTTTGACGAGCCTCAGCAGCCTCTCACCGCGGCCGGGACGTTTCTCACGAGGTCGGCCTTTTATCGTCCTTTGTAGCCCGGAGGCGGCCTGTGGAGATGCGGGCTCTGCTCAGACAGGTCGGGCAACATACTGCTGTCACGACACCGGGCTCCGCGAAGCGCTCTTTAAAAACACCAAACACAAATACACACACACACACACACACAAAAAAAAAGAGAAAGCGTTTACACAGAACCCTCTGTCGTGCTCTGCTCAAATGGGTAAGCCTGTGTTTTGACACTTAATTACAGTCAGAGGATGAACTGTACAGTGAGCGAAAGAAACAGACAAGAGAGCGACCCGAGTATCTGTGAGGAATGCGTTTGACAAACCGTCTTCCTGCACATTCACGGTGAATCAAAGAGGCACGTAAGGTGAACCCTCTCCAGCTGCGGTTGGCTTTAATTTGCCTGGAGGGGGCGACTATTTCACTTAAGCCGACTCCTTTGTTCCCGACAGAGTCACGCTTTGCATAACGTGAAGCGCGCCATGTTTGCAGCAACGAGACACGAGAGAAAAAAAAAACGCATCTGAATGTCGGCCTTTTTTTTTTTGTGGTTGCCGTCGTCTGGAGCGCAACGGAAGCGACACAAAACGGTGTTGTTGCAGAGACGCAGCGTCACATGATGTTTTTGTGTCAAAATGTGTCCTTGTAAGTTGTCAAATAAGTATCAGAGGACCGTCTACTACGTTTTGTCTCATGACGCTCGAGTGAATGATTGACGACTTAAACGCTGCGTTCGTGTTTTCTGCCGCATTACATCGTGATTCATGGAATCCCACAATCCAGTTCATTTCGGCTGTAAAATACTTCTGTGTTTATGACATGTCATTTCGGGCGACGTCCATCTGCAGCGAGGTAGGCGGAGAAGGCACACGGCGTTTTTCACGTCACACAAGACTCACAGGAGGATACAACCTGGAGGAAATAAATCATTGTGCTGAGACAATCTGCACAACTTGTTGGCGTAGAAAGAAGAAAGACAAGACATTAAAATGACTACTGTCAAACTCCTGTCAAAGTAAAATGTAATAACTGAGTAACAACTGCAATGCGATGAGGCTCGACTGCTGCAAGGAAAGGTTGGTTGGATTGTAATGATCACACAATGACAATAAAGTCGGTTCAAAACAGCCCCAGCATGTGACCGTTTCATTCTAACCAGGCGGCAACCTCCAGATCTGAAGAGTGAAGTCAAAGCTTCACGTGTTAAAGCTGCATTCTCTCTAATGGCCACCAGGGGGCGACTCCTCTGGTCGTATAGAAGTCTAGTCTAAAATGACTCTACTTCTCTCTTGATTTATTCCCTCAGTAAACATTGTAAACATGAGTTTATGGTCTCAATCTCTAGTTTCAAGTCTTCTTCAACACAGCATGATGTTCATTTAGTACATTATGGTCCATTTAGAGTCACACAGACCATAAAGCAGGGGATGCTTTAGGGGGCGGGGCTACACAGTGATTGACAGGTCTGTTACCAGAGACGTATACGGAGTTTCTACGTCACTCCTCCTCAGTCCAAATATGGTCACTTCCTGCGACGTGGCGACGGCCAAATCGCCGAACTAGAGGCTTCAAAACGTCAGTCCAAGAACCGACGGGTGACGTCACGATAACTACGTCCACTTCTTATTTACAGTCTATGAAGTTTGCACTATAAAAAAAAAAAAAAAAAAAATCAACAGCATGAGCCCGGCAACACATGAAGCTTTCTTTGGAACACATGAAACAGACTGCATCACATCCACATGTATTGGCTCTGAGGAAAAAGCACCAAGAGTGACCAAACCAAACCCCTTCAACCTCTCAAACTGTGCCGGTGGTCCCGTGTGAGGAGCAGAGCAGCCTGAGCCTCGGGGCTCAGGGTCTGTTTACCAAACACCAGCGGCGTGCAGAGGCCTCTGGTTTCTGTCTGTTGTGACCACGCGAAAACCTTCACGGCCATTTAACCGTTAATGCAGCCGTCACGTCTGTGCCGCGATCGGCCACATTGTCTGGCATCGGAGCATTCGCCGGTTATCTTCCGCAGGTCTACAGAGGAATGCGATGGCGGATGGAGAAGAGGCCATCTTGCAGAAAAGGTCTAAAAGTCAACCTGCTTCTGCATCATGTGATCACATCCGATGGCCGTCACCATCACTCGAGGAAACGAGCAGGAAGCAGCACGTGTCCGCTTTTAAACGACTTCTCTCTGTTTGCTGCCGCCTTTTATTAAGCAAATAAGTATTCATGTCTCTCCGTGCCGTCACTTATAATCTATTTTAACTCGTTTTAATGTTCTAGTCTCCTGGCTCTTTCGTACTTTTAACTGTTATTCAATGTCCTTGTATGAATAAACTTAATAAACACCTCTCTAAACAAGCTTAGCATGTGTAATAACCACAATAAGACAAACCAGCAGGGTATTAACCACACAACTAATGTAAAGCAGGTGTAACACGATCAGCCTGTTTCCCCATAAATATGTTGTCTGCAACTGTCGGCCTGATTACACAGAATGTTTAGAATGAATGCATTCAGTGCGAGTGCTTTATGTGTATTGATTTCATGTAAAGTCTTAAAGACGGAATAATAGCACATTAATACGACTAGAATACATGTTCTTGCATCAGAGGCATACAAATAAAGTTTGCTTTGAATGCTTTGTATCGCAGAGCTGCCACTAGTTGCTCTACAGCTTGCAGGTGAACTTTACCTGCGTGCTCAGGTGTCTGTGGAGGACTTTAACCCGCCCGCCTGATACAGGTGAGCTTAGCGTCCTTTCTCGGGTAAAAGCAGCGCGATAACCAACACGCAGCTCCGCGGTAATTAACTGCTTATTAGAAGCTTTGTGTCTCATCAAAAGGGCCTTTCATTGTGACTGAAGCGGCAGCTGCAGCAGCACCGTCTGTTCTAACATGACAGCGGAGGTAAAGTTATAGAAACAGCCCCCCCCCCCCCCCCCAAAAAAAAAAAAGAAAAGAAAAAGGCCATCCTCAGCGGGTCGGCGGTGACTCTCACCCCAGGTTTGACGTCCTCAAACACGGACGCCTCCTCGGCGCCGTCCGCTCCGGGCATCCTCACGGGCTTCAGCTGCGTGAAAACCGCCCTCTCGTCTGTGGTGTGCGGCGGATTCATGGCCAGTCCTACCCTCGCTGCCATCAGAACGGTCACTTTATCTTCTTGTGAGTTATAGTTATGTACACATACAGATTTGATTGCGGTGTTAAACGCGCCTTTAATTCAGCTGAATGCTACGCAGTTATTCCACAGCCCTCCCCTCTCTCTCTCTCTCTCTCTCTCTCTCTCTCTCTCTCTCTCTCTCTCTCTTCTGGGCCACAGGTAGGTTTTACCTGAGCTCAAGTATGGACCCTGCAGCGAAGCGAGCCAATGAGAGCAGAGGATGAGTCTCCTGGCCCAATCAGCTGCGTGGAGGGAGGCGGGACTCACCTGAGAGACTCTTGAGGAAGAAGGAAAACCAACTGGAGGGCATCAGGCATTGTTGTCTCCTCAACTACACGCACACACACACACACACACACACACACACACACACACACACACACACACTCGATCGCGCAGCGACAAATACAATCTTGATCTCTGCAGTCATATTGATCTCAATTTTTTTTTTTTATAAAAACCTTCCCTGATCTGATGAAAGCAAAACAACCAAAATTAGCTGCTTTTGATTTTTCATTTTTTTTTTATGTATATCATAAATTACTGCCAAATGACGACCTTTTATTTATCTTTCTTGTCATCTTTCTTAAATTTGTGATTTGTGCAATATTCCCGTCACGCAAAAGTTCTCCTGAGGCCATGCACACATTTAAAAAACAAACGATTTTTATCACGTTTTATTATATAGAATTAGCAGGAAAGTTGTATTTCTATCTTCATGAGCCAGTTTTCCAAATCTGTTGTACGTGATCCTTGGGGACTAAGTTGGACAGTGTGCACACGAACACACAGGAAGTAATAAAAAGTTGCCACTGTGCATTTCATTGCATGTTGCAGCAGGTTCTGCAAGTGATGAAGCTTTTAGTCGTGGTAATAACAGCAGCTCAGATAAGAGAGCTGACAAAGATTCTTATCAATTCATCGACTCAAATGTATCTTTGAGTTTAAGCACGACATCGCTGAGAGTCCTCGCGGACGATGGCGCCGTTTTTAACCAGCCGCGAGCGACAGATACAGCGGTGACGCGACACACCTTCTTTTGGCACTTGCTCAGGCTGATCCTGCTCTCTTCATCTTCAACACATACATTGATGAGGTGAACTAAATATACCAGTCTGGAATTAATCTGACAAACTGTATTTTGGAGCACGTTGGGACACGGTTTTATGGGTCACAGAGACACTCAGTGGTGAATTATGAGCAAATGGATCCTTTGGTCACAGACATGCAAAAGGCCTCTCCTACATAGCATCGAGACTTTTGTAGTTGCTTTGTGTCCCTTTGTAATCATTTGTGTCTCTTTGAGGTTGTTTTGCGTCTCTGTGTAGTTACTTTGTGTCTCTTTGAGGTTGTTTTTCCCCTTTTCATAGCTGTGAGTCTTCCTGTGGTTTCTTTGTTTCTCTTTGCAGCTCTTTTGAGTCTGTTTGTAGTTGTTTCGCATCTCTTTTTAGATGCTTTGCGTCACTTTGTAGTGGCTTTGTGTTTATTTGTGGTCATTTTGTGTGTCTTTGAGGTTGTTTTACCTGTTTTTGTAGTCTCTGCTAGTCTCTTTGTGCCTTTTTGCAGCTGTTGTTCCTCTCTTTGTAGTTGAGTTGTGTCTCTTGGTAGTAGTTTTGTGTCACTTGGTAATTGTTTTGTGTCTCTTTGTAGTCATTTTGTGTTTTCTTTTGCACTTGATTTGTGTTTATTTGTGGTCATTTTGTGTCTCTTTCAGATTGTTTTGCCCATTTCCGTAGTCGTTGTGTGTCTCTGTTTGTGTTGCCTTGTAGTCTTTTTGTGTCTCTTTGCAGTTTTATGTTTCTTTGTGGTCACTTTGAGTCTCTTCCTGGTTGGTTTGTGTCTCTTTGACTTCATGTAAGTGAAGGCCAGAGGAACCCTGACACTTTGGACCTCTGGTCCTGTGCATGGTAGGCCATGCCAAAACTCCTACTTTTTTTCTGTTATTTATTGAGCTATTAAACAGCTGGTTTATTGAATTTGGTCTCCCCTGTCATCATATCATAAAATAACTACAAAGACCAGGAGCATACATGACACAGTTTTGTTTGTCTTGCCAACCCCACATAACGGGGAACATTTGTCTGACAGGCGGTGATGCACCTGTCAAACCTGATTGAGACATTTTGTTTCCACATGAGCAAAAACATACCACTAGGGCGTTATCGTCTGATCACGTCAGTTTACTGCTGTCAAACCCGAGGCCTGCGTGTCATTAGAAACCGTGAGAAAATTCTGGACGTGGAATCTGTTGATTCTGAATATAACAACATTTTAATGAGCTGATCTAGTGTGTCTCACTGGTTGGCCTGCATATTTGCAGAGTATAATTATACCTTAGTGTAACATACACGCTATGATAAAAGAGCTGGTACAATACCCTGTGCAGCTTCAACAACTGGCAATGGGAGACCAATTGCACAATAAGACACCAGGAGGTTCAGCTCAGCAGAGGGGTCCTGTCTGCTATCTTAGCATTAGGCTGGTGCTTTTCTTTATTTTTCCGATTGTAAACAAATCCCATTAAAAGACCAAAACCAACCACGTGTTAGTCCGTCTGTAAATACTTTCTGACTCCCCTTAACCTCTCTGTGGTGCTTCAAGCCGGTTGGTTCCATAGCAAAGACACAAATCCTTAAAATGGGTCACCGCAGGGGTTCGAGCTAAATGCTAACACCAACGTGCTCCAATTGGCAATGCTAGTGTGCTGCTGTTAAGCAGCTATGTTTAACATGCTTACCATCTTAGTTTAGCATGTTAGCATGCTAACATTTGGTCGCATACTGTGACCATTTGCCCCGATTTGTAGCATTAAACACAAAGCACAGCGGAGGGGGATGTCATCAGTTTTGCAGGTATTTGGTTTAAATGTTCAACTTCCTGTTGGCGCCAAATGAAACATCAGAGGATCAGCAAAGTCATACGGTTTTATCATCTGGGCACCATGACTACCTGCACTACAATTCACCGAAATCCATCCAATAGACCAAAGTTGTGGAACAACGAACCGACTGGCATTGCAATCTTACAGAAGATGCTAATACTACCAAATCTATATATTTGTTAATTAAAAGCAACGTGAGGTGTTTTACAGCCTTTGTACAACATTTGGATCCAGTAACTCTATTATGGCCTCTAAGATTTTCAACTGTGAGCTGAATGACTCATGATACTAGTGGCTTCTGAAGCTTTTGTCCACCAAGAAATCTTTTGTTGGATTTACGCAACGATGCGGCCGCTGTTTGTGAGTAGGAGGACGGACCGGAGCCACAGAACCAGATCTATCTGCCTAGTTTTCCGTGATTGAGTTTTAATTACACGCCTCGAAATTGGCCCGTGCTACTTTTACCGTGCTTCTATTAAGTTAAGCAAACAATCACACCACAAAGAATAACTTTCAAATGATTCACCACCCGCACGCTTTGAGCGTGGAGCGCTCACTCCACAAATGCTTCAAATGTGGAGTTTGTGTTTGCTCATTAATAAAAGTCCTCCAGCATAATCCACGTTTATACTCTCTATGCACAAGATCAGTTAATTCCAATCATTCCTAGTTTTGCTAAATATTGCTAAACACGGTTTCACTTTCGTTAATACATGAAAAGCATCAAGCAGCCTTGTGTTTGCCCTTTTAATCAGCTGATGTACATTCTGCTGTTGCACTTGAGTTGACTCCCCATTTGGCTTGAATCCCATCTCCAATGGAGCATTACCATCATCAGCTCGTTCAAACAGAGTGAACAGTGTGTACTATGACTCCAGGGTGACACAGGTTTTAATAGGTGTTCCCAACAGAGAGGTTTATAATGACTAAAATATCAGACGGAGTGAACTATTATGGCAGTTTGTCATTTGACAAAAGATTACAGTGGTTTTCTATGTAATTATTTGTATTATTCTATTGCATTCTTTTTGCAATATAAGGGTGTGAACATAACAGATCTTTTGAACAGCAGCACATTTGGTTACCATCAAAGAGACTGATAACAGAAGGTGTTTATCCCCTCAGTCATTCCAAACTCTTCAGCTACACTTTAGTCAAACCCCCAGAGGTTTATACGAAGTTGTAGTGGAGATCCCAAAGTTTCCGGAGATATCAAATATATTGAGCTGATTTCAAGGGACATGTCTCTAAACTGATGCGCGAGACATCTAGTGTATTTCTATTTGATGTAAATGAAATGCAAATGGTGACGATGCAGACACACAAGAGTCTTTGGTTTGGATATTTCACTCAGCGTTAACGTCAAAAACTGTCAGTCAGTGTGCGAAACTTAATGGGGGAAAAGTGTAAAAAATAATTAAATATACAATAATGAACCTGGACACAAGCTATGCAAAGCTGGAATTTATTTATTGCCAGGGTTGATACACTTGTGACAACATTTGTGTTACAGATTACGCCGGACAAAAGAAAAGATAGCGTTGAATGCAACTCTGACGAGTGAAGCCAAAGCTTCATGCGTTAAAGCTGCATTCTCTCTAATGTCCATCAGGGGGCGACTCCTCTGGTTGTATAGAAGTCTATAGAAGTCTTGCTCCAGGCGTGTTCCTTCGTCTCAGTTTCATAAAGAGGCTGCTTCACTCCGTCTTGCATCCCTCTGTGATTTATCACTGTGACATAAAACAGGCTTCCCAAATTCTATTTAATATCCTCTGATGTGCTGTACTGGAAACATTTTAAGTATCTACTCTGCTCTTCATTATTGTTATTGGAATTTACATGGAAGTCAAATGAAAACTAGATTGAAGAACAACAGGCTGCAACTTAAGCAAAACCCGTATGACCACCTAACATTTTGTCAGTTGTAATATATCTGTGTGCGTTTGTTTTGTTTGTATAAAGGACAAGTTATAGTAACAGACGGAATCAAACAAAGAGAAAGAGGGGCTGCAAAAACAGAAATGGAGCGAGGATCACTCAAATGGAGGGAAGACATGTGAGACTGAGAGAGGAGACGCTGGACACGCTGCATTCTTCTCTCGTCTCTCCAGCAGCGTTGCGTTGTTTATTAGACGGAGGCCAGATGAGGACACAGGTAACGCCCTTCACATCTCTGCTCACAAGACTTTCAGTTCAAGGAAACATGTCTGACTTCCCTGCTCACCAATCAATATAAGACAATACATCTGCGTGGAGCTGATCGAAGTGTTGATACCAATAACTTGATTGATTATTAGGAGATTTCTGGGTTTCAGATCTCCCTTATTGGGCCACAACATGACCCCTTTCAGCAAAACATCCACTTGAATTACAAGCAACCGTCATCAGCGTTGCAATTATATAAAAATGCAAGTTGGCTGTGTTTCAGTGTTGAAGTTCCATCTGATGACAAAAGAAAAATGCATCGTGGGTGGAGGAGTTGCTGTTGCCAAGAATTCCTTTTTGGCTCTCCGGCCACATGTGAATGCATGTGCATGCATGTGTGTCATCATGTTTGCTGTAAAAAAAAGAGTCACAGGTGTCCTTTGATTGATGAAAGCAGAGTTGAAAGGCAAACATCTGTTTGCGTCGAACTTTTCAAACATTCAAACAGTATTTGATGAAAATGAAATGAAAACACGATGGAGCCTGGTGGTATGCATGTGTCCTGTCACTGCATGCAGATTGTTAGCTTTAAACTTTATTTTTTGTCCTGAGAAATCAATTGTTTTTTTTTTTTTTACGGCAAGACACATAACAAAACATGAAAGAACATAGAAGTAGAGAACAGTAAGGGAAAAGGAGCCGCAAGTCCAACAACAGTCATCACTGCATGACGTCCTATTAATTCCCAGTGTGCAAAAGCACAACAGCAATAACATCTAAAAATAAATTTCAACGAAGTTAGCGGCAGAGTACGGCCATATCTATAAAGCAAGGAATCTAAACAAACACCGGACTTTCAACCAGGAGACCAGTGTTCGTGTCCCAAAGTGTTGTAGAGTTATTTTGAAGACACATTTGCGTTTTTACATATTTTTTTGCTAAACGTATAAGTGCAATCACGATGTTCCAGCCAGTCAAGGTGGAGATAATTCAATTGGTACTTCTGTATTATATTTTATGAACTGATCACAATGTTTTGTAAGTAAGCCTTTTGAAATGTAGTAGAGTGCAAAATATAAAGTAGCATTAAATGTAAATATTTAAATGACAAGTATCTCAAAGTTTTCAGATATTATGTATTATATTGTTGAGTTACATGCATGGTGTTGTAGCCTCGTAGTAATAAGGTCCCGGGTTTGAACCCGTTGGCTGGATGGATGGGGCTGTTTGCACGTTACCCTCGTTCTTGCTAATGTTTCCTCCAGGGTGTTTCGTATTCCTCGCAGTCCTGAGAAAAGCCGGTTATGGACTTCCACATGGCGGTGGAGAAACGGTCTGTTGGCTGAAGACAGTATTTTCAATACGACAGCGTGAGAATCCCTTTTGTCGGCATGAATTCCGTTGGTGTGTCAGAGCCGTTATAAAAGGAAAGAACTGAGGTGTGGTGCTTTTGGACACAGAAGTTTAATCTCTGAAACCAGTTGGCGGTACCTCGACAGCATAACCATTGTGTAAACAAAGGCCTTCAGGAGATTGACTGGTCCAATAATACACACTGGGATGTCTGTTGATCAGCAGTATAGTCACACACCTTGACACATCTTATGTAATGAGTCTTCGGCAACCTCGGCCCAACATTGTGTGGAACCCACAGACTGTATATAAGAAGTGGACGAAGTCACCGAGATGTCACCAATCAGTTTGTGTACTACGGTTTTGATATGTGGAGCTAGGCATTTTGGACGTTGCCATCTTGTTTTTTTGCAACCATAAGTGACACGAGTGGAGTTAAGTACAACCGAACGCTGAATAAGACATTTCTATGAGACCAAAATGTTACAGTTACATTTCTGAAGTGAAAACACAAAGAAAACACGGCCAACACCCAGAGCGGACAACGTTGTGTTAGCGACCCGTCAATCATAAGGTCTGCTTTATGGTGTGTTTGACTCTAAATGGACCATAATGTACTAAATGAACATCATGCTGTATTGAAGAAGACTTGAAACTAGAGATTGAGACCATAAACTCATGTTTACAATGTTTACTGAGGGAATAAATCAAGAGAGAAGTAGAGTCATTTTAGACTAGACTTCTATACAACCAGAGGAGTCGCCCCCTGGTGGACACTAGAGAGAATGCAGCTTTAACACATGGCTTTACTTTTCAGAAATGGAAGTTGATATGACTGAGAGGGATGAGAGGGACTGCATTTGTTTCTCTTCTGCAGAAAGTGACATAAAAGTGTTCATTGTGGCTTGCTTCAAAATAGTAAAGACAGAATATTGATATTGGACGAATCTCCAAAATGCCAGATTTTGTTCAATGGCGTTTTTTTAAAAGTTTTTTTAAGTGTGTTTGTGTTGAGTAATGTTTGTCTTGTTAGTTTTCATTTGTTTGTTTTTTTAATCGTTCATGAGAGATATTGACTGGATTAAAAAAGATTACAGAAGGGTCAGGCCTGGTGCACGCTAGAGGATTCCCAAATCTCAAATTATTCAAAACATTGTGGGAGACCACAGACATGAAACGACGGATTTAACAAAAACTTGAGACTTGACTTGGACTCTAGCTTAAAGACTTGAGACTTGACTTGGACTCTAACTTAAAGACTTGACACTTGATGGGGACCCTAGCTTAAAGACTTGAGACTTGACTTGGACTCTAGCTTAAAGACTTGAGACTTGACAGGGACTCTAGTTCAAAGACTTGAGACTTGACTTTGACTCTAGCTCAAAGACTTGAAACTTGACTTTGACTCTAGCTCAAAGACTTGAAACTTGACTTTGACTTGTGACTAAAGACTTAAGACTTGGACTCTAGCTCAAAGACATGATACTTAACTTGGACTCTAGCTCAAAGACATGAGACTTGACTTGGACTCTAGCTCAAAGACATGATACTTAACTTGGACTTGCAAAAAATGACCTGTAATCATCTTGCGTGCATATAGAAATGATCCCCATGACTGAGAAGAGGAGTCACAAGCTCCTGTTTCGTACTGGCCTGCATGAGGAAATGAATCATGATGATAATTAATGGACAGTAGAGATGATGGTGATGATTGTGATAATTAGTAATGGCGGTGAACGGTTCTCCCATTGTGGTTGTGCTGTTCTAGTGAATAGTGGGTGTGATGAAACACAAACCTCGATTTGCTCAGTTTGGACTCGGAGGCCTCTTATTGACTGAGGGAGGAACCTGTGAACAGCCTCCGATTGTTCTCAGGAATGACGCCTCCAATACAGGCCTGTTTACCTTCTTTAAGGTAAGAGCTCAAGCATTGATCTGAGTAAACTCAGAGCTGCTATACTTCATTACTTCAGTTATAAGGAGCATGTACAGAGGTGAGACATCGTCGTCTTCATAGTGGTGGGAGGAGGAGATGGAATGAAAGGAGACAATGGAGGAGGAGGAGGAGGAGGAGGAGGCTGGCAAAGATGTGAGTCACATGTAAATGAACATACAAGAATTTTAGTTCACAATATGTTAAACATGTTCAGGGATGGATTATGAGACAATGGGCCCTGGGGCCCCCACCCCTCCTTCATAAGAGCAAGAGCCACAGATTCAAAGAGACATATTTCTGGTCTTTTTGCATCTCTTTGTAGTATTTTGACTTTTTTTCGGTTGCTCTGTGTCTTCTTTTGGTTACATCTCTCTGTAGCTTGTCTGTGTAACTATTAGTTGTTTTGCGTTTCTCTTTGGTCGTTTTGTATCTATTTGTAGTTGTTTTATGTTTTGTTTTGGTAGTTTTGCATCTTTAAATGTTAGTTTTGTGTATCTCTTTGGTCGTTTTGCATCTATTTGAAGTTGCAATGTGTTTTGTTTTGGTAGTTTTGCATCTCTTTGTGACATGTTTGCATTATTTTCAAAGGGAGTTCCTAGCCTAGGGGCCCCCTAACCTTCAAGACCCCTGGGCCTGTGCCCAGTTCAGTAATGCAGCCATGTTTGGACTGGAATGGAAATGCCACATTTTATAAAATGTTCAGTAAAAGACTTCCAAAATAAGACTAAAATGTCACAGAATTAGGAGATGAATGATGAAAATAACAACATTTCTTTTAACAATTTTACAATATCTGGATCACTGCCAGGTTATCAGATATGCTGATGATGCCTCACTTCCTGTGACAGCAAAGCATGATGACTTCAGAGTCCTTATCTGCCCAGACAGTTCACTTATCACTGCTGCAATCATTTTATAGATTGTGTTAACAGGAAAACGTCAGACCGTTTTTAGCCTTTACCATATCTATCGTAGTCTACAGGTAACAACGTGCAGCCACATTACTCAGCATTGCGATATCAAGAAATGACCATGAGCAATCAAATGATGTCTAAAGGTAGAATGTAATGAAATCTATGGTTACACACAGTTTATGGCATAAGAACTCAACATACACGCTGTCAAACACAAACAGTACCGAAAATATGGAATAATTAGCAACATTACAAATCCAAAAAATCTGCTAAAGAGTTATGATTTTTAAGGATATACTGTAAGCCTGCATACTTGAGACACATGTTGAACCATATATTCTATCTATGAGACTCATACATGTCAGCAATACATTGTACAATATGGTGAGCCTGGTAAAGGTTAGAAAAAAGATCACGGTTTGTGTTAAAATAAAAATGTTACAACCGTAAATAAGCAACAACGTAGTCAACGTCTACTTGTGGTTTCACATGGGACATGAACAACGGTCTCCAGGGTGAAAGTCATGCGATTGTTTGACCCGTCTACCACCACAATATGCTCACTTCTTATTCTCGCTACACCACGTCACTTTCAATAGCAGCCGCTTGACATACTTCCTCACTTTGTAGTACTTTTATCAATTGCTGGAAAAAAAACATCCACATTCAGGTCTGCAGAAACATACCACGCCAACATTGTCTCCAGCGCCTAAACAGGCTGTAAAAGATGTTTAAGGATGTACTGTGAGCACATTTTAAACCAATGCAGGAGGGGAACTATATTACTGTAACTATCAGACTCATATATGTCAGCGATACATGGGCCAATATGGTGAAATATTGGTAGCGTTGCAATATGGCAATATGTTTTCAGACTGTGTGTAGAAAGGGTACTTCTCAAAGGAAGTTTGAATAGTAAACAATCCACAAACAGCAGGTCTGTCCATATATTAACAGTCAAAATACTATTGTTCATTCTAAAAGACACATAACCGAGTGTAAGCTATATTCCCTCCTGTAGGAGGACATTAGTGATCATCTGGGAATGAAATACAGGGTGGGTTTGTGTTCTTAACCACTTAATGTATTCCAGATTTAAAAAGAAATAAAAACAAACAGAAAAAAACCTGGCAAATAGTGAAGAGGCTGGTTGCTAAGTATTTGCACATCATCGTATCCCTCTTGCCAAATGTTTCAAGCAGGAAGATAGAAAGCGAGAAATGTGTTTCGCAACCCCCAAGCTGCTGATAATCCTGCAGGATGGGTGACCATATTTGGGCACCAGGAAGTCCTGGAATTCCTTCAGGTGAGATATGAGTGAGTTGGTGACATCATCACGGTGGGGCCAGAGCACACGCTGGATGCCGAGTTATTCGTTTCCTGTTGCTGATAATGGGCTGAGGCAACCCACACCATTCCACCACATTGCGTGAGCCTGACAGCTGCAAATCAGTGTAATAACGCACCGACACAGATCCTCTGATCCAACAAACATAAAGCATGAAAATATGTGCAGCTTTTAAACTTTTCTAATGCGAGGAATCCTTCTCTACTCCGGTCCAAGCAACAGATTTATCGCTCCAGAAAACAGCAGATTGTTGCTCGTTGTTTAAACCCCTGAAGACAGAAAGCTCCCACCGTCTCAAGTTACCCCTCCACCTGTCTGAGGGGGAGAAACCAACAGGGGGGAGGTGAGGGAGACGACTACCAGGCTCACAGGGAGGTGGGCTGAGCTATTATTAACTCTTCATTGTTTAAAGTGGAAAAAAAACAACTCCCCACAGGCTCACAAGAATTCCAAATGTGCCGCTTTTGTCTCCTGCTTTGTCCCGCTGCAGCCGCGTCTTCCCATCAGCCACCTGGTTCTCTCTGAGACACTTAATCACCACGAGTGTGTGCGACAGGTTGGCTAAACGCTGGCTGTGTGCCCCAATTCCCTGTGATGTACAGGGAGGATTTAGACAGTTAGGGTTACGGTATCATTATGTACAAATCAGTTGAGCTTCAAAGCATTATACATTTTTATATAATAAACGTTAACAATACATAAATGTTGAAAAAGCAGCAGCAGGTACCACAACTATAGATTGCATATAATAATCTATGGTTGTGGTTTATAGACTGCCGTTTTGAAGCCTCGAGTTCGACAAGTTCGCCGTCGCCATCTTGGATCATGGCAGTCGCCATGTTGGCTTTTTTGCAAACCAGTGAACGGAAGCGGCCATATTTGGAATGCGGAGAAGTGACGTTTATGCACGTGGCTGTGAATTGAAACGAAACGCAACAAAACTACTTAGTTATGTTTAGTGGAGACAGGAGCAGCGGTCTGCTGGGTTAAAGTCCTGTTTGTCTGACTCATCCATCGACAGCGACACCGTCCAGACACAGACCGTGATTAGAAACAGATTTGTTCGAAACATAATAGACGTCTTTTTTTGTTGTTGTATGGGCTTTTTTAATTGCAGCAGACTTGGCTGCGTATTATGCAAAGTATGTAATGTGTAAGTGTAAACATTCCTTGAAAGGGACCACAGGGAAAGTAGTTCTCACCATTTAGCAGCTAATCTATTCAAACAACGGTCAGGACTAGATGTTAGAGGGCGTGAACTCCTTGCCTCACAGGTGTGTGTAGATCGGAATCACCAGTGTTACGATGTCTTAATTCACAGGAAGATTCCTCCTCCCACGTATACAAACAACGAGGGAGGGAGCTGCACACACTGTAAAAGACCTGCAAGAAAAAAAAGATAAGAACCATCGAATCAAGTGAAGCGCTTCCCTCTTCTGTGAAACTGTTTTAACCTGTTGACTGGTAATGAGCAATTCTTAATGTGGCGTGCACAATAAACTCGCTTCGGTTTTCCTATGAAAAGGCTGAGCAATGCAATTCTGGGGCGGAAGAAGCAATGACCTGCACTGACGTGGGTGTATTGATACATACAGGTGTGAATTATTACCTACGAAGTCCAGTTTTGAGTAATACCTACATACCTACACCCACACGGCATAGTCTTGTTGCAAACATTATTTCTGGGCGACATTGCAGTGCATTTCGGCATTAGACCCCAACTATGACAACGCAAGGTTCCAAGTAAAATGAAAGAGGAGGCTTCCTTTGTCAACGCAATGCTGATCTCCATCAGAACCAAGAAAATGTCAAGTCAGAATCGACAATGACAATTTAAAGAAAGAAGATAAAGTGTTCAAATGTGTTTAGCTGTGTTGTTTAGTTTTTGCACAAAAGTAAAGATTTGTTGTGTCCATTTAAATTCTCTTCTTATATGAGCTGCTTTACACAGAAGTGAGAGTGTTGCTTCACACGGTTTCTCGTCTGTCTTCGGCAGTTTGCCAGCTTCTCCATTTTATCCAGACTTTATGATTCACTGATTTACTTATAAAAAATTTGCGCAACTTTTTCACTCCCTGAAGCAAAGGGAAAACGGAAAGTCATGAAAGTCACTTTCAGACTGAATGATATTAGTGTGTGTGTGTGTGTGTGTGTGTGTGTTAACCTGTTATTCCTGTTGTGGAAACAACTGTGACAAAACTGATACACAACACTGTGTGTGTGTGTGTGTGTGTGTGTGTGTGTGTGTGTGTTATCCGAATTATTGCTCTGAACAACAGAAAACACATTAAACAAAGGTTGTTGTTTTTGTCTTGAAGTGAACACAACCAGGGTTCCCACTCTTCTCTCGAGATCACTTTCACTGATTTCGCCACTTTTTCTATACTTTGACTTTTTTTTCTATAAAATCATCTCTTATTTTACTGACAAATTATGACAAATTGATCACAGATCGGCCACTTGAGTTGTAGCCTGCATGCGCTTGCCACGTGACGTGTGTTCACAGGATTTCCACAAACATACTCTGGTCCAGAATCCACCGTTTGAGCGTCAACGTCCTGAAGGTAACTTAGTCCTGTCAGACGGCGTTTTGGGAAGCTCTGACACACTCGTAGTTCATTCTCTGCTAAAGGAAAGTAGAACAATTTTGAAACAGGACATTTGACTCTTTCCCTCAATGTCCACTGTTTTCCAGGTTGCGTTGGAACCCTGACAAGAGTTAACTGTACACGTTGTAAATAGAAGAGGAACAGTGAAGGTTTCCTGATTTGAGTCATCACAGTTGATTTGACTGGCAGGAAACTCCAGGAGGTGAATGATTCACTTTGAACCAAAAAAATCCTTTTTTTTTATTGATGAAACGTCAAAGGCAACTGGACATCTACACGTGTCGGCAGCACACACACACACACACACACACACACACACACACACACACATACACACACCTACACACACACTCACACACACTTACACACACACACTCACACACCGTACGGAGCATCAGGTTCTCTGGTTCAGGGTGTCACGCCAGCGTAACTTCACCCCCGTCACGACACTCTCAGCGTGTCAACAGGAGCACCGCGGACCACAATGCAACAGTAAACAGATGCGGTGACAGCCAAGTGGCGCTTCACTGGCTGGCAGGCAAACCCCCCCGGAGACCTGAGACGAACCTCATCGCCTCGTCTCTCGCCTGCCCTTTGTGGCCTTTTGCTGTCTTTCTACTTCCTCGTTCATGATTATATAGATAAGACGCGGCAAGATTTCTTGGGCCACCAATTAAGGCGCGTGATCTTTTGTAGGAATAGCTAAGAACGCTGGATGAGACCAGCCTGAACTGAGTTAAGTTGGTATCTCAGTTGGCGATTGATGATGTCTAAACGGATCTAAAACCACTTCAACGCCAGCTGGTGGAGTGGCCTTCCTTTAAGACAGTAGCGGGTTACACAACACATATCTAGGAAGCCGATTAGCTACAGCGGTGTTGTTATATGATAAATTAACAGCCATTAATAATGAGTGAGATAATCTGTTATGCCTGGTTGACTGTGGAACGGACACCAGACTCGTTAACCGGCCGCTGACAGACGCATGTGGGTCAGACCGAGGAGCGGAGACGCATCAAATACATCTACAAATGTACGGAGACCGTTTAAACTCCCGACGGATGAAGAAGCTGAACCGTAAGTCTGTTTCAATGCCGAAAAGGTTTATTGGTGAGATCTATACGAACATGATCCAGGATGTAAACTAAGAAAAGCTACACAACTAAACTGGTGGATTAGACAGTACTGTGTCTAAAGACCGCAGAGCATGTTGTGATGGGATCACAGCAGCCAGGCCTCCAGTTCAGATCAGGGGAAAGAAATTAGAAACACTCGACTTTAATACATTATTTAAATGGCGTTAACGTCTTTCTTTGTCTCTCATTTTACTCGGGAGATTTTGGCAAGAAACAACAAAAACCCCACGGTTCACCAGCAGCACAACAGTTTAGTTAGGCAGCATTGAACACCTGCAGGTCTTTGCTGGCCACAAACACGCCGACACTGAAACACATTGAGAAGCAATTTAGAAGAACTCTAGAATGACATTCAGAGAGCTACAGGCGACGGTGCATTCGGGTGCTCCTTGGACGGTCCCGTATCCCGAGTTGGGAAGGCGTTCTTCCAACTTGAACGTGTTCATGAGCTTTAAGTCGGAATGTGGAAACAACATGGATGCCGTGTTTGTATTTGATTGCGTGAATAACACTTGTTTTTGAGGTGTTGCTCCGACTTGTGGGGGTGTTCCCTCAAATTTTCCCAGCTGGGAACCATTTCTTCCAATTTTTCTGACACCACATGAATGCAGCACAAATGCCATATCTTGCCATGTGAAACGTAATGCATGAACAAACACAACCGACTAGTATTAAGGGTGTAAGGGTATTTGTAATCCACAGAGGAACATGGAGTTCTTTTTAAAAATTCAAATACAATCTGTCAAAATGACAAAATGTTCAGTTGAACGCTGGAGGGAAACTGACAAAGGGTGTTCTCATTCACCTGATCCCGTTGGAATGGAGACAATAAAAAAAGAACATCTCAGTATTATGCGTTACTCTAATAATTGCCCATAATTTAATTATTATAAGCATGTAAATGTAGCAGCTGCCTGAAGAAAGAGTCCGACAGTGCAGTTGCATGTTTGAACAAATTCTAGCAACATCAGGCACCAAACTGTCAGACCGTTGCGTTTTTGGCAAACCGCAACCAAGTGGACTCCAGTGAAACGTCTGCATTCAGATGTGACTCAACAAACAGCCAGTGAGCTAAAACAGATCTGATCATCAGGCCTCTCTCCTGCTGATGACTGGCAGGTCACCCAATGCATTCTGGGTATATGGCAAGAGTAGTGCCACAGCACAAATTATGCCAATGTTTGAGGCACAATTATGTTCTTAACAAAAGTGCATTGTGAATGACGTTGCGTGGGAAACATATTTTGACGAGGATTACAAACACACACAGGAAGTCAAAACACACACACACACACACACACACACACACACACACACACACACACACACACACACACACACACACACACACACAGTGCTGTCACAAGGTGACATTTGTGTTCTTCTACTTTTGTTGCCAAAACATAACAATAATACTTTTGTTGCCTAAATGTATGACAAAGTACTTTCTTTTGCCAAACGTAACAAAGTACTGACGATGCCTGAACATAACCAAGTACTTTTGTGACCTAAACTAAGTACTTGGTAACACTTTATAACTACTTATAACTACACACTATGCAGCATTAGTTAAGTATAAGTAAACACTTAATTCATCATTTATAAAGCATTGTTCCTACATTAACACTCATTATCATGAATTTCAGTATTAATACGCGTTTATAAAGCGTATATTAACATAGTCCCTAACCACTAGTGCATATCTAAATCATTATATATATAAACGCATGAATAAAGTACATCTAAATACGTTCTTAATCGTTTACTTACACTTCATAAATTATCTTATTAATCATCTACAACTCCTTAATAATTGGTTTGTAATATATATATAATACTTAATTTACAAATGGGGAATCCATCATTTATAAAGTATGAAAACATAATCACCAAACACATAATAGACAAGCTTATTAATGAAGAATAAAACATTTATAACTGTTATGAATTGCATACTAATGAGTGTTAATGTAGCAACAATGCTTTATAAATGATGATTTGTCCCTTTCACTTAACTTTTTATATTTCTGTATCGCATATTCTGTTTTACTTATTTAATGCACTTAAAATAGATGAGATGAAAACGTGTGTCGCAGGGAAGAAGAGAATTTAAAGACGCTCTTTAGTCGTCGTCTTCTTCTAAACAGAAGAATGCTTTAAAATTGGAGGTTGCGTAATTTTCTCACACATTGCTCCAAAACTTCAAGATACACGTATATCAACTTCTGCTGCAATAACTACGTGTTTGTGGTTTTTGCGGTATTGAGTTTGGAAAAGTTCAAATCCCTTCTTTCAGACGTCAGACGGCGTGAGCCTTACAGTCGAGTGTTTCAGAGGTTGACTGATGCAGAATGTGAGAGATGGAGTTTTCCACTCGCTCGTTTCTCTACGTGCCTTTAGTGGGCGTCGGGTTGACTTCATTGCTGACGTGTGCCGGCCTTTGAAACTTCGCTGACTCAGAAACGTGCTCACACGCGTCTGCATACAACGCACATTTTAAAGATCTCTCTCAGAGAGAGAGAGCGAGAGCGAGAGCGAGAGAGAGAACCAAACATACATAAATATGCATGAAATGTATCCGTAAAATACATATAATCAAGCATAGTGTTCCTCACTTTGTCTCAATTTGAAGATACACCTTAAGAAAACTACATATAACACAAATAATGAAATAGGTTCTTCGCCCGTCATCACTTTCTAACACTGAACTAAATACCATGAAATGTAATGATGAGATGGTCCAGGTACAGTAAGTGAAAGGGACTCCAACTTGAAACTTACTTTCACACCAGCTCTCTTATTTACCTGCATGTTCGCCACACTACACCACTTCTTAGGTGATAAGATAAACATTAGAACTAGATAACCACACCCTACGATCAACACAGGCTACGCTACATGAATCTTGAACCACAACCGCACAAAGAAATATAAATCTGTCGCTAATGTATGCAAAATGCCTTCATCGTTTATAGCAGCAACAAAAACAATTCTCTGAGCAGATAATATGGCCGACATCTTCACATTAAATACTCAACATGAGGAAAACATCGTCCATCAACTGTGACTGATGTTTGAGCACCAGGCATCATGATGTGAACACTGAGTCCTCCTCCTCTGGTCCACCAGAGGACTCATGATGTAAACACTGAGTCCTCCTCCTCTGGTCCACCAGAGTCCTCATGATGTAATCACAGAGTCCTCCTCCTCTGGTCCACCAGAGTCCTCATGATGTGAACACTGAGTCCTCCTTCTCTGGTCCACCAGAGGACTCATGATGTAAACACTGAGTCCTCCTCCTCTGGTCCACCAGAGGACACTGAGTCCTCCTCCTCTGGTCCACCAGAGGACTCACGATGTAAACATAGAGTCCTCCTCCTATGGTCCACCAGAGTCCTCATGATGTAAACACAGAGTCCTCCTCCTCTAGTCCACCAGGGGACTCATGATGTGAACATAGAGTCCTGTTCTCTGTCCTGCTGTCCCCCCGTCATGTGCAGCTTGATCCTGGACCACGATGGTTCCAGGTCTATGGGAAGATGTGGGCTCAACAGTCTCCGACCTCCCGCTGCTTTCATCCATCTTATTTTTCTGCGACCGGACATCAGACAGCCAGGTGCATGCTGGGTAGGGAAGTAGCCTCTGGTCCTAGCTGGGTTAGCTTAGCTTTCATCCTGGCTCTCCTCCTTCTCCCTCTTTGGTCCTTCAGGTCTGGTTTGATCGTCTCAAAGTCCGCTGCACTTCATCCCAACTCTTCCTTTTCTATCGGCACCACCATTGCCATAGCATCGCCATAATAAATATTATGTATAACAATTAGCTGTCACGGCAATAATCATTTAATCTCTGTTGTTAAAGTAATTTTCCTGGAATAAAGGAGGAATGTGCGAGAGAGAGAGAGAGAGAGAGAGAGAGAGAGAGAGAGAGAGAGAGAGAGAGAGAGAGGGAAGATATGTGTGGCCTCTTGCTTTGTCATTGCTCACTGTAGTTTGTTTTCCTTCAGATTATTGCAACAAAAGCTCCGATACGGAGCGACCTTTGACCAGGCTCCTTCTGACAGTTACTGTATGAGACTGTGATGGATGGACGCTAAAGCTAACTGACTGTCCAAACACTGACATTCACATCTATAAACTCTCTCTGTCATACCAGCACACACACACACACACACACACACACACACACACACACACACACACACACACACACACACACACACACACACACATACACAGGCTGTTTTTTGTCACCTGTGAGAACATTTTACTTGTATTTGTGCCTAAAAGTCTCACATTAACCGTAACTACTTTTTTGTGGCAGTTGCAACACTTTTTAAATAAAATGTTCAAATAGCTTAACAGGCGGAGGACCAACTAGCAGGACCCTGATGAGCCAGAGCAGTAAAAGATAAACATTAGTATGTGAAGGCCTTTAAAGTTGGAAAATGATGAAGTTAGCATAGCGTAGCAGACACAGATCAATATGACATTAAAGTAATTGATTTAGTCTTCTTCTCTTGGCTTCATCTGATCTTTGCCAGGAGACTTCTACCAGAACACACATCATGTGTGTGATTGTGCATGCTCCTGGCTAGGAGACTTAAACTGCTTCATTGGAAAGATTAATGTCCTCCAACTTTTAATCTATGGATTACAGATATTATGCATCCTCTGACCTTAAAAAAAAAAAAAGAGTCTGTGCCCTCAACTTTTACATTCGGCATCCAGTTTTGGATCAGGTAGAGAAGATGGACGCATCAGAACTTTTCCCCCCGCTTTTATTTTATAAACTGTTAATCATACTGTCCATTGACCATGTCTTGATACGTCATTTTGTACATCTGTTATGGGTTAGGGGTTACTTGTGGGATGGAATTTTGTTAAAATGTCTCAAACTGCATTTCAAATTGTATTTTGTAAAAAAAAAGAAAAGAAAAATGCTAAAAATACTCCAAATCAATGACAATACATTCACCCATTTCATTCAAGTACATAACATTTCCCACATGAGAAAAACTAAATGTAAATACTCCTTAAACCTCCAGGGTGTGCTGGGTTTGAGGTACATGTTTGTGGCTAAAGAAGATTGTCTGAAGTTTTCCAGACTTGAAAATGAAGATCTGAAGCTGTCGATTTTGGAGGTTGTATTTCTACACGAATGTGGGCTCAGAGTGATGTGATAATAATATCAGCGTATCTCTGTTTCTCACCTCCATCATGTGGTCTGTGAGCCAAGAAAGTTCAGTCATTTTAAATTGAATTCTTTATTATTAAAATAATATGATCCATCACATGTTGACGAAATACATACAAGACACATTTGCAGCCACGTGTGAACACAACCTGTTTGTTCAGTGGCCTGCTCATCTCCTATCAGTGTGTCACAGCTCCCTCTGCTGGATGGAAGAGAGCATTTTGTTTTAAACGCAGACGTCCACCTTTAAAAAGGGAAATCATACAAACTGAAATGCAATAAAACAACTGAAACGTTGTGGGATGAAGGCTTTCTATTCCTTGGAGAACGGAGCAGTGAACCTTTGGATTCCAGAGAAAGATGTAAAACTGATATGTGGATGATTGATGAGTTGAGTTGGGAACGTTTCAAATTTATTCAGTCACTCCACAGTTGCTTAGTGTGGCCACACACACACACACACACACACACACACACACACACACACACACCATCATCATTACTGACGTTGTATCATGATGTCAGCCTGGGTTGGTCTGTTTGTCCTATTCTGTCATTGTTGTTAAGCCACTATAATGCATATTGATGAGCTCAACACACACACACACACACACACACACACACACACACACACACACACACACACACACACACACACACACTTCTCACAGGTTGAGGTGATGAGGTGTCAGATTTCCTCACGTAAACAGATGTGAGTGGACCGAGATAGATCAATGCGTGTGTGTGTGTATGTGTGTGTGTGTGTGTGTCAGAGATAATCAGAGCTGTCTAATGACCCCTCCAGAGAGACCTCAGCTAATCCCCTGCACCTCTGGGACACACACACACACACACACACACACACACACACACACACACACACACACTTCCAGCCAGCTCTCATGGGGGCGCGTTTGGTTCAGGCCTGGTGAGGGCTGGGTGGGCGGGGTCTATGAGAGTCGGGCGCTGGTGCAGGTCAAAGGGGCTTCAGAGGAGATGAGGGGCGAGGGATGTGTGTCTCTGTGGATTCTTTTTCAAAGTGTGCGCTTTTTAATTGATTTCTAACCTTTCAAGGCGATTTCAGTTCATGTCGGTCTTGTGGGCAAAAAAAAAAAAAAACTACTTTCACAAGCTTTGATTGATTTGAAAAGAGAATCTATTGAATCGGACATTTTATCGCCTTTAAATTTTAGGCATGGTTGCGTTCAAGTACGTACTTGTAGTAACAAGTACTGTTCACTCTTCTGATTGTCCTTGAATGCCCCATTTAGCCGGACTCACATTCCCTCCTTGACGCCTGATAATTGCAAGTTCCTCACTGTGATGTTTTACATATTACAATGTTCAGTTGATGATGTTTCAGATCGCAAAATATGTATTTTTATTATTTTACCATGAGGCAGCGTAACAAGAGGCACAACCACATGCATTTCCTCTGCGTGCGTGTGTGTGTGTGTGTGTGTGCGCATGCAGGTAACTGTATGTTGAATTATTGAATTGCACATTAAATATGTCTTATTCAGCAAGAGCGGTACTTTATATAGAGACCACTACTACCAATAATGGATAATCCCTCTGTGTGTGTGTGTGTGTGTGTGTGTGTCTGTGAGTGTACTTGTTCAGCTATCTTTGTGAGGACCAATTGCATTTTTAGACCTTCAAAGCGAGGACATTTAGGAAAGCGAAGACATTTAGGAAAGTGAGGACATTTAGGAAAGCGAAGACATTTAGGAAAGCGAAGACATTTAGGAAAGTGAGGACATTTAGGAAACCGAGGACATTTAGGAAAGCGAGGACATTTTGGCCGTTCCTCATTCAAAGGCCTGTTTGAGGGTTCAGACTTGATTTTAGGCAACCCGATTCATTCCCAATGCTTGACTATAAATGAGCCCATATGTCCATAATAACCATAAACGGTTTCGTGTAAAAAGTGAATCAAACTCAAACAAAAACACAAATATATACATTTGTATGTATTGGTCGGTATTTTAAAATTCATAGTCCCTCGTTAAAGATGCATGCTTTGGATCGGGGACCTATTTCAAACATCAAGACAATGTTATTTAAAATAGTGATGAATGCCCATCACAAGACCCCTTTTGGACCTTTCTTTTCTTCTTAAATGACTCAAACGATCAACCCATTACCAAAACTGTCCAAAGATAATTTGGTGAGTCCCGATGCAAAACAGCTGCTGATCTCTGTACTCTTAAAATATCATTGCATAGATGGGAAACAGTATATAGCGAGACAATAAGACATGAATACAACATATTATAGTATTTACTAAAGAAAAAAAACATGCATGATAAAGACCTAAATGCAGAATCTGTATCAAAACGTGTAAATAATCCAGCGAGCACTTGATTTATCTGCAGAAAACATTCATGTATATGAGGACAGATTAATTATATGTTCCTGTTATGTCAAAAACTAAACTATCAGCGGCCACCTGTGATGAAAGAGCTCAACTGGGTGAGTCCAGTTTGAGTGTTTGATCTCTTCAATCCGCCTCCGTTCAGCGCAGATGAAAGGGCAAGATGTTGATTTGAAAGACATCTGTGTCTTCTGCAACTCCCACGTCAGGAAGGTGATTCTGACAACAGGTGTATGTTACACTTGTACGCCGTCTCTCCCCGTTAGTATCAAAGTATCAAAAGAAACAACTAATTCTGTTCCTGACAGAAGCTCCTCGGCGTTCACGCTCACCTCTCCACCGGGCTGCGGTGGAGGATGATCGTGATCAGCCGCAACACCACCTTAGGCTACCGTCAGCTTCAATGTGGATCACCTGCCAGCAGAGAGCAGAGGTGGGCGACTTGGACGTGTAGGAGACCCAACTCACCAGCAGGTGGCAGTAGAAGTCAGAGCTCATCTCACTGGGTTAGCAAGTCAACTACAGTTTCTACTTGGCAGAGAGCCATTTTTTTTTACATATATATATATATATATATATATATATATATATATATATATATATATAGGGGACAAGTTATTCTGAGCTAATTGGCACCTGATGTTCACTTAATGAAGACAGAGGCAGACAGCAGGGCCCGGAGAGAGCGTCGGCGGCAAACCTCCTGACATGACGGAGAAATGACACCACCTCTCAGTAATTAAGACGCAGGCATTTACACAGAAACCCACACGGATATGCAGATGCACGCACACGCACACACACACACACACACACACACACACACACACACACACACACACACACACACACACACACACACACACAGGAGCCCACTAATGAGCTCAACAACCTGTTCTAATCAAAACATCATCAAGCAAATTAGCAGGAGAATCTGTCACTAGGAAATGCCTTTTCTTCTTCTTTTTCTGGTGACTTTGACTTGTAGTACTTTTTGCATAAAGCCAACTTTTCATGCCAGTTAAACTTAATTTCAGAAAGTGCTTTTGCTTTATTAAGATGTAATAGTATAAAAAAATAAAATAAGACTGAACAACAAATTTTTAGAAAAATCTACATTTTATTGCTTTAATTACGTAAAATAATATTATCTATTGAAAAGTGCTATACAGATAAAAGAACGTTTGTCACGTTAAAAATGACGTAGCTTTTTTCTCTCCTGTCATATAATTAATAACAGTTAAGAGGACTAATAATGCATTGTTAAAATATAAAGCTGACTGAAACTTCACTTAATACGAGTCTTACGTCTTCCAAGGGACATAAGATCAGAAATGCAAACGTTTGTAATTGTTTTGTTTTTTTGTAGTCACTTTGCATCTCTTTGTAGTTGTTTTGTGTCTATTTTCGGTCACTCTGTGGACAACTTTAGTGTCTTTGTGTTTATTTTCAGTGTCTTTGTAGTCGTTTTGTGTATCTTTGTGGTTGTTTTGTGTCTTTTTGTCGTTGTTTTGTCTTTCTTTGTAGCTGTTTTGTACCTCTTTTTGGTTTTCTGTCACTTTGCATTTTGCATTAGTTTGTAATTTACATTATGTTCCTTTGTAGTCTTTTTGTGTCTCTTTGTTGTGCCAACATGTGTCACTACTTCCCAGAAAGAAAGAGGTACAAGATCATAACATCTGCCTTGGGACTACAGATGATAAATAGCCTCTTGACTAACTAATGTTTTTATTAATGTGCACTGTCCCTCATCAAATAAACCAAAACAAATATTTAAAAAAAAAGAGAAAAAAGAGGGTTCACAACCTTGTATTTATTCCAAAAAATAAACTCAACTCTGAAATGTAAGAGTTCACCTCATGGGGACCAGCTTATTGTCCACTTTTGGACACTCTAGGTCCCCCTCTACCGTCAGTCATGGACGTGTCACTTTCCGTGCATTACATGGACAATGTCTTTTCAAAACAAACTTCTAACGTATGGTTTAAAATAAGTATGTTTGCCACATTAAATAAATGCTTGTTACGTAGCGGCGTCATCTATGACTTGGTTTCAGGACATGAACAGCAGTCTCCTAAATGAAAGTAAATCATATATATATATTTGTATATATATATATATATATATATATACAGTAATGTGGAACTGGGGCACAACTTATGAAACAGTTTCATTCTAGTTTTTTTTTAAATAAACTTGCTAGACGTCTCAAATCAAAACATTATTTAAATTCTCAGCATAAAAATGTAAAAATTCTCTGGTCTCATTTAGCGTTTGAAGCAAAATTTACGTAAAAATAACGTGCCGTGATTCATAAACATCCTGAACCTGACTAAGTCGTTTTGTTGCCTGAACCTAACTGAGTTTCTTCTGAAAACAGAAGTTTATCTTGAAAAGAGTGTAGCCATTAAACAAGCGGTAATTGACACGTGCTGCTGGACTCTCGTAGGAAAAATGCACGAAAAACGAGAAGTAACTTTTCGTAGGATATCATGCAAACTGTTGTATGAGGAGACGTTGCGGACAAACATTTAGATATTGAAACGGCTGCACAATAAATCCTGTCTGAGTAAAGCGTTCTTACTATAAAATATACACTGGAGGAATTCAATCTGAATATCCTCCCTGATCCAATCTGATAATTCCACCACAGAAGTGTTCTGCAGACCCACCACTGCTGCTGCTAATAATAACAGAATAATCCAGATCTGCTGCGACTGCAGTAGAATATAATGTTTCCAAACTCGCCCTCAAGTGGTTCTGCCCTGCAAGCCGCCCTAACTGACTCTGTGGTTCATTAGTATAAAGGTTTATGAAAAGGCTTCATTAAAATTGCATCCAGCGTTTCAGTGCCTGTAATGAAAGTTAGTGCAGGGTGTCAAAACCTCTCCTGTTAACCAAACCGACCCGGCGCTGCTCACTGCTGGAGACTCGTACGTCATGTGGTCTGAAGACGTTATTAATATTGTTCAGCAACTTATGCAGCTGTGCTCTGCTTTGAATGCCGTACAGTAAATTGTTGCCTTGAAAACATTATTAGGTTTTGTGTTATTCACTTCATGCTTTCCAGTTCCGATTAAGATTTTAATGTATAAATTCATAATGAACAAATATGACTTTGTAAACAGGCTTTGATTGCTGGCGTGCCCCTTTAAGATGCATGGCCACTGAGCTTGCTCTGAAGCACTGCATTGAAGTGAATGGGAAAACCTTCAACTTTTCAGTCCAGTACAATTACAAAATGACTACATGTACCACCAGAGGTTTGACTCTCCGAAGCATGACTTCTGCTGTCTGTCTTCAGGGTGGTTTGGCTTTATTTGACAGTGTTGGCAGTAACGTCTTAGAGTACGTATAGATTACGTTTTTTGTTGTCAAGTAACGTAACTCACTAGTTTGCAATTCAAGCGATCAGATATTTACTTACGTTCTCAAATATGGTCGCTTCATCAATAAAATCCCTAAACATGGAGGAAAAAAACATTTGCTAACTCAAAATAATATGACAGTAGAGTCGATGTTAGGGCTTCAGCAAATGTCTTTTTTCTTTTTTAATTTTACAATCATAGCTTTTATTGAGGTTTTTAATTGAAGCTTTGAATGACATAACCCTAAAAAATGGGGGAAAAGTGTTATTGTGGTTACATAAATGTAATTTATGACGCTGTCAGATACTGCCACGTAGAGAGCATACAACATTTTTGAAACAACAAATAAGCAGAGTACTTTGTTGGATAAAAACGTGCTGTGACTTTTGGAAATTATTACATTTATCTTCTTTCAATACCTTTTGACTTGGCTGCTTTTTAATTTCACCTCACGAATGAATGGGCCACGCGCTCTCTGACCAATATAACCAACATGCGCAAGGAATCGCAGACGAAAATCGCATTTTGGTAACGCATTATTATTGTCGCGAGTTCCTTTTTTGTCTCGGTAACACTGAAACATAACAATTTACATCTAAAAGAATCTCCCGTTCCCCTAACATGTTTTACTTTTTAAAGGGAACAATCACTGCAGGGTCCAGTGTAGATGATGGTCTGTACATGTGCTGCATTCATTACTTCAGGGGTCTGAAGGGTAGCAGTCACTCCAGGTCCATCATCCCCAATCCTCGCTCCTTCTCTTTCCTGTTCTAATTGCCCGAATCGTATAGTCGTACTGCTGCCACCCATTAGTATAATATCCATTAGTCTGCCTTTGCTTCCCCCAGACCACCACTCCCTGCCTTTACTACACCTCTGAGACACTCACACACTTATAGGCAAAGCATAACACACACACACACACACACACACACACACACACACACACACACACACACACACACACACACATAGATGAGCAGAGGCTTGCAACGAAACATGCACAAGCACAGCAACAAGAGCCAGTTTTTCTGCTAATATTCATGGCGTTCTCTTTTCACCAACCAGCTCTTTAGCTCTTTATTTTAATCCCTTCAGCGGAGCCTTGATCTGCTCGATGCCGTCTCAGCTTCGACTTCACACTTTTTCCAACACACAAATAAGCATTCGAGCATCCTGCGATTCCTCCTCCCCAAAAGCATACGAGCTAATGCCGACGTGCTTTTATGAGAGCGGAGAAATGGAAAATGGGGGAATGATTTATCTCAGCAACCCTGCAGGAGTGTATTAAAACCTTTCCTTTTACTTACCAACGGGATCGTTCTTTAGATGCTTTCCAAAATAAGGCCATCATGCAAAGTAGGAAAATTCTATCTAGCAAAGAGCCTGAACAGATTCAGTCTGAACTTTCTCCAGAGTGATGTGTCTGCTCATTGAGATAACAATCTGTAACATTTTCACATCAAGTTCCACGACACAGTTCGTTCCCGAAATATTGTCTTATTTCTCCTTGATTTTTAACTACAAACTACATCTACAAGATAAGATAGAAGCATGTCGCAGTCCCACCCACACTGTTTGTTCGACAAGTAATGAAAGCGACTTGCTATCAGGTGTTCATTTCAAACAGATTCAGTAAAAAAATTAAGCAACATTATCAGTTTCAAATTGCCTCTAATTTCTGCTTAATTGATTTTTGTCATTATCTTAGCATGAAGCTAAATTCCTGTGTGTGTGTTTGAGCTATTAATGTACCTCTTCCTCCTCCCCTATGTGGACTGACTTCGATTAAATGTATTTGTGATACGTCAAAAACAAATGTAGTGGAAAGAAAATTACTTTTTTTGAAACGTAATTGACAATGCGGTTTTATTTCATGAGAAGTTTTAGGAGACCAGGCCGGGTAACCTCTGTATCACTAACCATACAGTGAGTTAACCTGACTACAAACACACTTTAAAAATGGATGCATCTTCTATTTGTGTCCGTGGTGAATGATCATGGTGTAAGCATGTTAAGAGGATGACGCTGAGACGCAGCAAGAGGAGCTTGAAATGGAAAAGTGGGAGAAAAGGGAGCAATGATGAAGAGGAGGAATCAGGGAGTGGACAGACAGAAGTGGGGTGTCGAGAGATCACAGCATCATTATTTCATAGTGTGAGGAGGCTGATCCACATCAAGCTTCCCACAATGTCAAGCAGTCAATCAGCATCAGCCTGTATGTGTGTGTGTGTGTGTGTGTGTGTGTGGGGGGGGGGGGGGTCGTTGGTACACTTTAAATTTTCATAGAGTGCTATGTATCTGTCACTCATTGCTTTGGGGCAATAGAATAGGTAGGAGTGAGGGTGGATTACACAAAGTGAAAAAAAAAAAGATGAAATATTAAAGTTGTACTCGTTTGACCGACCCGGCGTATATTCAGCAAACTGATCCGAGGAAGGTCAGGCGTTTAAAGGTGAGAGGTCGGGAGGCTGGATGAGAGCACAGCCCCCCCCCCCCACACACACACACACACACACACACCTCATCTCCATCCCCAGTCTGCGGCCTCGGGGAGATTCGTCGGGGGGCAGGAGACGTCGTAAATCATAACAGGTGTCAATCACAAGAGATTAAGGGAGGTCGCTTGAGCGGCGGCCTGCTGGGATGCTCCGGTGTCGGGGTTTGTCAGGACGATGAGACGACTACAACCAGCTTCAACCTGTGCTCAACGTACACGTGTGAACAAACATATGAGCGCAAACCCAGGCGAGCCACACATACACACACACACACACACACACACACACACACACACTCTCTCCCCTCCGGCATGAAAGAAAGATGACGGGCATGAATGATGTATTGTACTGATACACAGAAACACTCACAAACACACACATGGTGGCTTCTGTGATGTAGTCCGTCTGCAGCAGAGAGAGGGAACGGAGAGGTGAGAAAGAAAAACGAAGAGCTGACTGACGGACAGCTCAGCCATCAAAATCATTCCTTCTTCACTCATGCAACAGGAATGACAGGCTTCTCTGTTTCACTTTGATATTTTTCGTCAAGAAACCTTCAGGTAGTAAATCCAAATTCTATCCCATTGCGATTGCTTTGATACATTTTTGCACAAAATACATTTTGGCTGAGGAGGTGATTCAGAAGAGATTTAAAATCAGTAAATGTTGGCATTGTACATTTCTGCAAATCACAGATATGTTGAATGTTGTTGCATTCAGGTCAGAGAATCGCGTAGCACAACGAGTGACCGTTATTGAAAGTGATGTGGTATAATAACGAGTTTAACAAGCGAGGAGGGCAGACAGGAGAGGTGGTTGATGGGTCAAACAAACAGATTTCATCCAGCAGATCGCTGTTTGTGTTAAACCAAAAGTCAACGTTGACTTTACTTTGTGTCGTAACGTTACGTATAAAAAAGTCTGCAGAGGGCGGTTGTTGAGCTAGTTACGTGGTTAGACTAAATTGTTACGATACCTTGTTACTTTACGTTATGTTACATTGTTACATTACGATACCTTGTTACTTTACAATGTTGCTTTACGTTATGTTACATTGTTATAATACATTGTTATATTACTTTATGTTGTTATGTTACATTGTTATATTACATTGTTATAATACATTGTTATATTACTTTATGTTGTTATGTTACATTGTTATATTACATTGTTATAATACATTGTTATATTACATTATGTTGTTATGTTACATTGTTATAATACATTGTTATATTACATTATGTTGTTATGTTACATTGTTATATTACATTGTTATAATACATTGTTATATTACTTTATGTTGTTATGTTACATTGTTATATTACATTGTTATAATACATTGTTATATTACATTATGTTGTTATGTTACATTGTTATAATACATTGTTATATTACATTATGTTGTTATGTTACATTGTTATATTACATTGTTATATTACTTTATATGATACATTGTTATATAGAATTGTTATATTACATTGATATATTACTTTACGTTGTTATGTTACATTGTTATATTACATTGTTATATTACATTATAATACGTTGTTACTTTACAATGTTGCTTTATGTTGTTATGTTACATTGTTATATTACATTGTTAGATTACTTTACATTGTTATGTTACATTGTTATATTACATTGTTATATTACATTATGTTGTTATGTATTTGAGCTAGTTACGTGGTTATACTAAATTGTTACGATACCTTGTTACTTTACATTGTTATATTAAATTATGTTACGATAGGTTATGTTGTTTTCAGAATGATGAAGTCTGTTGAAGAGCAAGCAGATTTAAAATTGGAAGCAGGCTCCACGGAATGAGTGGATTTTGTCAACTATCTGATTTTTCCCAAATGATGTGCAGATTTTTAGACATTCAGTTGTAAAACGGCTTGACAAATACCGCATATAGCTCCCGAAAATTTGAAAAAACTCGGACTCAACTGTGGTTTCTGACCATAAATTGGAAATCACTGAGTCCTATCATGATTTTAAACCCAACCCTTTGGATCTCTGGGTTCTTCAGAAATCCTTCCCTCTTCTTCCCTCTAACGACAGCTCCTCAGTCCTTAAGCCGAGCAGTGGAATGGGCTTTTGCATGGAACAAAAGATGACTCCAATCCTAATTACCCAGATGACCCTCTTGACTCATGGCCCCGGGGCTTTGACTCTACTCATCATTCACCTGCTACTGGGGCATGAACGGCAGGAGACAGAGACAAAGGGTCCGTACATAACAGCCTGTTTATCAGGTAACAGTTGCAGGACCAACACCCCCCAGCTGCTCCATCGCCTGGTTCAAAACATAAAGGAGGAGCCCTCTATCTATCAACTTTAAGCCTTTGACCACTCGGCGTTAAGTCGTTCCCAACAAGTGCAATGCAAAAATGCAGTGCAGGAAGATGGCAAATAAATGCAATAGCAATGGAAAATATGTCGTGGGGCAGACTTGAAAGAAAATGGAATAAAAGACAATGAGTTTAATAAACTAGAACAACATTACAGGGTCATTCATTCGGTTTCAACACTAAATCTGGCTGGTAGGGTTTTACATATTTCACCAACTTGTTCCAGATATTTAACTAACACATTTTTCTGAGGACAAAGGACAAAAGTAATCCTTTCTGTGACATAAATGTAATTTACTATCCACTCCTGTATGGTGGGGGGGTTCAGGAAGCAACCGGCGCCTTGTGAGATAAAATCATTTTTTATGAATATCCATGCAAAATCTTCTAGACATACTGTAAATCCATGCTTGATGTAAAATGGCTTTACATTTTTTTTACTATTTGTCTTTTAGCATTTTAGCAATTATGCTTCTCTGGGTTACATATAGGTGAACATGCACAGATTAGATTATTGTATACTGTCTTGATGAGCAGGTCCACACAGACCTTTATAATGATATTTGAAATCCTCTGCAAGCATTTGCTTATCATTCCAGTGTAACACCTTTCTATGACTTGGTCCTTTCAAATTTAGCATGATTGGTTTCACAACCTTGATGTTGCAAGCTCAAAGTAACATTTTTCAATAATGCTAAAAAGACGCTGACGCTGATGATCTCTGAAAAATAAAGAGTGTGCGCTCAACTCAGCTGAGACTCATGTGCTTCCTCCAAACAGGTGGAGTCAATCTGAGGTGATTGCTCTGCCTCATGGCATACCTTCAGTCAAAGCTTTCACGGAGCAAAATCAAGAATTTATGAAAAAGATATAATACAATGTCTTCACATGAAGATTTAAATAACTTTTCTATAAATGGAATTAAATAATATTGTGTATGTCATGCATGTCGGCCATCCGCACAACTGTGAATCAAAGTGACTTGAAGAACATATTTTTTTGTATTCAGAAACATATTGAATATGAACAAGGACCCCACTGAGTCCATATAATCACTTTCCGTTTTGCTCTCTGCTGAATCAATACAGAGTCAAGATAAAAACCAAATGATGAACTCCAAATGACCAACTAAGTGGTGTAAATTGATTGTTTGCCCTGCTGTAGCACTGTGCATGTAAATGTGTGTCCGTGTCAGTGCATGGATGTGTGTTTGAGAGTGTGTGTGTGTGTGTGTGTGTGTGTGTGCCCCTCGGGGAGTGTGTGCTCTGTGATCCAGGTAATGCAGACCAGAGAGTGAACAGGAGAACAAACGAGAGGCGACCGCTCATCATCCATCTTCTCTCTCTCTCTCTCTCTCTCTCTCTCTCTCTCTCCCTCTGACCTCGTTCATCCTCGTCTTCTGTTGTTGATCGATGGCGTGACGCCGTGTTGTGTTTGCTGGCCGGTCCGGACAACGTGGTGACAAGACTCCACAGGGGACACGGAGGGGAGTCAAACAACAAGTACAGGGATAAATGCTGATCCTCAGGGCTCAGTCACACCAGCACGTTATGAAGCTGAATTTCATAGTAAATCAGAGAAAATGTAATTCCAGTGGAAACACAGTCAATAAAGTGAACGTGTGCTTTTGTATTGAGCTCAACTTTGGTAAGCTTTCTTCTTGAAGTACGCCCTCTTCTTCTTCTAACTTCCTCCTAAAACCTAAACTATTCGGTGGAATATGGAACATTTAGATTTGACAAATTCAACTGTAATCCCAGATCTCAAAGAATTGAATGACCTCAAAGAAACATATATTTAAATGTAATTGTATTATATTTTTTATAACAATCCTAATATTATGTTAATATTCATATTAATATTATTGTGTATTCTTTCATTTTGATGCTTTGGCAAAAACAAAAACAAAAATTAAACTTTAATGCCAATAAAGCCACATTAAATAGAAATTAGTTAAATTAACATTATGCTAATAACAATACGTTTTTTTAAATACATTTTCCCAAAAGTGAAACTAGCTGCAATAACCACTGCACAAATAAGCCACTGTGTCTTTTAGCTGCCTTGGTGCTCTGGTAAAATAAAAGTAAGAAATTTGAGAGGATGTCTTTGTTTTTTTAATGGAAGGCTAAAGTGCTTGTGGTAATAATGATTATTTAACCAACCTTGGTTAAAGGAGTTCATGAAAACCAGACGATAATCCACTTTTTTAATTGCCTCTCCAATGCTTTATTCTTTTTTTCTTTTTGGCTGACTGGATTCAAACCACAAACCCATTATTCATCCCATCTGGACGACATTTCAGAGGCTGTAGTTCACAATCACTGCAGACGTTTCCCTATCGGTCAGTCAATAGTGGTCGCATGCAATCTGCACCCTGACATTTTAGCACGTGGCTCCGCTATTGGCATTCCCCTCAAAAGCAGCAAGTGATTATGGGTGTTGACATTCCGAGGGGTCGGCCATTACGCTGATAATTAGTAACACTGCACTGATTCAAATGATCCATCATGGCGACGCCTTGCAGATGAAGCCAGTGATTTATCATCGTGGGGAACGTCTGAAGCCTGGTTTCTTAAACTATGGGCTGAGGACTCTAAACGAGACGGGACCCTGCTGGTGGAGGGTCGGGAACGGGGCTTTGATGAGCTTTGATCCCAGAAATGAAACAGTGAAACGACACAAACATGGATGGCAAACAAAAAATGAAACCCTTTCAATACCAACTGGGTAAACTCAAGTCTGTAAAGATGTTGTTCAGCTGGTCGCTCCCGTATTTCAACGACAGAGGACAGATTTATGGCTTGTTAATAAATAAAATTTTAGGTGCAGGACATTGTGTTGACTAACAGGCTCTGGGACTGTTGGAATAATTAATGAACACATGGATTGGAGTCTCTCTGTTGCTTTTTCCCCCCAAATTCATTGTGAAAGATAAACATTTTAAATGGCTAACACGAGCTGGTGACATCGCAGTTAAGTTAAGCACACTTTATGATCTTGTGATGGAAGTTATATCTAAAACAGTCGGGACAAAAACCTAAACAGATAGCAAAAAAACAAAAACATAAAAAGTGTTTTCCTGGCCTTTCTGGTTGAAACTTACCTCTGACCAAATATGCTCACTTGTAGCCACACCCAACAGTGATGTCACGGTGTACTGACACGCCTTGGAGTACACTTCTACGTCCTACAAAATGATGTTCCCATTCAACTAATCTTTATTCTCAATTAGTATTTGTAGGGAAAAGTATTTTCTCCCGGTGGCAGTTTTATACAAGCGGTTAAGTTATCACCCACTTAACATCTTGTTTTTGCTGACCACCAGTGGTTTAACTTGCTCTTTAAATACATGTTAAAATGTGTCTGATTATATTATGACTAAAGCTTTTTGGACAACTTTTCGAAATTTGCTTTTTTACTAGTTGTTTTACAGGCCAGTATTGTCAACTGGTATTAAGTTGACGCCAACACAGAGAATGACTAAGCTGAGAGCAACACATCAATTACATTTAACCCCTAATTCCAGACATCCGTCTCTGTTCAATCATCAGAAAAAGTCTCAAGAACCACTGAATTCCACTTGACTAGATTATCCCCCATTGTACATTTTTTGAAAAACACATTTTTGACATCTCATCAATTGTCCTATTGTGACCAAATTCCATGTGGATCATTATTGGGCTAAGCTTATCAAAAGTTGTATAAAGCTGGTTACATTTTGAAGATATGGACCTTAGAACTCTTAAAGGGCGTGGCTTAGCACATCAACAGACCAAAGTCAACAACCGCTGAGCAAATCATCACGAAATTTGAAAGATATGTTTAAGCAAGTACTTGGATCATACATACAGAATTTTGCCAACGCCTGTATGTTTATTCATTTGTGGTTCAAAGGTATGTACAGTATGTGCATTCACTTTTACCACATCTAACACAATATTTGTTTAATCCATAGTCAGATTTGTTTTCACGCTTAAACAGATCAGTTAATCATTGATCGTCACGCACTGTTCGGAATCACTCCTGCGGTTTAAACGGCCGCGAGGCTTCAGTTCACTCGGCTTGTTTTTACGGTACGCCGACAGACACGGAGCGGAGGGCGTCGGGTCGGCGGTGATAAAAGAAGGAGGTTTGTCTGAGAGCGGCGGCATGGAGACAGATGTGGCTGCTGCTATAGATCCACGCTGCATTATCTGCCAGGCCTCAGGCCAAACGACAGCCACTCAGGACACAATAGGAAGTACAGGTACACACACACACACACACACACACACACACACACACACACACACACACATACAGGAACATTCAGTCTGTTGCAAGAAATGATTGATTTTTTTCTTTAGTAAATACATTACAGGTACAGTATTAAGTAATTAGTGGTAGGATGAGATCGGGTTGAAGGAAAATTGTTATTTTAATAATAGAGCTTAATAATCATATAACATTTAAAAACGATATTGAACTGTAACAGGACAAGCTGAATGTTTTAATCTGCATCTGCAGATCTGCATCAAATTATAGTGACAGATAAACATAAAATACAGGAATATTTTTACATGCTGGGTTAATTATACTTCAGAGACCTAGTGATATATTTTCTTTTTTAGACCTTGGATTAACTTTACATCAAACGTTCACATCCTCATACTGTTGTTTACCCACACAACTTTTTTTTTTTTAATCTCCCGCCTACTCAACTTCCTCCGGGTCATCTGATACAAACACCTGAAGTGACACACACACGCTCAGAACCTGAAGTCTGGAAGCGCCACGCGCCACACAAAGCCGAGCAGACACCAGAGGAGTGTGTCGGTTTGTGGTGTCGTGCTCCCTCTTGTCTTAGAAACAATGACAGGACAAGAACAAGAGAGGATTCTCTTAAACAATCCACCCACGCCTGTAAGAAAAGGTCAATCTGTTGTTCATGAAAAGATTTGATAGATAGGAGATAACGGTTAACGGCGTCCACTAACTTTAACTAAGTAGCCTGGTTGAGGCTTTGAAACATCAGTCCAATCAAATAATTTCTATTGTTTCTTTTTTTTTTTAAAACAAACATTCACACATTGTACTGGTAACATTTCCAACTTTGGATTTTTTCTCCCACAGTAATAATTCAATGGAAGTTCAATTTCACGCCCATTGTCATCTGGACGCCTTTTTTTTATTCGAACAGATGATTCATTGGAACAGATGATGAGTGAAAGCCGAATCAATAACCTCAAGAAAATCCAATTATTCCTCCAATTATACGAGAACTAATTAAGAGCTTCTGACGGTAACTTTTGTATTGTGTGTGTTTGTGCAGTGGAGCCGGCTCTAAGAGGTCCCGACATGAACGTATGGTAACATGGCCGACCCCCGGCGCTGTAACACTTGTAGAGCGGCGCGCCGGCCTGCAGGTCCTATTGTTCTGCTCCCATCAGCCCCAGCGGGGACCGGGCTGCAGGGGTCGAAGGTCGATTTGGTCTTTTAGAAAAAAGGCGACCTTGTTTTCCAGACGACCGCCAATTAACCCCCCCCCCCCTTTTGTTTTGTTTTGCAGAGCCAGGCTATGTGCCTGATTGTATCGGACAATTCATTTTAGACACAGTTAATACTTTTAAAAAAAATTAGACCAGACAAAATAAAACAAGTTAGAAAACCTTGAGTTATAGAACTCTCTTGAGTAGATCAATAACATTTTGAGACATTTCTGTGCTTGGTTGACGTTAAACGTGGATTTGCTTTCTGAAATTATGTGAATTTATTGTTTATTAGGAGGGTTGTGGAATGCTGACTGTTTGGTTAAAAATGCTGGAAACAATAACAAAAAGATGCAACAGTACCTTTCGCAAACTTCACAGCATGTTTTCTGACATACAAACACAAACAGAAGGCTTCAGATGATTCATCATCAGATTGTTTGTCCATAATGTCGTCCTGTACCACTCAATGTGAATGAAAGATACTCATCATTTTACATTTTTGCTGAGTGAAAAAAAACCAATAAACATAAAAAAAGATATTTTAAAAGCAGCATGTTCACAATGCTAACATGCTAAAGTCATTAGGATTCATTGTGTTGGTATCATTCATATTCAACATATTCTCAATTCCAACTGGTCAAATACCGACGCCCGGTCAGTGGCCCTGAGAGTCAAACTGTGACACTCTAGGTTCGCCTCTTGCGTCAGCAATGGACGTTTCTGACGTTTGTCAATTTCTTTTCAAAATAAACTTCTATTGTAGGTTTACTTTGTTTTTAGGTTCACTTATGCAACAAAAACTACTTGGTTAAGTTTTGGGAAAATAAATCGTAGCTGGGGTCGAAATAATCATGTTTGTTACGTGAAATAAGTATTTCAACCAACTTGGTTTCACACAGGACATGAACAGAAGATCTCCTGGGTGAAAGTCCTATGTTTGTTTGACCCATCCATCCACCCGGATCTCCACCCTGTGCGGAGTTTCACGTTCTTCATACGTCTGTTAATGTGACCGTCTAACAATGATCTGGATTAGTTTACATTGAAGTTAGTTGAAATTGGGAGTGAGACATAAATGTACCAAATTTTATGGCAATACATTCAGGAGATATTTCAGTAAAAACAAAACTACTTTTTTATTGATTGCTTCATCTGATTTTCACTCTTTCTTTTGTTATTTAAACCACTCACAAGCAGACTTTTATGCCCTGAAAGATAAAAACTGAAATAGATTTAAACAGACCCTATATTCTTATTTGCAGCCACACACACACACACACACACACACACACACACACACACACACACACACACACACACACACACACACACACAGATCCGTCATATGTTGGTGCCTGGAGGAGGAACTAAGGGGGCTGGAGGATGAGAGGAAGAGAGAGAAGTTATATGACAGCATCTATAAAACAACACAAAGTCATCATCAACCCCCTCCTCCACATTTTCTCTCCCTCCCTTGTCACCCCTCAGGGCGCTCTATAACTCCCTCCTTCCATCCTCTTTCTCTCCCCCTAATCCTCTCTCTGATCTTCAACTAGCTGCTGTTTAATCCTCTGTTTCTTTTGGCCTGTGTGTCCTGTGGAGTTCACTACCAGTGTCTCCAGATTGGGCTACTTTCGATTAAGTTGGGCTCGTAGATGAAATTTGGGCTGCTTTTGTTGACATCTGGCGGGTATGCTTCAGGGCGGGGCTACCTTGTGATTGACAATTCAGTTTATGAAAATTAATTGTAACATTTTGGTTGCCTAAAAATGTCTTGTTCTGCATTTGGTTTACTTAGCGCCACCTTTTCGTGTCACTTTTAGTTGCAAAAGAAACAGGCAAAAACTAAGATGGTAATTGCCAAAGACCAAGATGGTGACGGCAAAAACCAAGATGGTGATGGCCAAAAACCAAGATGGTGATGGCCAAAAACCAAGATGGTGATGGCCAAAAACCAAGATGTTGATGGCCAAAAACCAAGATGGCAATGGTCAAAATGCAAAACCGTAATCCACATAGCATACCATAACACATAGCTCCAGTCAGTTAGTTAAATGCTAACTAAATAGCATTCATCAATTGATACTATCAGTTGGCCACAGGTTTAACATTACCAATATAATTGTGTTTTATAAACATTCATCCTCTGTTGATGCCGGTGGAGACAAATCTTTGTTTGCAGTCATGTGACACGTCCGGGGTCGTCTGGCTCCACCCATTGTGGTTAAAATTAACCAATCAGATTATTCCACCCTTTAAAGACACATTTGTCGGCCACATAGAGACGCAGACAGTGAGGACAGTGTTGTGGCCTGTGGAATGGCCTGTTGAATGTGAGAATGTGTAATGAACAAGAGGCATTCATTATAGATCACACACATCATTTATTCATCTGTCCGCTCGGTCTGTCTGTCTGTAAACACGCCTGTGATCCACAGTGTGTGTGTGTGTGTATGTGTGTGTGTGTGTGTGGTTGCTTTGATGGTTTATGCTCTTCTTTTTGAGTGTCTTTACACATATGTGCATCAGTTGCATCATGAGAGTCACCTGTGTGTGTCAAAGGTAATGTTGTTTCTACTTCAGCTTTGAACTGCTGCCTGTACGTCTAATATAGAAGTATTTGAGCAGATTTAAGGTCACCTTACATTATTTCCTGGCAGTCTTACTAAGGTTTTAAGAAACAGAATCTACTCCAGCCCCTAATGCAAACCACCGTCCATCACAACATGACCAGCCCACCATCTATAGGTAGGTAGGTCTGTACCTTTTTTCTACCGGCTCGCTCTCGTCTTAATGGCCTCTGAAATGCTGAAATCAACAAAACGCATTAATGCCCCCGTGAGTGAGACAGCTTGATAAGTGCAGAGTGCAGATGATGTATGGATCAAATCTTAGGGAGTCTCTCTCCAAGATGGCAGGATGGTAATCTGTTGTGTTTTGACATGTCCAGATATCGATACGGTGCATTATGCTCGTGCACTTCATTTCAGCCAAACACACCGAGGAATATGAGTTTATGAAATAAAAACAGCACAGAACAGAGAAATGTATGAAGAAATCTTTAAGCTTAGTTGTTTTATTTTCATGAAATATTTGTAAAGTAATAAGAAGACAAAGATAGAAAACCAACAAAATGCTCTATAACTGATCAAAACAAGAGCTGAAGAACTGGAAGAAGAAGTCATTTTCCACATAATCTTAATTTATGTAGCTATAGTATTGAACCTGTGAGTTTCCGGTCGTTCCCTCGATGTTCAGGTGAGTTCGTCCTCATTTTCATGATGTACCTGAGGGACAGAACCATGACAATCAGACATCAACTCAACATGAGACTCATTGCACTTTATTTTAACCCTAACAATAGAATAAAAGAAGATTTTAAATAGTAGTTCATCCAAACTAACCAACAAAATACGTTGTAGGTACGTTGACTTCCATAACGACCCATTTGAGCATTTCTTGTTCTGATCGGCATTGTTAGACAATACCTTCTACAACTGTGACAAAAGACTAAAATAATTATTTATATGATTATATAATTTGTAATCAGCCAGAATTTTTTTTTGTGTTTTTTATCCTTTCTTGTCACGAGTTAGATAAGAAGACTGATCTCACATCTGTCGAGACAGTAAGAGGTTTGTGTCAGTTAACCCAATCTTTCATTGTTTTATTTATTTATTTACTAGGGAAAGTAGACATTAATACAACATTTCAGCTTCCACCTCAATGTATAAAAGCGTCTGCTAAATGACTGTAATGTAATGTAATGTAAATGTGCCAGAGTTAGCTAGAGCGCTAGTTTTCGTCTGTAGTCCCTGGGCAGGTTATTACAACTTAGTGGGTTAATATTATCAGTGCAATTCAACAGCAGAACACAACTCAATACTATACAAAATGTTTTAGACAATTAAACACAAATATTCAATATTATTATTCATAATTATTACTTTTAAATAATTACTACAAATAAAAAAGCAACTTCATTGCTCAGTTTGTAAAGAAATGCTGTTGTTGAACGTTCACCAACGTCATGGTTTTGTCTCTGAAGAATTAAAATAGGGAGTTACATTAGTGATATCAGTACATAACAGTACAGCACTGTAATGCAGTTTTTGTAGATTTCCTGCGGAAATGAACTTGTTGAACCTGTAACAGCACAGGTTATGATGAAGGATGGTTAAAGCTCAGAGAAGCAGGCGACTAAACGCATTTGTCGACCGGTGAATGACGGGACCTGATGAGCACGAAGTGCGGATGTTATGTACTTGAGGTCGGGTCAGAGGCTCTATGGAAGCCTCTAAGATGGGATGGTAATTTGCTGCGTTTTGACATGTCGGATATCAATATGGTGCATTATGCTCTTGCTCTTCATTTCATCCAGATACACGAGGGAATATGAGTAGAAAACTGCTTAGAGTGCGTGATCGAAAATTGGCAGTGACCTAAAGGTTTGAGAAAGAGGTCAGTGAGCTGAGAGTAATTCATTTGAATTCTTGTTTTTCTTTGCTGAAATGAAAAAGGTCTGCTTAAGAAGGAAGTTCTCATGGGACATTTAGACATACATATATGAAGAGGAAGGTCAATTATTCTCAGGACTTTTACAGAAATGTACAGACGAGAGAGATGAAATGACTTTTTGTATATTAATTAAAGTTTAACCATTACTCAAACTGCATCTGAACCTTAACAAATATAATTTTGATTAAAATGTTGTTTTTTAAAGTATGAAAGTACAATACTTAATTTATACAGTGTGTAGGGATTAGTGGTATCCAGTGGCGAGGATGCAACCAACTGAACTCCCCAAGTTTGTTTGGTTTGTCCTTTTCGGGCTACTGTAGGAACATGGTGGACTCTGTGAAGAGTTCCATACGTAGATATGAAGGGCTCATTCTATGGCAACGAAAACACAACGATTGTTGGTTTCAGCTGATTATACACCAATGAAAACGTAGTTACAAATATTATATTCCATTTCTGGCAATAAATCCCCCTAAATTGTACAAACTGTTTCTTCGAGGTTTACCATGCATACCAAGTACATTTTTTTTTGATAAATACCTCCAAGATGGTCCCAATCTCAGAACCTATTAGCTATCAGTTCGACGACAGGTTAGCCTCTCGGGGCAGAGGTCTATATTTCTGAGGTTCCTGTAGTCAGTGAATATACAGGCCAAGACTTTCTTTAATGCAACAATTAGCAACTTGAGTTGCAAGACTGGAGTTGGAGTTGAGAGACGACCTGTACGTCCAGATTGTTTCACAAGGTGCCAGTTTACAAGCTAATTTCAAACCAATCAAAAGCTAAATCATATAGCCGATCGACGATAGGTTCCCACGAACTGTTACATTGCATTGAAACAAAACCTACTCCATCGTGATTGGTCGAAACAATTCACGATACAAACAGAAACAGAGTGCTTTCGATGCCAGCAATCTTGTCCCGTTGCCTACAGATTCACATCTCATCCCAAAACAACTTAAAACCAGGAGATATGCTCCGTTTGTTGTTGACCCATGGCATATTAGATAATTGCGCAGATTTTTGTTGAATCACACATTACTGATTCACACTACTCTTATCATGCTTTTTCTGACAGCGACAGCAATAACTCTATTTTATATGTTGGTGCCATAAGCTCACGTCAGAGGTTTTTCAGCACCGCACTATAAGGAAGTCCCTTGTCGTTTAATTCTTACTCGCCAAGTTCTTTAATTTAAGATATACATGTTGTTCTGGCTTCAACGTCAAGCCTGGCACAAGACTGGCATTCATGAGCAGCAGCTGTCTGTGACAACAACTAGTTGTATGTCACCACAGAGTAACAGGATAGCATTCAGTGCTGAGCTGATCCGTTTGGCCCATGTGCCATATGCTGTCCCACGGCTCCAGGTAAAGCTTAACCAAAAAGGCGCCGGTTCTTATTTCCAACGTCAGTGTTTTAGCCAGTGCGGTAGAAAAGCTGTAAAGACAACAGTTACATTGGAACGACAACGGTTTTGTGAAATCCTCCAAATATGGAATGACTTGGAATCATCATTGCCTCTATCTTTACATTTCTTAGTAAATCCCCATGAGCTTGGCGACTGAGTGGACGACAGACTCACAACACTGACTGATTACATGTTTATGACGCTTTTGTGGTCTTTCAGTCTCAGTATTATATTCAAAACCAATGGGCAATCAATCTGTTGAATCACTGGTGTTGGAGCCAGAAACACTTCATTACCCAGAAATCCTCTTCTTTTTGTCGCTCAGTAAATAAAATCTGCTACAAAGACAGGTTCCTAAATAGAGGTCATTTTACAAAAGACTACATTCCTTATGTCCTCGTAGATAAAGCAGTAGAGCAAAGAGTTTTATAGAATTACACAGAGAATAAACAACAATCAAGGACTGTGGGAATTTAAAAAAGCTGTTTGTTCAAATACATTTTAGGAAAAGAGAAATGAATGCAACATGTTATATGATCAGTTGCACCCAGACACATGGAGCAATCCACAAAGTACCCTTTCCGTACAACTAAACTGGATTCTCAATTACGTTTTGAGGGAAACACATTTGCTCCCGGATTACTGTTGCAGTTTTAAACAGTCTTTAACAGTTTGAAACACGTGGTTAACATTGTAAATTGAGACAAAAAAAAAGGGTTTAGGCAACAAAATTACTTTTTTTTTTTTTTTTTTTTTTTAAACATCATGGTTTTACTTAAAATGACTTCAACATTGAAACTAAACCAAACAAGAACATACCAGCAGGTTTAGGCAACAAAAGTACTTCATCATTAAAAAAAAATTAAAAAATCATGGTTTGACTTAAAATGACGACAAAACTGAAACCAAACCCAAGAAACAAAACAAAAGTACTTGACATGAACAGCGGTCTTGTGGGTGAACGCTCTGTGTTTTTTGACCCATCCACCACCACACAGACGTTCCCACCCTGGGAACGAAGTTATTTCCAGCGCCGCAATGGAGACAGTGAAGCTGTCAAACAAACAATCAATACCTTCCTGTGTTCACCTCCCATTATCGCCATAACAACCCTCATCACCATAACAACCCATCAGCATCCCATCAATTCCTACAGAACTCCTCCTCAACACTGTCATCTATTCAATTAATAATTCAGACATTTGATTGTCAGATGAGGATCAATTAACCAATTAAAGGTCTTGCACTGCGTTTGGGTTTTGTCCCATTTTTTTTCTTCTATCTTTCTGTGTGGACGCCGTGGATGCTGGAGCGGAGTTTGATTGACAGGCCACAGTGTAGCCATCATGCTCGTCACCCTCAGGGCACACACTGACACGGCCCATCAGATCAGAGGTCCATCTGTAGATCTGCCAATCTCAAATTCACCGTAATTGTGAATCCGCCTCCCCGTCGAGTCCACAGGTGGCAGACGTTACGTTCCTAAAAATAAGAACGAACGAAGCCCCGGTGGAGTAAAAAAAGGTAAACAACTCTCCATTTCTTCATTCTCTCTTTTCTTTCCATTAGGAATTGAACTCTATTTGGAGGGTTGTGTGAATTGATCGCGTTTCTTCAGTCTGTGTCAACAAATACTTCAAAGTATTCGTACTCATGTGGAGCGTGTCCTCGTGGGTCCTTCTGCTCAAACGAAAAGTATTGTAAAGTTTGCCATTACAACAAAAAGACACGGGTTAGTTAGTGTGACAAGTGGACGAACAAACCAGCAGTTCATCCAACAAAAAACATCTCTTAGGAAATGAAACCTAATTAAACACAACAAGGAAGAACCTGGAAATTACTCAATTTAGATGAAACTATGAAGTAATGTTGACGTCTTGGTGTGTTCAGGTTCAGAAGGTTCAGCTCTGTGAAGTCAGAGTGACAGAGACGGGAAAAAGTTATGGAGAGAAGATAAAAAAGTGTTGTGAGAGAGGAAGAGAAAAAGGAATGAAGTGAGTGAGTGAATAAATGAGTAAGCAACCGAATAATGGAGTCAGGGAGTGACAGAGAGGCTTCAAGTCAGGACAGAAGAAGAAAGGCAGAAGTCCTCTGCACTAGTTAGCGGGATGTGTCGACAAGTCATTCATACACAGTGAGGGGTAGAAGTAGTAGAAGTAGTAGTAGTAGAAGTAGTAAAGTACTGCAAACTTTCCCAAACTGAAGCGTTGGTATTGAACATAATCTAGGTTTTACAAAATGATTGAATTTCTATGTTTCAGCTCTGTTTTACTAAACTTAACCCAAGTAGTTTTGAAGCCTTTTGTGATTGTTTCAGTTTACGACGTTAACGTGTTTCAAATTGCGATCCTAATCTGATTTAGTTTAGTTTCCCTCTAAACGTTACTGAGATGAAGTTTAGTTGTATGGGGACATCATTTTGTAGGAGACTGGGTTGTATCGTTCTGTGTCTGGAGATAAAGTTTGTTTAAATCTGAGGTGACAGAAGTAAAGAAGAAGTCGATCGTGTCATCCTCTCTCTCTCTCTCTCTCTCTCTCTCTCTCTCTCTCTCTCTCTCTCTCTCTCTCTGTGTCTCTCTCCCTGTCTTTCTCTCTCTCTCTTTGTCTCTCTCCCTCCATCTCTCTCTCTCTCTGTCTCTCTCTCCCCCCGTCTCTCTCTCTTTCTCTCTATGTCTCTCTTTATGTCTCTCTCTCTGTCTCTCTCTCTCTATGTCTCTCTTTCTCTCTCTCTGTACCTTCCAGTGAATGTCATTAAATATTCACAGCTCCATTCTGGGCTAATTGTCCTCAACATGGCAGAGAGCAGTGGAATGAAATTAACCCATTAGCCAGGAACCGCTTTCATCAGAGCAGCAGGCCCAGAAAGTGTGTGTGTGTGTGTATGTGTATTACTTACGTTGTGGGGTCATCAGTCTGTTTACACTGTTTCACTGTGGGGACTCGCCTTCTTTTCGGGGACACAATGAAGGTCCTAAATACGTAAATATTTATATATTAGACTGAAGACTTGGTTTAAGGTTAAGTCTCCAGGAAATGAATGTAAGTCAATGCAATGAGCTCTAAAGGGATGCCTATCCAGTGTTCGTAGCTATACCTACAAAAAATAATGTGCTGTAATTTACTGATATTCCACATAATCCTCAAACAGGAAGAATAATGACGGCAAAAACCAAACGGAGACGGATAAATCAAACAAACACCGGTCTTTACTCCGGAAGACCGTGGCTTAATTTGTTTGTCAAAAACATCCGTAGTTATTTAGTAAAGGTGGAAGTTTCTTTTGAAGAGACTATGCATGTCACGAGCTAAAATACGTGTTGTTGGACACGCAAAAAGTGTGGCGTAACCTTTTCATTACATATCATTTGTTATTTCTCTGAAATGTCTTTATTTAATGTCTTCTATGTTTTCACATAATTTGCCTTGTTTTTCATTTTTCTATGTTCGTAAGTTAAAGAATAACAATTTTTGTTCAAATATCTATAGTTCAAATGACATTTCATTTTTACACAAATGTTTTTAGTTTGTACTTTGGATTCACATCAGCATATTAAATATATAGATATTTGTTTGTATTTTGGAGCAATTAAAAAAGGTAAGAAATTTACTTTTGTACATTAACCTACTTTATGTACTATAATTGTTTTGTCACATAGAACAGGTGATAGCTAACAATGATCTGAATAAATGATATGTCAAGTGTAATGATGACGTGCTGCATTGCCTGTCCATCCAAATCTTTCCTTATTACAGATCTTTGTGTCCTTTATTTCCTGCGTCTTTCTTTCCATCTCTCCTCTCTCAAGCCCCTCTCACAGCTCAGGTCAATAGCTCTCTATTGAATGTATTGACAAGGTAAAGTGGTCCTACTTAACAGCGCAGAGCGCTTCGCTCTCATGACAGTCTCCAGAGGCAAAGGGCGAGTGAGGACGAGGAGAAAGGGGGAGAGAGAGAGAGAGAGAGAGAGAGAGAAGGGAGGACAAATCGCAGCAGATTGAGATTTTGAAATGTTGAATATGATCTTAATTTCAAATGGATACAATAAAAAAATATTTATTTATTATTTGAGTCTCTATTGGAAATATACTCAATTCCTAAAAACAAGTGAACATGAATGAACTGGTTGAACACATCTATTGGAATCAGTTTAAAGAAGGTGACAACAAGGAAAGACCAGGCAGCGACCTCCGGTTCTGAAGAGTGAAGTCAGAGCTTCACGTGTTAAAGCTGCATTCTCTCTAGTGTCCATCAGGGGGCGACTCCTCTGGATGTATAGATGTCTATGAGAAAATAAAGAATAAAGCAGGGTATGCTTTAGGGGCGGGGCTACACAGTGATTGACAGGTCTCTACCACAGCGTTGTCCAATCTGGAAGTTGTCCGTGTTTTCGTCTTCAAATCTTACATTAGCAAAGAGTCTGACATCCTCAATGTTTAAAGGAAAGAGTCGTATTTTTCGCCTTCCAGAAGCCGAATAACACAAGAGGAGAGTTGTGGGATACAGATTAAATCGTGTGGAAGAACTCACTCATACCTGAATCCATCAAAGATTAACAAACACTACTTTGTTTGCTCAAAGGTAAGATGCAAATAACGTTAGTTAGCTTAAAACATTAGCAAACAAAGACGGTTGGTTTTTAATCTGTTAGTTAATTAATTAGTTTCTCTCTGACATTTCAGAACAATTAATCCCAACATCTGCTGTTTTCTGCTTTTGGAATATATCTAACTGATATTGTTAAACAGTAACCAAGAGAGGGAGGGACTTAGCAAACGGTAAATTGTAACATTTTGGGCGCCTAAGAATGTTATTTAGTTATTTAGCAAAAACAGCAAGATGACGACGGCCAAAAATGCAGAATTTAAGGCTTCAAAACTGCAGTCCACAAACCAGTAGGTGGTATTTATGCAGCAAACTTAATACGCAATCAGGGAAAAATTAATACTTTGAATTTAAATGAAAGGAAAGACAAAAATACAAATTTACTACTGAGGAAAGATGCTGCGTTAACTTCATCCGCCCGTGGGACTACCGGCTACCTGTCGGCTAATTAAGACGCCGCCTCATTAGTGCCTCATTAGTGCTAATTTCTCTTCCCCTCCCTTGTTTATTCTCCGCTCTCTTCTCTTTCTCAATCTCAGATCCCGTTCTCACATGGAAAACACCTCCTCCTTTTGTTTGTTTTCCTCGTTGCACTGCATCTGTTGCGGTGGAGAAATTAAATTTGATAAACGAGCCGATCTTTAAATATTAATTATGTATTAATTACATTCGCAAGGCAAAAACAAACCTTGCTTAATGATTTATGAGGATCGGTCCCACTTTACTCGTCGTCCAATGAGAATCAGGAGAGAAGAGGGAAATGGAAGGGCTGGCAAATTAAAACAATGAAACGAAATGTAACTGAGAGACTGTGACTGTGTGTGTGTGTGTGTGTGTGTGTGTGTGTGTGTGTGTTTCCATGCTATAAAGTGTGAGAGAGCAACATTCAGGCCTTTTAGAAATAAAGATAGACAGTTAAAAAGAAGCAGTCTTCAGTTAGGAGATGAACGAAGGAAGAAAACATGAGTGTCAAAACAGAAAAGATGAACCACAACTATATATTTAACTTTTTTATTCAGATTACAAAATACAAAAAGTTTTATCAGTAAAATATACTAATATAATTAGTTATTGATGCATTAATAAGTCAACTTTATTGGTGTAGCTGGTTGAGCTGGATCATATTTTAAATGCTTTTGATACTTTGCGTGGTTTAAACAACGCATCTTAATTTATGAACTGTTTTGTGTTGAAGTGTGTCGTATGTGGAATATGAATTAATGCAGACTACCTGAGTGTGCATGTGAGATGGACGCAGGTAAACGACAGGTGAACATTTGTCAGAGAGGACCGACTTTGATTTCTCCAGAAGTCCGATGTTTGCTTGACATCTCGGTCCAAGAGAAACATGAGAGACGTCCACAAAAGTTGTGAAGTTTATGAAATAAATCCAGATGAAGATTCATGTTTACAACCTAAGAGGAAACTTAAAAAAAAAATAAAAAGTCTGCGATTGCCTGCATAGAAGTGACGGTTCTCGAAAAAACAAAACGATGAATTTGCTATTTCATAAATGCTTCTCAGCAAACAATTGTTTTAAATTAATTTTAATAATTTTGTGAAACTAAACCAGACAACAAATAGAAAACAAACCAAAAGTATCGCTTTCCCACGCCGACTTGTGAAAGTGACAAATCTATAAGTAACAATGAACTGATGCTCATTTACACACACACACACACACACACACACACACACACACACACACACACACACACACATACACACACACACACACACACACACACACACACACACACACACACACACATACACACACACGCACACATCACCTGTTCCCCTGATAGTTGACTGTCTCCTGGGCAACCCGCTTGCCTCTATACACACACACATACACACACACACTGAGCCTCCCAACTCTAATAAATATTTCAAAGGCGGAATGTTTAGTAAACAAAGGTGTGTGTATGTGTGTGTGTGTGTATGTGTGTGTGTGTGTGTGTGTGTGTGTGTTGTATCCGGGTTTCTAAGGGACTCTGAGGAGAGGTGTCATATTTGCCTTCTACCCTGACGTCTCTTCTTCTTCTTCTTCTTCTTCTTCTTCTTCTTCTTCTTCTCCTCTCTGAAATTCGACCTTGTTGTCGTGCTGTTTTTAACCAAACCAGCTCTGACCACTGCTTCGTCCTGCGAGGAGGAGGAGGAGGAGGAGGAGGAGGAGGAGTAGGAGGGAGGAGGAGGAGAAGGGAGGAAGGCCCGGCCCACAAACCACAGCCTGCAGCATCAAGTTCACACAGACACAATGCAAGTGTGTGTTTTAATCTATCAAAGTGTGTGTGTGTGTGTGTGTGTGTGTGTGTGTGTGTGTGTGTGTGTGTGTGTGCGTGTGGGAAGGTCAACCTGATCTAAATGAGCCTCTCGGGTTTAATGCAGTTTTATAAATGTGTTTTTACCTTTGACATTCCACAAACAGAAGCTGAGCTATGAATTATTAAATCGAGAGTTTATATTGTGAATGAATCTGCAAAAACAGAAGGAGTACGTTCAATTGCTTCAACACCTGCTCACTCAAAACCTCCAGGTTAGTTATAAGTTAGCTACATTTGAATGTACTAAAGTTGCTCGTTTGTTTGCAGTGATATTATCTTCAAAAACATCGTTGATTCATCTTTCTCATAAGACTCCCTTCAGCCTTAGGAACCTTTCTTGTTTCTTGTAGTTTAACTCCTCCAATACGATTTCTTCTGCATCCAGAACAGAGAAATACAATTCTCAAGCAACAACATTATATATGCATATTGATTTTTATGTGTGTGCATCCATGTTTGTGTATTTTTGTGTTGTGTTCGTGCATACCAGTGTGTGTGTGTGTGTGTGTGTGTGTGTGTGTGTGTGTGTGTGTGTGTGTGTGTGTGTGTCTGCCACTCAGAAGAATGTGACTCATGCGACTCCCCACAGCAGAGGCAGAAATTATCATACCAAGTAAATAAAACATGAAAGACTCACAAATTTGGAGAGAGGGAAAAATTTGGAGTGCTTAATACTTAATACACATTTTACAGTATGTTCTGCCGTATCAATATGTAATGAGGACTAACTGCCGGTCCGCTAATCCAGTTCCGTCACGGTGCAGTCAAGATATGAAGCTTCTTATTGTCCTCAATAAGAAGATGAAAAAAATAAAAAATAAAAAAATCTGTTCTTTCAACCACAAAAGTCAGATTGAGACAATGAGACATGAATGTTACTGGACTTTTGAGAGCATGCTGCTATGTGATGTTTTCTGCATAAAGCATTGTCACTATTGTTGAGGAGGAGGAAAGTGTGACACAAAACAAATCCGAAAAATATGGATTTTTTGGTTTGGGTATGAATAAGTACATTTTAATTTAACTGTGAGTAGGGTTGTCCGATTTTCACAACATTATTATCATGACCGAAAGACATACGCACATTCTTGAAATAATACATTTATTAATTAATAAATAGAGAAAATTAAATCTAATTTAAATCTATATATTAAAAATAATTGATGAAAACAATTATTGGCAAACTAATGAATTCAACAATACAAAAACATGAATAATAACAATGACAATAATGTTGACAACAATAAAATTAATAGTATTAATTGTACAACAAAACGATAATCATATTTAAAAATGTTTTCATTACCAAGCATAATTTTCCAAGATAGAACATTGTATCACCATGCTTCTTTTCCATACAAACAAATATATATATATAAATATATAAAAAGACATAGATACAATTGAAATCTCTATATTAAAAATAAACAATAAAAACAAATTATTAAAATAATAAATAAATAATACATTAAACAACTAAAGTTCAATTAAAAAGTAAATATAATGACAACAATTAATTATAACAAATAGAATAATACTTTTACTTGCATTACTTTACCTAAAAATGTTTTTGCCTTGTGTGCATTATTTGCGTACAGACACAAAAAATGTACAAAGACACAAAGACTGAATAAAGGCCATTATGAATGCGGGGGGGGGGGGGGGGGTTGAAACGGGTGCTCGGGCGGTATGGTTATGTGGTTCGATGTGGAGGGGGGGGGGGTCACAGCTAAGTAGATAGGTGACAGCAGTGAGAGCAGGAATTGTGAAAGTGTAGCTGACCCCAAGCTGCCGACAGGGGCCCACACAGGACGAGAGGGAGGGAGGGACACGGGGGGAGTGGGGGGGTTGTAATGTAGCAGGGGGGAGGGCGAGTAGAGAGGGTAAGAGGGGTGTGAGACTTGAGAAAGGCCTGAGGGTAAACGCTGAGAGGGAGGGCAGGGCGAGGGGCCACACGGTGGCTGAAGATGACAGAATATTCTCCCGTTTCTCTCCAAATTTTAAGAAACATGATTTTGGTTTTACATTTACAGAAAGATCATCTTCATTAATATGTTTTAAAAGTATTGTTTTGACTTTTCTATTCCCCCCGAAATGTGTTTGTGGTGCTTTAAGAACATCATGCTTCCTTCTCTGGCATTGATCATAATTATATGTAAGTTGTTTTTAAGCTGTTTCTCCATCAAGTTGCATAGGCGTCAATGACACACCAGGGACACACTGATGGGTGTTTCCCTTCAGTTTCCCGTGATACCTTCATGTATTACAGCAGAGAGCCTTCAAACACAAGGGGAGAGTGATACATTCATTCAAGAGCAGGAAGAGAAAGAGAGAACATGTGCATTCAATGAATAACTGCTGTGGTCTCAGTGAAAAAAGACAAACGGTATCAAATATTCAGGTGGGTCAAACAGCTTCAATCTTAAAACATCACCTTATACAACAGTTTGTAAGAAAAGTTATTTTTCATTTTTTTTAACATTCAAACATGTATGCTTGGAGCATGCATACAGTCTTTTCAAAATAAACTTCAGTGTACTGAGTTAGGTTCAGGAAAAGATCGTCGTTTGTGTTAAAACTACTACTGAAGTGACGTTATATACTGTAAGTACGGAAGCTACGTGACTAATAAGTCTACGTTTTTGTTATAATAACGTCTGGAGTTCGTAAATTTCAAAATAAACATACAACATAGGTTTATTTAGTTTTTACATTTACTGACGCAACAAATCTACTTGGTTAGGTTTATGAAAATATCGTGGTTTGGGTTGAAATATGTACGTTTGTTACATAACTGGCGGAAGTAAAGTACTAAAGTTACGCCATAAAGCTACGGTATGACGAGTCAATGTTTACTTGGTTTTCACACAAACAGCGGTTTACTGGGTGAAGGTTGTTCGACCGATTCAAACCGATTCCTGCCTGCACCAAGCAGACTTTCTCACTCTTTCTACTTTCTCACTCTTTCTACTTTCTCACACTTCATACTTTCTCACTTTTTCTACTTTCTCACTTTTTCTACTTTCTCACTATTCATACTTTTCTCACTTTTTCTACTTTCTCACTATTCATACTTTCTCACTCTTCATACTTTCTCACTCTTCACACTTTCTCACTCTTCATACTTTCTCACTTCACACTTTCTCACTCTTCATACTTTCTCACTCTTCATACTTTCTCATGCTTCATACTTTCTCACTTTTTATACTTTCTCACGCTTCATACTTTCTCACGCTTCATACTTTCTCACGCTTCATACTTTCTCACACTTCATACTTTCTCACACTTCATACTTTCTCACTCTTCATACTTTCTCACTTTTTATACTTTCTCACGCTTCATACTTTCTCACGCTTCATACTTTCTCACGCTTCATACTTTCTCACACTTCATACTTTCTCACACTTCATACTTTCTCACTCTTCATACTTTCTCACTCTTCATACTTTCTCACGCTTCATACTTTCTCACGCTTCATACTTTCTCACACTTCATACTTTCTCACACTTCATACTTTCTCACTCTTCATACTTTCTCACACTTCATATTTCCTCACGCTTCATACTTTCTCACACTTCATACTTTCTCACGCTTCATACTTTCTCACTCTTCATACTTTCTCACACTTCATACTTTCTCACGCTTCATACTTTCTCACGCTTCATACTTTCTCACGCTTCATACTTTCTCACTCTTCATACTTTCTCACGCTTCATACTTTCTCACTCTTCATACTTTCTCACGCTTCATACTTTCTACTATCTCACTCTACTTTCTCACTCTTTCTACTTTATCGCTCTTTACACTTCCTCACTCTTTACACTTCCTCACTCTTTACACTTCCTCACTCTTTACACTTCCTCACTCTTTCCTGTACATCAGTTGCTCTATTGGTCTAATAATGACGTGGAGGGTTTACATTGATGTTAGTTGAAATTTCGGTGCATTTCATGAAGACAATAAAGGGTTTCTCAATGCGTCGGTATCAGCACAAGCATTTTGCAGGAAACATGAAAATTAAAATAACATTGAGAGCACACCAGAGTTTTGCACCAGAAAGAAGTCTATCAAAACTAAACAATGAAACCGTTTTGTTTTGTTATTGGAATCCCAATGACCAATATCAGTGTTTTCTGATCTGATTCCTCTTTATCATCTATCAGGGCCTTTTTCTGGTCAGGACAGCATCAACATTTGCAAAAACTTTTCATGGTATTCTAAAACCCTACAAACATCAAATTTAAAAAAGAACAATAATGGCGTTCTGATATAATACTGTATGTATATACATACATATATATATATATATATATATATATATATATATATATATATATATATATATATATATTGCATATATGTTTTGCAGCACAGAAGTTGTCGTGAGGGCTTCTCGTGGTGGAGATGGTGGTGAAGGAGGAGGACGAGGAGGGGAGTAATGAGAGCACAGTAGTGGAGGTGGGTTTGGGTGGGGGTGGGGGGGGCTCCTCCACCGAGGATAATGGGAGCAATGGGAGCAGCCCAGGCAGCATATGGCCAGGCTGGGCTGCCTGCTGGTGCACCAGCTGTGGAACTGGTGGCTGAGATCACAGAACCACTAAAGACCCCATCATCCCTCCCCCCCGCCCCCTCCTCCTCCTCCATCCCTCCCTCCTTCATCTTTCTCTCTCTCTCTGATTGGAACTTTTTTTTTACATGAATGGTGATTGTGAAAAAGAACAACATACAACAATAAATGATATGAGGGAGTTTTTTTATTTGCATGTTTTCTTTGATGCCAAATGTAGTTTTGAATCTGTTTTTTAATCCTTTTTTTTATTACCTTTTTATTGGACTCGTTCTGAAGGCCATAACTTACAGTATTATTGCCCTTTTTAATAATGGATCAGTTGGATTCACTGTATATTAACTCCACTAATGTTCTCTTGGAATATGTTAGTTTGTGCGTCAGTGTCAGTAATTTATTGGCAGTTTTGTCACTCACATGTTTTCAAAACTTTAGTTGTTTTTTTCAGTTTTACTATATTTTGCCCAATATAAAAAAAAATACACAAATGTAACAGATATAAATAACATCACAGTGCAGGAAGAGGCAGAAAGGCCACTCCACGTATTTGAAGCCTCCACCTATATAATATAAACGATTTCACAATATTATAGAGAACACAAAATGAATATACTTAAGATATGACGACGTAATACTGATGACAAAGTATTTTAACATCATTAGTTTAGATTAAACTTTATCGTTATGATGTTGGAAGATAAAGTTCACAGAAAAGTTCTCGAAGGGTGGCGGTAGGTAGCTGGTTGGATTGCATTCTGGGAATTAGGACCCATGACATGCAGATAAAGTCAAAAATGTGTCATCATGAATGCCCTTAAAATGTTGCACTATTTATACGCATTACAGGATACATCCTTCGTCACATCTAGATGTTGAAGCCAGAACGAGGCCTCATTACTTCACCTGAACTTCGTGCTGTAGGAGACTTCTGTGGCCAGCATCAAGTGTGAGGAGAGAGAGAGAGAGAGAGAGCTGCAGGGCCGAGTCCTAAAGCCCAGACATGAGTCAGCATCTTTGCACTTCCCGTTCCCTCGTTTTACGAATGTGTTTTAGTTTTAGTGACGCTAACTTCCTGTTGGCTACAAAAACACGTCATCGCCGCAGCACCTCTACGATTAGCGACAAAGAACCCTTTGGAAGTGCACGCTGTGTCATGTGACAGGGCCGCTCCCATTGGCTCCCTCGGACCTCCACCATCCACCATCCACCACTCTACTCTCTCTCTCAGTATCTCTCTGCCTCGCATGCCCTAAGGCAGCTCCTAATGCAGAGGGACAGGAGGTTGATGGGTGTGTGTGTGTGTGTGTGTGTGTGTGTGTGTGTGTGTGTGTTGTTTCGGGTGTGTCATTTACGATAAAAGCATCTCCCTTTCTTTTTTGGAATCTTCCTTTTCCAGTGTTATTTCTCGTCCTTTCCATTTCCTCCTCCTCCTCCTCCCCCAACTTGTCTCCATTTATCCCCCCCCTTCTCTCCTTCTCATCGCCTCCCTTCCTCTCCTTTTCTCCCATTACTCTCCTCCTCCTTTTGATTTTCTTCCCAATTTGTCCTCCCATCGTCTCCTCTCTTCTTCCTAATTTTCCTCTTCTTCTGTGTTCCTTCTCCTCCTTCCTGTTCCCAGCTCCTCCTCCCCCCCATCCCCTCCCTTCACCTCCTCTCTCGGCGCTTCTTTATGTCTCTATGAGGAGCGATCAGAGCTCATGGTAAAGACGATGCAATATGGATGAGGCCGTCTCAAAGGCATCAAACAGGCAGCAGAGCATCCCAGAAGGCCGAGCGACCGACTTCACATGCAGAAAAACGCTTGGAGAGACTTTTATCCCCCCATCGGCCCGGCTCTGCCTTTATATCCGGTCCTCAGCGTGCGGTTAGTGTGTGTTTGTTTCTGTTTGAACATGTGTGTGTGTGTGTGTGTGTGTGTGTGAGGGCTTTTAAATGACGTGATGTATGGACCGGCAGCCATGTTGGAGGGTTAGGGTTAGAGCAAGGCGACTTATGATCGGACATTTCATACATTCAGTGTTCAAGAAACAACTAAAAAACAACTGAAAAAAATGACATGCTTTTAAAAAAAAAAGATGGCAGACGAAAAGCAAGAAAATAAAATAGCCTAGCCAGTGTAAATAGTGCCGACACAATCTTCCTCTTGTGAGAAAGGGAATTTATTTTGGAGGAAATTGCAGTTAAAAGTTGCCGTCAGCTGTTTAAATTTACAAAAATGCACAAAAAAATAAATATGTTGGACATTTCTTACAGTGACTGAAACTGATGCAACGGACAACGTCTGAAAACACAGCAGCACATGTTACACTTACTCCTCTAGATTTGCAGTACGCTCTATTTCAGGTCGCGTAGGGAGTCAAAACCTCTCACCCTGGCACTGTTGCCGGATGTCACAAACAAACAGCACGATGTAAAAGTGTCTCTTTACAAACACTTTGGTTTTTGGAAGAATCCTGTGAAGCTGCAGACAAATTCCTTTCCTAAAATACCCATCATTCCTGAACATGTGGCTCTGCAGACGGCAATAAACGAGAATGAAAACAACATTAACTTTTATTATTAAATATTCATACTCTCTCATGGGAAGTCACTGTCTTGTGGCTGCCGCATTGGGGGAACATGGCTTAATAAAGACACGTCTGTCATGAGGCCTTTGTTGCACAAAGTTATATTCAGCGAATCACAAATTACCATTTTAAGTGAATGTACTTTGTCATCTTAAAAAAAAAAAAAATGGTGTGTGCATACTATTCTGTACTGTTCTGTAAGTTCCCCTTCATTTAAAAGAGAAATGCCAGCACTGCTAATACGCAGAGATATTCTGCAAGCTGAATGTGATCAGTGCATGTTTAGAAATAAACTTTACATCAGTGAAAAGACTTAAAATCAAAGCTGCAGGGGATCCGTTCAGTGTCTTAGTGGTGCGGGTAAAATGCAAGAAAGCAAATAGAGAGTATGTTCAGCCTTCTAAAAATCACACACACTGATTATAGATGAGGTATTCCCTATTTAATACATACACAGTATATATATACACACTGGGTGCCTCAAATGGTTTGCACATCTGTTGATTTCCTCGAGAGCTCGTAAATAAGAAATCGCTCCCGTACAACTTAAATTAAGGTCAAGTAAAAACATAAAAAATGCATCCCCTCTTCAATGGAACACTGCCGGGGCAGCCAACGAAGGTGATGGTTTATTCTGCAAGGCAGAAGAATTATTTATGATGATGTTGCACTTCAAGTGGTCTGCCAATCAATAACATGTGGCCCTAATCACCCTGACAAAGTTGTATTAAAAAAACACACACACACACACACACACACACACACACACACACACACACACACACACACACACACACTTAAAGACACACAAAGAGTGACATCTCCCCATAGTCTCAAACATACACCAAATAGCATTTATGAGAGCTATCATAGCAGCATCAAGTATTAATCAGAGAGGGAGAGTCCCATCAGAGACAGAGAGCCTGAGGAGGCCCAATGCACGGGGTCAGGCCTTTGTTCTCTCAGCCCTATGCTTCCTAGACGCTTTGTTCCCTCAGCCATTGTTTCCCTTAGGGTTGAGGGACCATTGGGTTGAGCGAATATCTCACTATGTTCCCTCAGTGAGATGTTGCCTCAATCTTATGTTCCATCAGTGAGATGTTTCCTCAACCTTATGTTCACCTAACTCTATGTTCCCTCAACCGTATGTTTCCTCAACTCTATGTTTCCTCAACTCTATGTTTCCTCAACCCTAAGTTCTCTCAACTCTTTGTTTCCTTAAGCCTTTGTTTCTTCAACTCTATGTTCCCTCAACTCTATGTTTCCTTAAGCCTATGTTTCCTTAACTTTATGTTCCCTCAACCTTATGTTCCCTCAGTGAGATATTCCTTCAGCCCTGTGTTCCCTCAGTGAAATATACCTTCAACCCTATGTTCCCTCAGTGAAATATACCTTCAACCCTATGTTCCCTCAGTGAAATATACCTTCAGCCCTATGTTCCCTCAGTGAAATATACCTTCAACCCTATGTTCCCTCAGTGAGATATTCCTTCAGCCCTATGTTCCCTCAGTGAAATATACCTTCAGCCCTATGTTCCCTCAGTGAAATATACCTTCAACCCTATGTTCCCTCAGTGAAATATTCCTTCAGCCCTATGTTCCCTCAGTGAGATATTCCTTCAGCCCTATGTTCCCTCAGTTAGACATTTCCTATCCCTCAAACCGCTGTTCACTTTGTGGATGCGTCAAGCATAAATCATGTTTAAGCAACCATCATACCTTTAAACAAGGCTGATTTGAATGAGTTAGAGGAGAAGTGACACCAACTGAGACTTAAGTCTTAAGAGTGTAAATATGTTCCCGTAGTTTAAATGTATCATTCTGTTGCAGACTTTGGAGGATGTGCTCCATCAGCACTAAAGGTGACCTGACTTTAAACCCGAGATTAACACAAAAAAAAGAGGCAGATATCTGCCATTTGAATAATTAAAAAATAGGTGAGCGTTTAATAATTCACTGGTACAAATGAGGGGAGGAGGTGAGTAATGAATGTTTTAAACACAGAGAGAGAGAATCTGTAACCGGCTGCTGGCCTGCTGGATGCGCACACACACACACACACACACACACACACACACACACACACACACACACACACACACACACACACACACACACACACACAAACAAATTGTAGTTTTTGCATTCTTGTTGGTTTAATGCATTCACAATGTGTTAAACCATCTACGCTCTAGATGTGTTGGTAGGTGATTTTTGTTTTGTTTTTACTTTGGACACAACTAGGCTAGCTGTTTCCCCCTGTTGCCAGTCGTTACGCTAAGCTACGCTAAGCTATGCTAAGCTACGCTAATCGCCTCCTGGATCCGGCTCTGTACGCAGGTATCAATCCTCTTCATGCAACTCTACATGAAGCGAATGAGCATGTTCCCTGAAATGTTGAGCCAACACTTCAAAAGGAGCATGTTGGTGAATTGACATGTTTTAGCAGCAGCAGTTACAGTTTGCATTGCTTCATGTGAGCTCACTACGCTTTGGTTGAAATAAACATGAATTATTAAATCTTATATCCTGTGAGGACATTTGATCATCCCGAAAAAAAAAAATATATAACATACAATCACACAAACACACACGGCCACCATCTCTAGTGCTGATGGTATGGTAATGTTTTCTACAAACATTTTTTATTTAATCATTTGCTGCTGTGTGTGTGTGTGTGTGTGTGTGTGCGTGTGTGTGTGTGTGTGCGTGTGTGTGTGTGTGAGGAGTTACAGTGCACACTGTTTGATGGCCTATAGGACACACACGAGTCAGAGAGAAGAGTGCCCATGAGAGTCCACCCCTCCCGTCTCTCCTCACTCATCTTCCTGCCTTCATCCATTTCTTCTCCTTTCCAGAAACCTCTTTCTCTCACCCACTTGTGTCTTCCTCTTCTCGTGGTCTCACTCTCTCTCTCTCTCTCTCTCTCTCTCTCTCGCTCTCATTCACTCCCTCTCTCTTTCTCCCATACAGGATGCAGGCGCTGCGCCCCTGGTTGCCAGGCAGTTACCACGGAAACATTCTGCATTATTGATGGAGCGCGCTCATTCGCGTCCCAAGCAGCACCCAAACTGTCCCAGCAGAGCGCAGCGAGCAGCGCTGCTTTCTAAACCGGCAGAGCGAGAGAGAGAGAGAGAGAGAGAGAGAGAGAGAGAGAGAGAGAGAGAGCTCCAGCCGGAGTGGTATAAATAAAAGACTCGTATTAACAGAGAGATTTCTGCAGAGAAGCAGGCGGACAAGACGATCTTTTCACATGTCTGAAGGACATTTCTGACGGGACAATTGTCCCTTAATTAAAGTTTAAACTTATAAAAGCTCATCCTGCATTAGAGCCTGAAGTTACTCAGCATAGAGAGAGTTTACTGTAAAATAAGGAGAGCCTGGTCATGATAAGTGTCACATAAACAGTCTAAACTAGTAATAATAATTATTATTATAATAATTATAATATTAATGATAGGTATGTATAAAGAACTTATATAAAGTGTTAATTGCAAAGGGCTAAATAATAAAAATAATAATAAAAATAGAAACCAAGTGAAGAATTTGATCAGGTAGTGAAGACAACAAAGATTAAATCCCCTAAAACATGTAGAATAGTTGTGCCTCTGCGTACACGTGGATATGCAAATACACACATATGAACACATTAGCAAATTCAAATTAAACAAAACTGAATGTCAATAAAAGCAGGTTCTCAGAGACGAGTTCATCAGTAAGCAAAGGCTCTTCCGCCGTATTATTGATATTGTTATTATTGGTATTAAAACGGTTGCCTTGATATCTCTGCTCCTATTCAGCTCCTGTACACATCAGCTATGATGTGTCGCACCATCGCTGCATCGTCTGTTGAAAAGATAAAACAGCCATCGTCTGAAAGTGACGAGCGTGTACAAATTCAGAGCAGTTCCATTTGATGCTGATGTGTTATCTCAAAGCTGTGGTTTGGATTTGGATCGGTAAAACAGATGTCAGGAACCTTATTGTCTTTACAATAACTTGTTTAATCGATTCTATCTCAACCGGCTGGATTTGTGTTTCTGAAACGAGTTTCCGTTTGAACGCGACACTCAGCAGCAACTCAAACACACACTGGAGGAACACATCTGACTTTGGGCCTGTTCGTTGATTTAAGCAGTTAGTTAGTTAGCTTCATGCTAACGCTTTCACTTTAATCCTGTGTTGTTGTTTTTTTGAGCATTCTCCCAGAAGTGTAAAAAAGAGACACAATGACACTCTGAAGCGTGGCGGTTTTGTGTTGGTGAGTGTCATAAACATCCCTGACAGGGTCACTCGGTGCCTGATTTTGTGTCATCTACTTATTTGTAAGCTTCATTCAAACAGCACGTCAGCTCAAGAGAGCCAATCAGTAACAATTAGCCACCGCTCAGTGCCTCCAGTCGACCAGCCGGACAGTCAGCCGGCCGGCAGCATCACTCACCTGTTGTGCCCCAGGCGACGCCTCCCTCCTGATCCCCATGATGCAGCTGTCATCCCAGCCACTCCATTGCTCTCTCTCTCTCTCTCTCTCTCTCTCTCTCTGTCTCTCTCTCTCTTTATCCTTCTTTGTTGTCCATCAACTCGTGCACCACCTCCACATCCAGCGCTGCCTCTGAATGAGGCCTATTGTGCAGCGTGCATGCTGCTGCTGCAGCAGCATCGTCCTCCGTGACCCTCTGTGCTCTGCAAAACAAAGTTGCTCTTCACCCGTCTGTGTGGCCGTCGTGTAACATTATCCCGCGGACCTGATCGAGGGGTGTCGATTTGCAGCCATTTGAAAATAATATAGACTATGCCACGCGTGTCCTATATGCACATAAACGTGTTTACATCCTTTATATGCTGTAAACATCTCGCCTTGTGTCAATGAAAGCAGAGAGTACATCCCACAAATCCCAGTAAGTTCTTGTTTGTAGTCCTTTGGTAAAATCAAGTTACTCCAGAAAACAACAAAAGTGGAAAAAAAACAAAAACATGGAAAAACAAGAGAGGGCAAATAAAAAAATAAAGATGAGGGCAAGTGCAGAGCGTCCACAGCTGGCAGGCCGGACCGTGTTAAGGCCTCGGGGCCCCGAAGGATGCTCCCTGTGCCTCATCTCGGAAGAAAAAAACAACAAGGAAAAAAAAAAAGAGCTAAAGAAAAAGATAGAATGAAAGAAAGAGAGCGAGCGCCTCTGCTTTGAGCAGCAAACAGGAGCTTGAGTGAGGAGGAGAGGAGCGAGGCTGGAAGTTTATATGTGTTCTCTCCCCCTGAACCAGGGGACTGGCTGAATAAATAATACAATAGATATTCCTGTGATGAGGTCTCGGCGCGGCATTCATAATTATTTCATTGTAGCTGTAATGAGAGCGCCGGCCCTCCCGATGTGCCCGGCGCTGGCAGGTAGGCCTCTCCAGAAACCAGGGCCCAAAGGCAAGAGGTGGACCGGTGCTGCTGCTGCTGCTGCATACGGAGGTGCAGGCCGGACATTACTACTCTGGAAACATCTGTTACGTGATGAGACAGCGGAGGACAGATGATGGGATAATCTATAAATCTGTAACTGTTTATAAATACATGCAACAAATCTTCAGCAGTGTTGGGAAAAGTCACTTTTACAAGTCAGAACAGAACATTAAAATCCCCCCGAAAAAGAGAACTTTATGAAACTCAACGTATAGATTTATCAGAAACAATGTTAAGTCATCTGCATACATAATTACTGCGTTTCTAACAACATGAGTTAAATCAGTTATAGGAATGAGTTGAAAATGAAAGTGGGCCCGAGCAACTCCCTTGTTGAACACCGTAAGATATTTTCTTGGTCTTTTGCTTGGGGATGAGGATGTTCAAAAAATATGAACACTAAATGGATACTTATTCACTTATATAGAAGAGCTCACTCTTACAAACTGGATCGCTAAACGGCCACTGATACGGGCTGACTCGTGCAAACAGTACCTGACTCAACAGGTTTTTCTGTGTTGCTTTTTTCCAACAGGTCTTCACAGCGGACCGTCGGCTCATCATCCACTTTCTGAGCAATGGTTGCAGACGCACAAGAGTAACAGGTGACCCGATACAAACGCTCAGGGCGGTCCCATTTCCTCAGAGAGAAACAATACGAGTGATCCCCTCCTCAACCCGTCTGGATCCAGCTTTTGAAGCACGCTGCCTGTGACAATATGGCATTCATGGGGAAAGTCAATCTCATACATACAACACACAGACCCGTGAACACCGGCAGAGTTACACCTGAGGCACATGCATTCAACCACATTCTGATGGCATAACGAGCGTGAAGAGGACTCTTCAGACGGGACGACCGGGACAGCTGCTCCAGCTGAGGGGACAAAGGGAAATGAATGTTAAATTATTTTTTTCTCCGGCTGATGGAGAACCTGCAGGTTATGTAATGCAGCTTTCTGGCTGAAGAGGCTTCTTGACAGAGCTAGCTGACAGGAACGAGGCCGTGTAGACTGCAAATGTGAGCGCTAGAGTCCCATTTTGTCATCATAGCAAGACCGCAAATGACAAGTATTTCACGATCTTTTCTAAAAACGCATGGAAACTGAGGAGTACCTTTTTGTAAGATATCATACAAACTGTAGTTTGAGGAAACGTTGATCTGCTGTATGAGGACTTAGTGTTTTATCTCTTCGACCAGAGGCTATAGACAAAAGAATTAACGTAACATTTGTCTTTTTTACAACAGAATTATGGATAAAAGTATGAAAGAAACACACCTCATATTTTATGGCATATAAATAGGTAATTTGTTGAATGTTAATATTTCTTTATGTTCAAGTCACCATCCCCGTTTTAATATTTGAACTCGTTTTTGTCACAATTGTTTTTCTATCTCAAGAGTTTGATTCAGTGTCTTTATATTTATAATAAGTATAATTTTCATGTACTTTGGGGGGCCTTTAACTTTTATTTATCCAGGGTAATACCAGTCAGATGTATACATTTGTTTGCGAGGGGGTTTCTGGTCAAGACGGCGGTGTACGTTAACAAAACACATAAAAACACAGATAATAGAGTTAAAGACAAAAGAGTAACATCAAAAAATATGTTAAACAGAGTTTCAATAGATGCAAACAGTAAAGAGAGCGACATTTATATCCCAAACACACGGCGTTAATAATAATACACGGTGAACAATCATTGTTATCTTTGATATACTGTTTAATACACAGCATGCTTAGACACATGGTCACAGAGACAGACTCGGTCCCAGTTGTGTCTCTCGTCCCTCGGGGGCCACCGTCTCAAAGCTTTTGGGGTCCATCAGAGCTACATACATGAGAGATTTCCCACTAAGCCCCAGTCTCACACACACACACACACACACACACACACACACACACACACACACACACACACACACACACACACGCACACACAGACCACCTCTATTGCGTTCCGTCTCTCACAAACGTCCTGAGGTCTGCCGAGCGAGCACCTTCCGTCCTCTAATCCTGTTAGTGGGAGACGGGGGGGAGACGGGGAGTCAGGGGTGGGAGGGGGAGGTGAGGTGGTGTTGATGTGTGCCTGCATGGGGACAGGGTGAAGACAAGGGAAGGTGGGGGGGGGGGAGTTCATGGGACACAAAGAAGGTCCCCATGCCGCACCAGCTGGAGCCCTGCGGTCTAAGCGAGACCTGAATACCCCCTCTAACAACACACACACACATACAGTATATTCATTCATTCATTCATTCATTCATTCATTCATTCATTCATTCATTCATATATGGTTCTGTGCTGCTAACAATGTCAGGGTTTTGGGTTCAATTCCCAGTGGGTCCATCCTGATGAAGAGGGGTTCACTGGTGAAGTGTCTCGGCGAGCGTTCGTTAGACAACATCACACCCACAAACACAGAGTCGATCGCCCTCTTTAGCTTCGCTACGTTGTAACGAAGCTAAAGGTCTTCACACACTTTGCTTCTTTAAAATCAGTCGTCCGATAAAAATCGTTACGCTTAGAAACCTTGCACACTTAGTCCAATGCATTTATTGCTTTATTTAGTTGTTATAATTCACAATACGGGGCCAAACTGAACTATTTAAGTTGGTGCAATAGTTAGCGCTAGTCCCTCATGCTGCAAATGAAGCTAGCGTTTAGCCGCTATTCCTAAAACTGGGTTGGGACCCACAGGTGGGTCACAGGAGATTTTATTGGGGTTATTTTTTCCATAGTCTTTTATTCAACATCTGTAGATCCCCTTTGAGCCACATGATGGAGCCTGAATGTTCGCAGTTTTCTGATACTTATATCATTGAATCTAATTTGAAAGGCTAGCATACATTCTGTTTGTTTAACTAATGAGGGGAAATGAAAATGATTAATGAATTAATTTATTTGGTCTCATTTATAAGGTATTGAACAATAACACGTGCATAAAAAAAGTTTTGATTTATCAAATGTATATCTCTTCTGATTGAAGATGCATGCAGATGTTAAGCAGGTGTACACCATGTTCTCCATCTTGGTTTAGCAAGCTAACATTTGCTAATTAGCAATAAACACAAAGTACAGCTGAGGTTGAGGGGAATGTCGTTACTTTTGCAGGTATTTGCTCATAAATCAAAGTATTGCACAACTTAAACATTTGCCTTGATCCTCTGGGGGTGAAGAATGTCTTTACAAAATGTTTATTAATTATACACTTAATTAGAGATTTCTTATCTTTATTCTAGCTGAGGCCTGCAAATAGGCCTCGGGTATAAAAGGTTAAATCAACCAACTCATATTGTTTCAGTGCAACATTGTTATTTTTATAGTCAGTTTGATTGTTTGATTGTTACGACCTGAACCTGCAGCATACATGTGAAACTCTTGAGTGTAGTTTGGTTTGCAGACCAGCATGAAATCTGTTTAAATCAGACTCAAGCCTGTTCTATTAGAAGATATATTCACACACATGTAACACTAACAAGACACTGTACCATACTAAATCTTAAATGTATTCTGCTTCATTAACACCCAGCCATGCGTACATTCTCTCTTGTCTACCTCCATCATGAATACAAACACACAACCGGCCAGGATCGGCCAATGAGCAGCAGATCTATATCATAGGAAATAAGCACAAATGGCCCCTGGCAAGGACTGGCAATGATAAATATTTCACTAAATGAAAAAGAGAGAGGAAAGTCCAGCTCCGAGATCCATCTCATCGGTTTTCTGTCTCTCTTGCTGTCAGCTTTTGAAAATGGTTTCTCCCTTATTTAGATGTCCGGTGGTTCGGTTAGATAATCCGGTGGGCTCGTCAAATACCGCCGCTGGGTCCGACGCCAATGAAAGGCAAAGTAAACCCATCATTAGACGGGCAGAGCAACTGACGTAGTATAAATAGTAAGAAAGTCCAGTTAGTGGGGTTGTCATGGTGGATGGAACACAGGACTTTCATCCAGGAGACCTCTGTTTGTGTCCTGTGTAAAACCACGTTGACTTGTTTTATCGTAGTTTTGTTGCGTATCTTCCGTACCTTATTTAAGTGCAGTTATTTTACGTGCTTTTAAACCCAAACAATATTTTACCTAAGGATACCTAAAAACAAAGAAAATCATTTTTAAATGATTAAAATAAATAACTCGTTGTACCAGAGGCACTGCGACACAGCGGTGGGTGTTTTTACATTTCTTATTAATATAAATCAATCAAATTAATTCATGATGCTGTAGTTAAAAATATCCAGTTATTAACCAACTGCTATTAATAGGTAAAAACTTAACATCCAGTGAAACGATGGTGCCTAGTTACATTTTGGCAAATGTAGGATCCACTATTTTTGGAACTTCTCACCAACTCACCAGCTCGTTTCGACTCAATTGTTAAGTGAAATATTGCAAAAATGAACACGCACTCCGTCAGTAAATAGTAGAAGACGAAAGTTGAGGTTGCGAACAGGAAACAAAGCATGTTACCGTGACAATCTACGAGTGAAAAGTGGTCTTCTAGAATTTGTTCTTTCATGTCAGTTAGTATTGGTAACGTTTCATGTTGTCTGGAGACGAAGACAATATAAATATTTCCAGAAATATTTTCCAGGAAGCAGCAGAAGCAGCTGATCAGTCAAATTGTCTGCTAGCTCAGAATGTATTCAGTAAAGGAGTTTCCTGAAAGCATTTGCGCTGTTCTCATTCAGCGTTCGTAGATATACCTCTGAAATTAATTGAGCTGGAATTCGTAGATTTCCCGCAAACTCAAATCGTATGTAATCCCATAATCATGAACCAGGAAGTATAAAAATGCAAAAACTCACACAGGACAGGTGGGTCAAACAAAATCAGGTGTTTCACCCTGGAGACCGCTGTTTGTTCCCCAATGACAAGTCAACGTTGATTTAATTGTCACGTAACTTTTAAAGTTATTTCAACCCCAAACCACGATCTTTTCCTCAACCTAACTAAGATATCATACAAATTAGTGCATCGACTCTTTTTTAAACAAAAGACAAAAAACACCTCAAGCAATCGTAAAAGCTTTGTTGTACAATTGAGGAGGTTTTATTACATTTTGCCGTTAACATACAGCTAATGCGCATAAAAATATGTGAACGGAAACGCGGCTCGTGTCGTTCCCTCTGCAGCCTCGTCGTCGATGCATTTGAAGGGTTGCTTGTCGTCGTACATTTGGGAGCAGAGCTGAAACAAAGCTTCCATGCAGCTTCTTCAAATAGCTTTGACACATTTTCTTCTGACTCTTCTGAGTATCACTGTCTCTTTTCCTGCTGCTCCCTCTGGTCCCGAACACCAGAGACGGGAGTTAAAAAAAAAAAAAAAAAAAGATTAATTTTCATTTACATACAATCCTTTCCCTCTGGTCCCAGTGACACGCTCAACACATCATTTTGTTTTGTTTACTTGTCTTCCCTTTGTTCGACTGCTCTCTGTTCTTGTAGTTACAGAGGAGGGAAGAGAGGAGGATTTTGTTTGTATGGAGATGAGGACGAGCTCTCTGGGGGGAAACGCCGTTTGATGCCCGGCGGATGCCAGTTGGGACGCCGCTGTGGAGAAGCTCAGGAGAAAGGAGAGGCAGGAACACAGCGGGGTGATGAGAAGACCTCTGATGGTGCATTTAAAGAAAAGTCAAAGTTCACCATGGCTCACTGGACCAGAGGTGAATCAAGTGTCTTTAATCTTCTCTCATTACAGTATGTGGTCTTCATAGAACCAGGGGATTACTGGCTCGGGCCTTGATCTACATGTAGGAGGTGACGTTGGTTTAGTACTTTCTGATACAGACCTAAAATATGAATTCATGTGGCTGCTGTTGAGTTTGTTGGGGTGGTGCAGACAGAGAGATCACTAAAAAATGTAAATAATGGGGTAAAAGAAAAGGAGTTTTATTGGAAGGAGAATTTAGATTTCAGCACTTTTTTAGATTTGTATCACTATATATATATATATATATATAGAGAGAGAGAGAGAGAGAGAGAGAGAGAGAGAGTTACAGTGCATTATATTGATGAACAGTGGGAGCTGCATTCACATGCTCTGACTGTCATGAAAACAGAAGACAGACATTTTGTTGAAACGTGTGGAACATTTTATTCCTGTTGCACAGCAGTGGAACGTTTAAACAAAGTCAGCACACTGAGCACAGATAGTGCAAGAAATATAACTGCTACTGTGTAAAGAATACTGCTGTTAAAAAGCACCTGATCTGTATAAAGTGTTTGCAAACCAAATGTTATTGCACTTTTTGTTCATATAGCAGTACTTTTAAAATAAAAGTGCGCAATACACTACTTTTGAATTCATTATTGAATTTTGCGCATAACAATGCGATTAATAGCAGAAAATCATGCGATTAATCGCGATTAAAAATTGTAATCGTTGCCCAGCACAAAATAAAAGATTAGTTGGTGAGACACTACAGACAAAAAACATCGTAGACCGGCGTCCATGTCCCAAAGTGTTGTTGAGTTATTTTGAAGTTCCGTTCGTGATGTTTGCGACGTAGTTTTAGTACTTACGTTACAGTTTATTTAGTTTACGTACATATTTTAAGCCAAACCATGATGTTCTTGCTAAACCTAACCATATGGTTTTGTTGCCTAAACTTAACTGCAGCTATTTCCGAAAAACAACGCGGCTTAAATGAGATCAGGTTGATAATTTAACTAAACGTCTCTTTAAAGGACGTTTTCTCTAAATGGCATTTTTCTCAGACTCTGATCCAGAAATCTCCACTTCAGTAGCTCTGACATCCACCAAACTTCACACGTTCATTCCTCTGTGTGTTCTGAAGCTTTCTACAGAGGGGTTTGTTCACACACCTTACACAGCCTGATTTATGTAACATTCTGGGTTTTTTTTATGTCTGTTGACAGTATTTTCTGATTTATGAAGTGATACAAAGAGAGATCTTAAATTCCCTCTTTATAAACCGTTGACTCTAATATGTGAACAAGAATTTTGAACCTGGCTTCATCCAATGTTCACATTTATGTTCTGGAAATGTGTGACATTTTACACATAAGATAATGCCTCATAATTGTCTTAATATAGGTAACCAACTGGATAAGGTGGTGAAATCTATTAGCTCAAGTTAAAGAATTAGGAAACAATATCGTCTCAAACAGCAGTTTTAGACTTTGATCAACAAAACTTTTTAAATTGAAAATTATTTAAGACTTTTGTCTCCTGGAAGAGCGTCGGTTGCGTCTCAAAACAGTTTGCTTCTAATAACTCAAATATTGTGGTTCTTCACTCTGATTCATGAGCTCAGTTCTAACGCCCTCGTTTGAGTTCACGCAAGAGGACAAATCAGTCACACCTGTGGATGAACCACCTCCACCAGGTGGAACTAATCATGTTCATCGAGAGCTTCACCTGAAGTCTTTGCTCTCTCACAGCAGTTTGTTTGTGTGAGATTCATTTTCAATCGTAAGAAAATGAAAAATAAAAAGCAAAGAAAACATAAAAACAAGCAAACTATTCCATGCATGATGCTTTAAAAATCATTTCACTGAAGAAAGGACTCTTTTTTGAGATGAAACATTTGCAGTAGCATTTTGCTCACATTTCTTAATTCTTGTGCCGGTAGACGTTGAAGCTGCTGCAATGTTTGCACGGCGGTCGGGTTTGGCTTCGTTTCCATGCCGACCCCGTCTCATCTTGGTCCGGTTCGGCGTGACGGCGGTCCCCTTGTACACTCGGAGTAAACAGGCCCGCGGTTATAAAGCTTTTACACGCCAATCCTGCCCAACATTCCCTTTATGTGCAAGTGCTGCAGGGCTCGGATGCATAATACATGAGCACTCAGTTAATCTATTGATCCAAAATATGTCTTCTCTCTTTCTCTGTCTCATTTACTGTCTGTCTCTCTCTCATTCTGTCATGCCCCATCTTTGCTGCTCGTTCACTGTTTTTCTCCCCCTTTTTCTCTCCCCTTTTCTCTTCTTCTGCTCTTTTTAACTTCATCATTGCGTCACGTGGACGAACACAACAACGGATTAGAAGAAGAAGTAGGAGAGCCGAGCGATGAGGGACACACGCGTCGGAGATAATAGAAGGCGTAAACCGTGAAAAATGCAGAAACCGTGAATAAGAAACAACCGAATGAGAGAACAGAGGTTAGAATGAAACGAGCGGAACAAAATACGACGAACGAATGGAGCAGAAGCCGATGGATTGTGAGGCGAGAGAAGTCACAGTCAAAGATGCAAAAACAACCCAACAACCAACAAACGCCACAAATCATCAACCCTGTCAGCTACAGGTTGGAGCCCAGAGTCCAAAAATATAAAACATTTTGAAACATAAAACGGTGAAAATAAGCTGCTGGGTAAAGATGAAATGGTTATTCAAACAATAACAAGTAATGGTGACTCTTCTCCAAAACTTAAAGGCCTTTACACGACGGGGGAGTGACAAATAAACGTCACGAAAATGCAAAATATTTGCAGAAATATTTAACATCAAAACTATTTATACCGGCAGCACTTCTTCAATAAAAGGTTTGGAATAGACCAACTAGCAGGATCCTGTTGACTTATATCAGCGTCTGGCAGTCGGAGGTAAACGTTTTGATATTTGATTTAGTTTCCTGATTTAGTTTCCTTTCAGCTAAATGCTCCGAGTGAATTTGAGTTTGTTCTGGTAAACATTACGTAGTGTATATGTCTAGGGCTTTTATTGTGAAAGGCAAAAACAGAATGAGCGAATCTGGCTGCCTTTTGTCAACATTGAAAGGAGTAATAAAGTTTGCCGTCTTGAAGAACTTTACTCTCAAACATCTGAAAGAATCCTCGATCATAGTTTTCCATTTTGAACTTGTAGCATACTGGGCTGTGCTCGCTAACTCGTTAGCATAGCCGGCTAACAAAGTTTAGTTATTGTACTTCCTGGTTCACTTCCTTGTTATAAGTACAATGGATAACATGAGGAGTCACATGATTGCAGTGTGAAATAGTCATGCACGATGGATTGTCGGTGGTTTGAGGTGGAGGGAGATGCACCATTAGGTAGCTGGTTATGGTAAACGATCTCTGAAAGTTATCTTCTCTGCTCAATCGCTGTTCGTGAGAACGTTAAAAAATGCCAATGAAAGACGTGGAGGCTGTTTAGTGACGAAGAAACATCAGGTTTGGTTTTGGTTTACGTTCGTCTGCATCGTTGTGCACCTGGAACGTTTGGACAAACTTCAACAAAATTCAGAATTCCAAGTGGTCTGGAATGCAGCATTAATAATAATAATAATAACTTTATTTATATAGCACCTTTAAAAAAACAATGTTACAAAATGCTTTACAATAAAACATAATAAAGGTAATTATGACGTACAGCTAGCAAAGGACAAAGTTACTGAACTAAACTGACTTTTTGACTTTTTGCACAACAAAGCTCAGAACAACGGAAATTAAATATTTTTTTTGGTAATGAGTTATCGTTCAGCTGACGGTCCCTGAACTCTCAAGAGTTGATGATTCTACATTTTGTTGTTTTCATTTTTACTTTCTTTTATTTCCACGATGCTAACAAAGCTGCATATTATCCAACATCATCGTTGGGGCTTAAGAGCTGCTACGAGCTTATTTTTTTTTAGGTCATACAAGCCGTCTGCCATCGTTCAACACGCGGACGAGGCCGGTGTCATCAGTCAAAGCTAACTCGAGCAGAAGGACTCGGTCTCTCAGTGTTTCCTCCACGAGAGGACGTATAAAAAAAACATGCTTTTTTTTTCCAGGCAGGTAAAGTGCTGAGAATCTCTCCCTGAGCGAAACAAACTAACCTTTTCTTCCAGCCTCGTGTCTTTAATTTGTGCTGGCAGACAATGAAATATTTACAAGGAACTCTACAGGCAATTACATTAAAAGTGTGTGGTTAGACACCGCCTACCCTCCAGCGGGGGCCCCCTCGGTGAGAAGCCGAGGGCCGATTTTTGGTGAATGGTCGCAAAGTTTACAACGTCAGATTTTACTCACTATCAATTATTCAGAGCTGAGAGAAGCAAGGAAGCAAGGAGGAGAAGAAGGACCAGAGCGAGTGGAGGAGAAGGGAAGGAGAGGAGGAGACGAGGGCGGAAAGAGGGAGCGAGGAGAGGAGGCGTGTGCGTTCGGGCCGCGGCGGAAAAAAAGGGCTGCACTTCAGTGTCCATTTGCTAAATGTGGCAGAAAGGCGCAGTGTGGCGGCCATGTTCTGCGCGCTGAAAGCTTCGCGCCGGACGTTTGATCCCTCAGAGTCCGTCCTGCACTCTAAACACACACTCACACACACACACATGCACATATATTGTTCACACACACACACACACACACACACACACACACACACACACACACACACACACACACACACACACACACAGAGTATCTGTGTGTTTAGAGCACAAACTCATCAACATACACAATGCAAAGACACAAACACTCTCCCCCTTGTGAGAGTTTGGGGAAACAAAACGCTGCAGTTGAATTTTAGTGTCAAATAGTGCAACATAAAAACAAGATTTAACTACAAATAATGCCCAGTTTCTACCATATAACGCTGAGAGTTTTCACTCGCCATCAGTTTTTGGATCCTCCCAAAAGATCAGGTGCAGATTGTCGCTGGCTTGGCGCTCGCAAAGTATAATAACTCAGGCGGGAACCTTTGGTTCTGAAAAGCTTCACGTGTTAAAGCTGCATTCTCTCTAGTGTCCAGCAGGGGGCGACTCCTCTGGTTGTATAGAAGTCTAGTCTAAAATGACTCTACTTCTCTCTTGATTTATTCCCTCAGTAAACATTGTAAACATGAGTTTATGGTCTCAATCTCTAGTTTCAAGTCTTCTTCAATACAGCATGATGTTCATTTAGTACATTATGGTCCATTTGGAGTCAAACAGACCATAAAGCAGGGGATGATTTAGGGGCGGGGCTACTGTGATTGACAGGTCTCTACTAGAGACGTATAGAGCGTCTCTACGTCACTCCTCCTCAGACCAGATATGGTCACTTCCTGTTCACTGGTTGTAAAAATCCAAGATGGCGACGGCCAAAACGTTGAACTCAAAGCTTCAAAACACAAACCAATGAGAGCCCAATCATGATGTTTTTACGAAACCTGTTTTACGAAACCTGTTTTCTGCAACCGTTGCAGAGCGTCACAGTTTAGCGTGCTGGACTACTCGGTGTGATAGAAAGTGTCGGCAAGCGTTTTTTGACCAAACGTCAGTACGTTTTATTTAAACTTAACTTAAGTATTTGTGTAGCCTAAACCTAACTCTACTGTGTAGACAGAAGTTTATTTTGAAAAGACTGTATGCATGTAACGAACTGAAATTGAGATCTTGAACCATGACGACAGGTGACGGATTAAAGGAATGTTGAACCTCAACAGTGAGGATGTTTGTCCTTTATGAAAGCAGATTCAGCATCTCTTCTTCTAGAGAGTCCTGGTGAAGATGGGCAGCTAGTTTCATATACGAGTGCAAATAGGGACCAAAGACATCATAATGGAAAAACTACCAAAACCACATTGTTCTGTGAAAACAGGTTTTAGAATGAAAAAATGTCCCCTTAGAGGGAAGCTCATGTTTCTCTGGTGACGTCCTTATAGAGCTCACAGTGAGGTCTGATGATGAGAACCATATTCTGTGGACTTCACAGTCACCATCTCAACCCAGAACTCCTCCCTCCCTGCCTCCCTGCCTCCCCAGCTGGACTCCCTGCATGTCGTCCGTCCGGTGTCCCCTTCCCAGAGGAGCGTCCTGCCGGCTGATGTATATTTGATGAGCGGGTGCCGAGGACCCTCTGGAGAGCCGGGACACGCAGCGGGACAATGGGCCTCGCTCAGGTTTCCTGTCTGACTGACACCGACACTGCTGCTCTTTTTGTAGGCGAGCGGCTGGAACCAGAGGAGTGAAGTTTCAACCAGGAGGCAGAGTTACAGCTCGGACAAGAGCAGCACCACCAGCACCATCAGAACCAACAGCACCACCAGCTCCATCAGCACCAACACCACCACCAGCACTATTAGCACCAACACCACCACCAGCACTATTAGCACCAACACCACCACCAGCATTATTAGCACCAACAGCACCACCAGCACTATTAGCACCAACACCACCAGCAGCACTATGAGCACCACCAGCACTATTAGCACCAACAACACCACCACCAGCACTATTAGCACCAACAGCACCACCAGCATGATTAGCACCAATACCACCACCAGAACTATCTAGCACCAACAACAACACCATCAGCAACAACAGTACCAACACCACCACCAGCACCATTAGCACCAACACCACCACCAGAACTATTAGCACCAACAACACCACCACCAGAACTATCTAGCACCAACAACACCACCACCAGCACCACCAGCACCAGACCATAAAAGCAGCCTTGACATTGACAGATACAGTGATCCTCCCTAATAACCAAGAGTCACATTTTCCACCACTATTGTTTTTCGGGATAATGATAAAACGTATGAGATAAAACATCCAGGATGTTGAGCAGTGATGTTTAGGAAACATGCAGAGATGTTTACCATCAGACACTGTAAAGGCACAATGAGTGTACTATAGTATATAGTGTGTATATATATATATATATATATATATATATATATATATATATATATATATATATATATATATATATATAAATGAAATCAGGAAGACATTTAGCCTTAATTAAACAAAGACAAAAAATATTTGCAATAACAGAGAATGCTGACAGAGCAAATTAAACACAATCTACTCCATCTACAAGTTATTGCTGCACATTCATAACCAAAACATGTACTGAACTCATCTTCCTTGCAATACATTGGCTCACCTTTCATAGGGTACAATTGATATTCATTTATCACACTGTATTGATGTAAAACATGCATGTTAATGACCACATTAGATACAGAATATGTGAGTTCTCTGGCACGAATCATCACATCTACTACATATTTCAGGAGTCACATGCGGTTTATGAATTATAGTATGTTTGTGTATGAGTATATAGAAAAAAGAAGACGTGTCGGTTGTAGATCGTTACGTTTTTATTGAGGTCGACGCCCAGAAACGTCCCCGAAAAGCAACGTGAGAAGATCCAGTTAGAGGGCAGCAGAGCGCCTGCACACACACACACACACACACACACACACACACACACACACACACACACACACACACACACACAGACCACCACACTCTGCTGGCTCACAGAGAGGACTTCTATTATCAGTGATCACACGTGTGTTTGTTGAAGACGATCCTCCTCACTGTGCCCTTTATTGAAGCCTTCTATTGCGTCACTGCACGACACACTGCTCGCTGACTTAAAGCAGCGTTATTAGTGAAAGCCGCTTCATAAACACAATCACAGTCATGTAGAATTAAGTTGCTTTCATTTGCACCACAAATCCATGTGGCCAGTTTATTAATTACTTTTGTTTCATTTTATTCCTGCAATGTTGAAAATACTGTATTAAAAATGTATTTTTTATTACATTTTTAATTTAATTTTAATGGACAATAAAGATGAACAGAATATAAACAAGAGATGGAATGGATTCCACATTTTTTTTCAAATATTTATTATTTGTATTATTATCGTGACTATTGTGATTTTTATAATTACTATATAGTATTATTATTGTTTATCATCGTTGTTATTATTATTATTATTATTATTATTATTATGTACCAACAGCCCGATAATCACTCAAAAGGGGGTTTACCTGGAGCCCCCCCCCCCCCTCAGGGAGCGCCTTTAGGTGATTATTGGGGTAATTATTCCGTGTTGTCGCACGCGTGGCTGCCCGCCGGAAATCCCCCCTTTTTTTTTTGATTGACAAGCCGCTGCCCCTCTGACCTTGCGAGGTTCATCGGTAAATATTTCATCGTCTGCTGCTCGTGCTCTTTAGTTCCCGTTCAGGCCTGTTTATTCTTTAATTGAGAGAAGTGTGTGTGTGTGTGTGTGTGTGTGTGTGTGTGGGGGGGGGGGGGGGGGGGGCGGGGGGGGCTTTCTACAGCCACAAAGTAAATGAAGCTTAATGATTAATTAATGTATTAATTGCCAAGAAAGTGAATGGGGTTCAGGCAGAGGAATTCCTGCGCGTCTTCCATCAATTAATAATTTCAGCTGAATAACTCTCTGTGTGTGTGTGTGTGTGTGTGTGTGTGTGTGTGTGTCTCACCCTACAGATTAATTGCGTCCAGTCATATTTGCTGTTCGTATGACGTGTTGTACAGATGCATAAAGAATGAATAACTAAACAAATATCTCATCGTTCTTTTGACCGTTTTCAGGCCAAAATGTCTCCGTGACGTTTAACAACAAAATCAAACTATTTCTTGTTAAGTTAAAACATTTGGTGGGAAAAAAAAAAATCATGACATTATTGAAATGATTATGAGACACTGAAACACAAACTAATACATTTCTTTAAATTCTCTTAAATCTTTATTTAACTTTTAGATCAACTTCAGTCTCTGTGCAGCTGAGATTCTCAGGTGTTTATTTTCTGTTATTTCAACAAATATGTGTGTGTGTGTGTGTGTGTATATATATATATATATATACATATGTAAATATATATATATTTTTTTACAGTGCAACCAGTCAGCATCCTTCCTCGCTTCTCCTCTCGAGCCAGAAAGGCACGCTTGGTGAGGGGGGGGGCGTGGCTACAGCACGGGGAGCCTCACGCAATTGGCGGAGGCATCCAGGGGGGGGGGGAGGGAGGGGAGGGAGGGGAGGGAGCGTCCACCAATGAGGAGTAGCCTCGCGAGGCGGCGCTCCAATATAGGAGCTGGAGGCGAGCAGCGTCTCTATTATAGAAGTCAGTGACACGCGGAGAGGAGACAGGAGACCCGCAGGAGCGCAGGAGTTACCTCTCCTTCTCTGTTTCCGGTTTGTTTTTTAACCACTTTTTTTCGGGGTTTCTTCTTCTTCTTCTTTTATTTTTAAAGAGAACAATCTCCCAAAGACGGAGCTGACCCAGGAAGACGTACAAGGACCCCCTTCCCCCTCCTCCCACTTCAGATCCGCAATCATGATGTCAATGAACAGCAAGCAGCCTTTCAGCATGCACCCGATCCTCCACGAGCCCAAGTACAATCCTCTGCACTCCAGCTCGGAGGCGATCCGCAGGGCCTGTCTGCCCAATCCATCGGTGAGTCCGACGCGTCCGTGTCCTCCTGCAGCTCCAAACCAAAAGCTCCTCAGCGTGAGGGGAGCCACGCGAGAAATTACTTCTATAATATAGAGAAAAGACTCGGTCCGGTCATTGTGATGACTTTTTACAAATGACTAGATGTGACACGTTGTGACTCTGTGGTCCAGTTAGAATATGGAGTCCACGTCAGCTTACAGACTATAACTAAACCGGTTGTTTTGGATCGTAAAAACCGTGTTGTTGTTCCTAAAGTCAGAAATCAGACGGAGAGAGGTGTCACGTTTGGACACAGAAGCGTTACAATGTAACTGCCAAAAGAAACAAAACAAAAAAATCTGATGAGATATTGAGTTCAATATTATGGATATGATGGAGAGGATCAGGCAGCACCAGCGGCCCAAATATAGGACACGAAGTCGGTGCGTAAAGACGCGTAGACGCGTGTGTGTGTGTGTGTGTGTGTGTGAGAAGCCGTGAGTGGGAGTGATAGCAGAGGATACAAGATGAACGAGGAAGAGGATTCTCCGAGCGCGCGTTATCTCATATTTTCCTCCATTCATATTCAAACTGGTCTCATTTCATTGTCCGTAGAAATTATTCAGGAGATCGTAAATATGAATTTTAAATGAATATGTCTGTCTGACACACTCGCGGTGATGGAGCTGCGTTACATTTCATTTTCTGAGAATCAAGAAAACGAATTTAAAGTGCACGTGAAAAAAAACAACTGATTTTAATTATTGTCTGAAAACAAACAGGCCGCTTTATTTCAAACAGCTTTCACGTGTGGAAATAGTGTAACATAATACAACGTGTCGTGATATTTAAAGTTAGAATAAATACACTTTTTGATGATCGGGTCTGTAGTGGATATTTATGTATTTTCGTTGCTCAGATTCATTTTGAATTAAAACTTAATTTATATTGTTTTCCACATAATTTCAACATGAATGTCTTTTCAAATAAATGAGAATAATTCATATTTAAGATTATTATTATTAGACATGGAAATATAACGTGTTGATTTGCTCTAACCGGCCTCCCTCCGCTCCTCCCGCAGCTTCAGGGCAACATCTTCGCCGGCTTCGATGAGACTCTGCTGCAGAGGGCCGAGGCTCTGGCCGCGGTGGACATCGTGGCCCAGAAGAGCCACCCGTTCAAACCGGACGCGACCTACCACACCATGACCACCATGACCAGCATGGCCTGCACCCCGACCTCCTCCTCCGCGCACCTGCACCACCCGTCCGTGCTCACCTCCCACCACCACCCGGCGCACCACCAGTCGGCTCAGGTCCTGGACGGCGACCTGCTGGACCACCTCACGCCGGGCATCTCCCTGGGAGGCATGACGGGCTCGGACGTCTGCTCCTCGGCCTCGCACACCGCCCACGCCGCCCACATGTCGGCCATCAACCACATGCAGCACCACCACCACCACCATCAGCAGTCCATGAACATGCACCAGCACGCGCTGTCCCACAGCTCCCTGGGGGGCGGCGGGCTGGACTCGGAGCCCGACCCGCGGGAGCTGGAGTCGTTCGCCGAGAGGTTCAAACAGAGGCGGATCAAACTCGGGGTGACGCAGGCGGACGTGGGCTCGGCGCTGGCCAACCTGAAGATCCCCGGGGTCGGGTGTCTGAGCCAGAGCACCATCTGCAGGTTCGAGTCCCTGACGCTGTCGCACAACAACATGGTGGCCCTGAAGCCGATCCTGGAGGCCTGGCTGGAGGAGGCGGAGCGGGCGCAGAGGGAGAAGATGTCCAAGCCGGAGATCTTCAACGGGGGGGACAAGAAGAGGAAACGAACGTCCATCGCGGCCCCGGAGAAGCGCTCCCTGGAGGCCTACTTCGCCGTGCAGCCGAGGCCCTCGTCGGAGAAGATCGCCGCGATCGCCGAGAAACTGGACCTGAAGAAGAACGTGGTCCGGGTTTGGTTTTGCAATCAGAGGCAAAAGCAGAAACGAATGAAGTTTTCTGCGACACACTAAGACCATCATTAGGGGGGGGGGTCAGAGACGAGCTGCTGCCGCACACACTGTCAGAGAAATAAGGTACACCGTTGGGCCTGCTGATGGTACCGGACCTGTCCGACTCAACAACCAGAGTCCCATTCAAAAACGTCACATTTTAACGAGTCGTCTCGTCTCTTAGTCTGAAACACGAGACGCTTCCGATGTCTCGGACTGAACCCCGGACTGAACGCCTCGTTCCGGTTCATCACAGTGTTGCAGGAGGAGAAAGTATTCAGAGTACCTGGTTTGGACCGCTGACCTCCACTCAGTAAAACCAGGAACCTTTTTTTTTCCATTTTGTTCAGCCTCGTGCAGCTTCATTAACAGCTGGATTCAACGGTGTACCTTTTTTTGTATTATTATTATTATTATTATAATTCTGACATGTGGAGACGGAGCACCGGGACCGGGACAAAGACTGAGACACTGTCCAAAAACTTGAGACTCTCACATGTTGATGCTTCTCCGCAGAGATCCGCGAGATAAAAAAAAAGAAAAAAGAAAAGAGGAGGAACAACCGTCTCATCCATTCATATGACAATTATTGTACAAAACAAATAATAATACGCATAATAATGACGGGAATCCTTTAGTCGGAATAGCTTTTTTATATTTATCATTGTACATATCTGTGAATACGTTGCACCTCCGTGTGTGGAAAAGCTCATTGAAATGTATTGGCTCTTTTACTCCCACGTGTTTGTTTCTGTCGGGAATTCAGTAGTTTTTTTTTTGTTTTTTTTGTTTGTTTTTTGGGGGGGCGGCAGATTGAACCAGCCGGACAGTAACTCTGTAATCCACTGGAAGGTTCACTCGTCAGGGGGAGTTTTCTGCGCGTTATGGCTCCAAAAATATGAACACCCCCCCTCCCTCCCCCTTCCTCCCCCCTCAAGTGAATGCATTGCAATAAGAAGAGACACACACACACACACACACACACACACACACACACACGCGCGCACGAATACACACATTCACACGGTATATAGCTGTGTGGCTACCTCATTATGCAAGTGTTGGCACGTTCATGGTGATTTAAAAACACACACACACACAAAAAAGAAAAAGAAAAAAAAAGTCGAGTAGCATCAATTCATTGTTTTTTTTATTTTAGAATGTTTTTGTTTGTTTCGTTTTGTTCTTCTTCCACCAGTTTAAAGATGAAATAGAAAAGTCACTGATGTGTAAACTGTTGTATGTTCAAGTTCACTGCAAGGATGCTTTGACAATCAAATTATGATTATTTATGATTTAATTATCATTATTTATTATTGTTGCTCATAGGTTGTTGATCTCCTCTCTTTGTGTCGTCATCAAATGAATCATTTTGCATTATTATTATTGTTATTGTTAATATCACTGACACCTTTGTGGAGCGCACTTTGTAGATATTTCGATGAAGGGAAATAATCGGCCTTATTTATACTTAATTGTTTCTGAGAAAACGTTATTTTTTTTGTTTTGTTTATTTTCTTTATATTTATTTTAACTTAATTTATTTTGGAGAAGAAAAAAAAACCATATTTCATTTGTGAAAGTGTGCTTTAAATGTGTCTGTGTAAGCGACAGAAGCTGAAATAAACCGTGCACGTTTTACTTCCTCCTCTGACACACTTTCTTTAGAAAATAAAAGAAATCGAAATAAACAAAATAAAGCAGGTATTTTGGGGTCCGATGGGAATTTTAAAAAACATATTTACTATATAACATTTATTTAAAGCATATAAATCGATCCGCTTTTTCTCACCAGCGTGTTTGCTGATAGAGGTGTTAGTCATTTCTTCTTTTAAACATTTAATGGACTCTGCAACATGAGCTCGCGTGTCCGTGGAAAGAGTCGGTGCGCTCGCGCAGAGAGCAGCTGCTGCTGTGAAACGGGAGCCGCGTGGAGGTGAAGGAGGTCCGTCCGTCTGAAAGCTGCTTCCCGGCGGTGATGAATAGGATTTGATACTTGAGTGACTCTAATATTGATCATATGAAGACTCTACTCTCTGTCTCTATCGCGCGAGGGAGCTCCACCAGCCTGAAAGCTCAGAGCGCGCGGAGCCCGGAAACAACCACCAGAAAACAATGTCCAGCAAAAAGTAATATGCAGTTATGAAGGAAAATTAATCAAACAGGAGCTTCTCTTCCCGCTCAAACACGAGCTCTTCTATTTATTTAGTTCAGGCAGTTCAAACTAAAAGAGGGATATTATCCTAATTTCAACAAATATAATTTTATTTTCTCCAGAAGAACACAAGAGGTCCTGGTCCGCCTCACACACCACAAACCAAAACCAGTGTGTGAACTTAGTGAAGTGCTCGGCTCTAAACTTTCCTTAAATTCAACATGAAGGTCTAAATTGTGTTTTCAACATCTGGACTCTTGGGAAATGTTGAAGTCTTTATCTTTTTTATTATTTTTGTTGGCCTGAGAAGTCAAATAAACGCAAACATGTTGGGTTTATGAAACAGCATCACGTGTACATTTCAGAAGGAAAACAAAAACCCTCAAAGACATTTTAAAATATACATTAAATACATCATTCTCAATGCTCTTATGTTAACTATTAATCCAATATTACTCTTTTTTTACAATCATAGAGAATATTTGTTATGCACATCTAAACTTCTTTCAAATGACAGGAATATATATATTAATATTTTATATAATATTTTAATATACTAACATTTATATTGATGTCACATAACCTACAAATCCAAAGCTGCAGCAAAAGAGCTCAAGAAAACAACAGCAATTAAAATAATTGTAAATTTTACATTGCAAAGCAGTGCATTATGGGGGATACGTGCAGTCCACTTGTGTTCATGAATCTCCCTCCTCATGACGCTTTATTTTGAAAGTACAAGACACAAAATATTTTAAACACATCTATCAATACTTATTATTATTATTATTATTATTTATAGCGCGATTTTAAAGATACTCAAAGTGTTTTATGAGTAAAAAATTATAATAAAACATCCTACAAGAGCAGAAATAGTGGGAACCTACAAAATAAAAGCACGTATACGTGTGCATGATCTGCACAGCCTCACTTTTTACAGTGTTCGTTCACAGAGGAACAAACACTGTCATTATGAAAACAGACATCTGTCAACAAATGAAAAGTGACTTCAGTTGGAACCAGAGAGCCATAACATATATTTATACATAAACATATTTCATATATGTTACGTCTCCTCTCTCCTCGGCTCAGCAGGTGGTTTCGGCCCATAAACTCGTTATTAATGAATAATAAATATCGGCTGTTATGATACTATTGATTTCTGCGAGTGTTTGTTAAGAAGCTGCTTTTCTCTGTCGTACAACAGCAGCTCGGGCCCCCGATCCCCACCGGAGCAACCCGAGATATGGGCCTTTAAGAGCTGCAAAACATCACGGTTCATAACTTCATCTTCTGTCACAAGTTTTCGCCTTTGGTTCAGATGACTGGATGGAGAGTGACTTTTCAATTTGAGGTGAATTGAAAAGTTTCAGGGCTGTTGTTTGTGATTTGGATGATAGTTCTAAAAAGAAGCACAGACTCCATAAAGATATTAATATTTGATATACAGAATATTGACACCTTCAAAAAGCCTTTATAAGGGAAACCCAAATCTTCCTGTGCATTAGACAGAATATGCCTCCTTGTATTTATTTTGACGTGATGAACCTTTCTATGAAGAACAAAAATATAAAATAATACTCTGAAAAGGACTTTCACAGGCCATCAAACAAAACGGGTATGACTTAATAGAACAGCAAATAAGGAATAAAGTAAAGTGATAAACCAATCAATCAATCAAACTGCACCTTTCATACAGGTCAGAGGTCAGAGAAGTTTAAAGTGCTTCAAGTTTTAAGTGTGGAACCGAGAAAACAACAGAAAAGACAACAATTTAACAATTTAACAATTTAACAATTTACATCCAAAGCCTAAGAAACAATACAATTATCATTTAAGTATAATCAATATAAAAACAGCAATAGTAGTAAAACGGTTATATTATCTTATCAAATAGAATACAATCATAAAAAGTACATGCAAGAAAATAAGTGAATTAAAAATGTGTTAAAAAATTATAATAAACCAACAAAAGGCGACTACAATTTTAACAATATGATATATTTAATCGTATAGAATATTACCAAATGTCTGATGTGTTTGTTAATGTATCCTTCTCATATTTTAAGTTCAGAGGTTTTATTTACTGTGCATTTGTCAATATTTACAGATATATTTTTTTAGCCAGCAGACAGCGGCTGGCATGTTGGTCTATAACAAAGAATGTCGTACATGGCTTCATCAAAGTTTAATTGTGGAGCGGCTCTCCAGTTGAAGCCTATGAATTATACATAATATACAGTGTAATCAATGTGAACAGAGTATCAAGCCTTTCTTCAGACAAAGTGATGGGATGCAAATTATACAAAACAACAAAATAAGTAATTGTATTGCTATATTTTTCCTAAATAAACCTATAAGTAGGTAGAAGTTAGTTTTTGTATTTTATTGTATAACACCAAAATATTCGTATAAAACGGCCTTCACCACACAAACTAACTTCTGAGTGATGAAGCTATTCATTGTCAAGTGGTTTCATTTTCTACATGAAGTGAGAGAAAGTTAAATAACCCTCTAAATATTACTGACCCGGGTGCATGCAGGTTTATTTAACCCGTCTTAGATATTTCTGAGTTTCACCGGACAAACAATTCAACAGGAAATGCACTAAAACAAAAGGATGCTGTAATTTAGAAGAACCATGCCGCTCTTTTTTAGCTGCACAGCACCTGCACACTCAAAAATAGTTGTTTTAATAATTAAAAACTACAACAAAAAAAAGCCAGTGTTTCCCCTCTATTGGTCGGTGTTGTCCATGTGATCCGTCCTCCAGACTCCACCCAGCACAGTGGCTGTTGTTGTTTGTTGTGGATGAGCGGAGAGAAGAGCTTTTCCCAGGACGGCCGTGGTTAATTGTTTGATTTAAATAATTAAGAAACGGGAGGCCTCGTTTTCCTCCGCTGTGTTTTTCATGTGTTGGATCCAAACAAGAGCGCACACACACACACACACACACACACACACACACACACACACACACACACACACACTCACGTCCTCTCATGCTTAAACTTCAGTCAGCTTACGTCCTGGTGGTTACCAATGGGGAATGACGTGATGTTCAGCCTCAAGGTTCAGTTGTGGGACGCAAACTCAGGAACCCAAAATGAATGTCCGACCTGAAGGAAAACACTGAAGTCATCGGCGAATATGAAGGCTGGTTATCACAAGAAAACAAAGACAAGTGTCGCCATTTTCTCTGAAATCGTACATTTTCTGTTCTACCACCTCTGTAGTTCAGGTTTGGTTAAGTTTAGGAAACGAAACCCAGAGTTTGGCAACAGAAGGGAGGACTTTAACCAAATATGGAGAAAGCAGCCTGAACTAGTTGTACTTTCCAGATCTATGTGCTGTTAATGAGTGGGTGGAATACATCAGCATGTGGCCCAATTTAGTCACAAGATGGAATCTTTTGGTTTCGTGTAGATGGACACAAATTGTCCGGTTTGTTTGTGTCGCTCAGGACGAAGAACAAAGCCAACGGAAAGTTAAGTAGGAGCCTTTTTCATAGTGGACAAACAAATGCAACACATTGACGTGACCATGCAGTGGTCAGACCAAGTGAAGAAACCTGTAATGGTGGAGAGGAGGCGGATGGGTCCAACTAACAAAGGACTCTCAAACGTGAGGCTGGTGTTCAATACCTCGTTGTGTGAATGTTATTTTAAGCCCAAACATGTTTTTCCTCAACCTAACTTTTTCGTTTTGTATCCTATTGAACAACTCTTTTATCTGTGTTCATGTTCAGAACGTCAAACACCATGACAGAGACTCGGAGCTTTGACTTCATTCACTTCTAAAACACTAACAGTCCAGTGGTAGTCGACATGTTTCACAGCTAGCAGCGTGTCAGAATGAATGTTCGGAAGATATGTGGTTCCAATATTTACTTTGGTGACAATGGAGGGAAAGAATCGCTCATAATCTGTGTTCACGTTCACGTCTCGCATTGACGTTAATGGTATCAGGACCTGCTGCTAGTCCTATTATTTAATATACCACAAAAACGATTCAGTATGTCCCAAAACACGGCATGTCAAATGCCAACAATACCAGGATGTTCTTCTGCATCATGCAGCATGATTTTCTGACCCACAATCCTTTGCACACTGGATATATATACGAGCTGAGGGGTCAAAATTCAAGAGGAAGTAGTTTGTTCTGTAAACGCTCCGATTGGAGAAACACAAGAACAAATAAGGTTTTTAAAAAAAAGGGGAATGTGCACCACCACTGAAGCTAATAGATGACTGATGGCTGAAAAGTCGTCCCTGCAGCTCTCTGCTATGTCCATGTCAAAGCATGTTAGTGATATATGAAGACGTTTTGTTAGGAGACAGACAGTTTCAGTCATCTTTGCACGAAACTTTCACTGGTGGAGTCTGAAGCTTTCACTTTTGTACCAAAGAATCTCACTGTGTACGGATCCAGAAATAGAGCTTTAAGAACGGGCCCTGAATGCAACACCCCGGACTGTTTTTCTTGTCCCTTGTTGCGGTTTGAAGACATGCGATTCAGTCTCATTCAGCATACCGCGCGAAAAGAAATAAACATCAAGTCAACTGGAAAGTGGTCTCTGCAGGTTTTTGTGGATCGTCTTAGTGATAGAACACAAGCGGCCCAGAAGGGACCAGAATCTATAGGAATAAGCTGCTGGCTGCTGTTAATTCTCTCTCTCTCTCTCTCTCTCTCTCTCGCTCTCTCTCAGATTACTCTCTGGCTTGTGTTTTCCATGAAGCGAAGGAAGCGCATTTTCATAAATAGACCTTGGCCGAGCGCTGCGGCGATGAAATTTTAATGAAGCTCCGAGTCTTGAGTGCAGCGCCGGGGCCTTGGAGAATCAGCCCTCTGTTACATTACTATGGCTTTCTCTCTCTCAAACACACACACACACACACACACACACACACACACACACACTAATGCAAACATAGCCCCCCACCCACCACCACACACACACACACACACACACACACACACCAGTTCTGTTGCAGTGGAGCATGGGGCAGCCGGCTGCAAATTGACAGCGTGGCTGGAACGGGACCAGACTGTGGGGAGGGTGTGGTGTGTGTGTGTGTGTGTGTGTGTGTGTGTGTGTGTGTGTGTGTGTGTGTGTGTGTGTTGGGGATTAAGACAAAGTATGTGTGTGTGTGTGTGTGTGTGTGTGTGTGTGTGTGTGTGTGTGTGTGTGTGTGTGTGTGTTTGTGTGTGGAACATGACATCAAATAAAATGCCTGTTCTGTAGATCCAAAGAGGACAAATGTCTAAAGTCCCCTGACTTGAAATTGTCTGATAACAATCTTGGTGTCGGCGGTGAAGTAAAATATTTTGTTCATCTTATAACAGAACACATATGACCGATGATAATGATATTTCTATGTCGTAGGATGTATGCGCAACAGTCCCTGGCGTTAGTTTGGTGTGTGTACGGATGGAGTGAAGAGGTCTCTGTTCAGAGCATGTTGTACACCACTCTACTGCACACTTGTGGTCAAACTAGAACAAATAAAGCTCACAGAGACTTCGAGTAGCTTCTAATGACGCCATGAGAATACTGCTAAAGACACCGGGATGGAGCCGTGCCAGCGAGATGTTTGCGGCTGCACGAGTCAATACTTCTCAAACGCTTTTAAGAAATCTGATGTATAAATGTGAAAATGAGATGAGGTTTAGTCGCACACGCTACCAGTCTGTGGAGACATCGGTCTGTCTCTTTGTAAGGCACTGCTCGGCCTCCGTACTTTAATTGTTTGTGTATGTCATTCGAAGTATTTGTCATATCTGGACCCTGAGTCTGAAATAAAGTTTGATTGATTGATTGATTGTAGGAAGGTTTGTCTTCGGATTTCTACTGCCCGCGTCTCTGGAGGTGTGTTCCATGAAATAGACACTAAAAGATAAACCGACAATGTAAAGTGTGTCAGGAAATCAGGAGATGGAAGACGAGTTCTTCTTCTGTGGTGTTTTCAGGGTCCGGCTCCATGCTGGGAGCTCTGGGAGCTCAGGTAGAGAAGACCACCCCGAGTGGGAGGAGACTAAGGGACGTGAACGGAGGACGGTATCAGAGAGGCTGGAGGACGCCGCGACGAAGGGGCGACTCCTCCCATTATGGTGATGAAGTCATGATGATGTCATGTGGACCTCCTCTAACCTCTCAGGTGTGTCTCAGGTGTGCAGAGGAGGAGACAGAGGAGGAGGGGAGAGAGAGGGAGACGAGAGGAGGAGATTATTACACATATTTATACATATAAGAGATTATTATCATCGTAAAGAGGAGAAAGCAGGCTCTGATTGGGCGGTTTAAAGAGGAGAAAGTGGGCTGAGTCATAATAAGTCGTAGTATAGTATGTTGAAATAAGTTTTTTTATTTATGTTTCTTTGGTTTGGTTTGGTTTTCGTATTAGAGAGTTATTATCCTTAATCCACACTCCAGATGTTAGCCAACCGCCATAAAAAGCAAAAGAAGCAGAAGAAGAAGAAGAAGAAGAAGAAGAAGAAGAAGAAGAAGAAGAAGAAGAAGCAGCCATGTGCAGTAAGCTTACAGCCAAGATGGAGGATGTTCGCGAGCTCTCCAGCTCTCCGTTGCTCTAACTGGGTGTTTCCGAACGGCCTCGGGTCCGAGACGTTGTGGACCGGTTCGTCCTGCAGCACGTGTCGCGACAGGTTTAGGCGGGAAAACAGAAACAATGCCGGGCTGAATGTTTAGTCTCGTTCATACTAATGATTATTACTAAAGATTATCACCGTCAGTAGGTACCCGATTAGGATAATGAGACCGGTACCACGGTTTGAAATCGATCCTCTTCAAGATTAAATATCTGCTGAACTGTATGTGGGAGTCAGAGCATTCGGTAGGAGAAGGTGTAGTTCTGTACGTTTGGATGTGTTTAGAGGAGGGCTGTGGACTGTGTCCTGCCTTAAGTTGTCCTGGTGATTAATCTATCAGCTCTATTAATCTATATCTTGATCTGTATGGTGTCCGTCAAAGATGTAAAAGTCATTTTTAAAGAAGGTTCTTTGTTGTGTCTGTAGGGAGTTTCTTCTTCTACGGATTTCTACATTGTCTTGTGTCTCACCTGGAGGACCCTCTGCAGCACGGAGGCCGTCTATCACCTGGAGCCCAGGTGTGCGTGTGGTTATTATTTATTGTATCTTGAGGGGTATCGACCCCCGTTAGTGTTCCGTTATGGAGATAAAAAACAAGCACACACACACACACACACACACACACACACACACACACACACACACACACACACACACACACACACACACACACACGCTGCTGACACACAGTGGAAGTGTTCAATTCTGTTGATGCAATATTTATCAGTGAAGTTCGTGGATAAATCCTACGTTTCAGCGGTCTGATGGAGGGGTTCATTTTTTCTGGGGGGGGGGGCAACACACACACACACACACACACACACACACACACACACACACACACACACACACACACACACACACACACACACACAGAGCATGATGGGAAGCCTCAGTTCCTCGTCCCCGGTGCAGCGTGTCATGGTGTATCAGAGTTGGACGATATGCTTCAAATAAAACAGAAATAAGAATAACTTGTCCTCCTGTAGGGAGGTCAAAGGTCACAAGATTGAGACTCTTGCTGCAGAAAACCAGGAAATAATATTAAATCAAACACTCCAATATCTACGAAGGATCTGGATGTGTGTGTGTGTGTGTGTGTGTGTGTGGCTGACGACGCGATGCATATGAGGCGGTGATTAAAACATGGCGGCCGTAATTAGGAACATTGTATAACTAATCAGGCCTAATGAGCATCGGGGGCGGGCCGGGCTGTGATCAAACGACCCGGTTATCAGGCTTAACGGGCGGAGAGCACGATGACGGTCTATTAGCATCGCCACGATGAGACACACAAACCTGGAAGAACAAATAATAATCAGTCCAGGAAATTTAAAAAATATATATAAATATGGTGAAATGTATATAATATATATATTGGAGATGCAGTACATTATTCTATCTATCTATCTATCTATCTATCTATCTATCTATCTATCTATCTATCTATCTATCTATCTATCTATCTATCTATCTATCTATCTATCTATCTATCTATCTATCTATCTATCTATCCATCCATCCATCCATCCATCCATCCATCCATCCATCCATCTATCTATATATATATATATATAAATAGATAGAGAGATAGATGGATAGATACATTATTATGATTATTTTATGTCGTGATCATACAGGCTATAACTGTTGAAGGATCCTCTGGATGAATTCAGACGCAATGAAAAATGCAATGGCATGAATTATGAAAACCATAACAATATCGTAGCAGCGGTATCAATATTTACACAACAGGAATCCCAGATCTTGGGAAACCCTTCTTTAGTCTGCAGGAGGAGGAGGAAGAAGAAGAAGAAGAAGAAGAAGAAGAGGAGGATAAAGAAGAGGAGGATGAAGAAGAGGAGGATGAAGAAGAAGAAGAAGAGGAGGATGAAGAAGAGGAGGATGAAGAAGAAGGAGGAGGAAGATGAAGAAGAGGCCTCTCCATTTCACAGTCCAGATCGAATTAATAATACAAATAATATTTCAAATGAGAAAATAAAATGAAATACAGTATGACTCACATTTCCGTTATTTATTGATACAGTGGAGGCCTGACTGGTTCGATTGAGCAGCTGATGATCAATAATAATGAATTCATCGTCACACTTCCGGTATCACTCCCTCGTCTTCGCCTCTCGGTCTCGTTTGTGTCAAGCTTCACGTTAAATATGCGATTTTTTTCCAATTCGTATCAATAATGTAGCACGCGGCCGCAATTTAAATATTCATTTGGCGTTTACGCTCAGTTTATACCGACAGTATATTTACTGCGTAAAGTTTACATGAGTCAGAGTCTCTGTTCCAACCAAAAGACGACCTGCATCTTTATTTCATGCGAGAGAGAGAGACAGAGAGACAGAGAGTGAGAGACAGAGAGAGAGAGAGAGAGAGAGAGAGACAGAGAGACAGAGAGAGAGAGACAGAGAGCGAGAGAGACAGAGAGAGAGAGAGAGAGAGAGAGAGAGAGAGAGAGAGAGAGAGAGCGAGAGAGACAGAGAGAGAGAGAGAGAGAGAGAGAAAGAGAGACAGAGAGAGAGACAGAGAGCGAGACAGAGAGCGAGAGAGACAGAGAGAGAGAGAGAGAGAGAGAGAGAGGAGAGGGCCTCCCCGCCATCGTTGTGCTGCGTGTGCGCGCGAGCGAATGCACGTGCGCATCTTATAGGCTGTATTATTTAAAAAAAAAAGGAAACAAACACGCTCGTTCAAAAAGAGGAGAAGAAGTGAAGAAGAGATTTCAGAATAAGTGTAATTCTTGCAGGACTCTGTGGACACGTTGAGGCCTGCTGGTGCTGGCTGGTTATTTATTATTATTTTTAATTTCGTCTCTCTTATATTACCAGGAAACACTGAAGACACTAGAACCGATTAATTCAGATAAACACATGACACACATGAGAATAAAGATGAAAAATAAATAAATAAATCGAAAACAGAACCATGTTGGAAATAAGTGTTTGTACATTACACGTTTCGTCTTTTGTATTCATAAATCAAATCAAATAAAAATAAAGTTATAGAAAATAAACATCTTTAATTAATGTCTTTAATAAGAGAAAAACACAAATCATATAATAATAATATTAATAATAATCAACCATTATTATTATTATTGTTATTATTATTATTTTTGAGTGTCGTGATTTTATGGTAATGGTAGTATATTTATTCATCAATATTTATTCATCTCAAACATTAAAACCCTTCAATATTCAGCACGCTGGACAGCTGGACAGCGACATGTTTCCTTTAATTCTCCCTCTCGCGCACACATGAACATGCACGCCACCGCGCACACACACACACACACGCGCGCGCGCGCACTTGCACACATCGGAATTATTTATAAATCAGCCCTTCAACAAACAGCCGCCGGTGGATGCTTATCATCACCGCATCGATTCACCAAATAAGAAACCGGCGGTGGGAGTTAATGACGGAGCCCCGCGGGGCCCGCAGGCCCCCGCAGGCTGCGGAACCACCGGACACCCACCTGACCGTCAACACCGGAAACATCTGCATCGTGGCCGGAGAGATAAACGGCCTCAGAGGTGGCTGGAAAACATCTGCAGGTGATGATGTGAACAAGCCATATTTAAATGGATCTATGTGTTGCTGCTCACTCTTAAGTGAAGATAGTAGAAACATATGTAAAATAAAAAAAATTAAAAAAAAAACAGGCCTGCTGGAGTTTTAACCCAGCAGAACCACTCCAGCACTCTGTATTTTGAAAAGCGACTGGAAGAAACAAGACATAAATACGAACTTCCACTTAATTCAGAGGAATATGTTCAAAGAGACGCAGTGGTACGGGCTCCTCTAATCATGTCTCATCAATAATGCACTTCAGAACTGACAGGATGCCCGAAACGAACGGCTGCAACATGAAGCCCCGGTTCTCGGACGGACACCGGCTAAACTTCAGCATTTAGTTACAGTACAATTTTAATGAAAGTAAATGTATTGACGGGCAGAGAGGAGAGTTCTGCTTTCTGCTGCGCGAGAAGGCCCGGATTGTTTCTAATCACCGCAAACCTGAACTACAGATCGTTTCCTCATCTGGTCTGGTTTTATTGGATCGTCCACATGACGGACAAGCATATGCGAACAACCTGCAGGAAACCTATTAGACGTAATAACGCAAATAAATGCATCTAACTCGTGATCCTTGTCGACGTTAGAAAAATGTGTGCAGAAATTCAAAATAATTCCTCAATGCATTTCCCCATCGTCGGTGGCGGATGCACGCTGCAGGTACAGCATAGCATGTGTGCATAATCAACAGATTATATAAACCGGTGAGGAGAATGTTGCTGACATGGCATAATGTAAAAAAATAAAATAATCAATGATTTCAAGTGCAAGCGTCCCGGTTCTCCGAGCACAGAAACACATTTTAAGTTTTTCTTTTTTTTTTTTGGGGGGGGGGGGGGGGGGGGGGATTGGTTGCTTCTTTTAATCCTTCCTCACCGCTCCAGAGATCCGCTGGACGTCTGCATTTTCAGCATAATACACCACACACACACACACACACACACACACACACACACACACACACACACACACACACACACACACACACACACCAATGCACTGGGAGGAAAATAAATTAATAAATAAATAAATTGCTAAGTAGGCTGGATGAAAAAAAAAAAACAACAACTCACAATTGGGCTGCTGGGCCACTTTGATTAAAAAGCAAACTCATCTCTGAAGAAGTCCCTTCAGAACGCAACAAACTGACAGAAACAAACTGACAGCGAAACCAATAATTGGTGTGTGTGTGTGTGTGTGTGTGTGTGTGTGTGTGTGTGTGTGTGTGTGTGTGGATGGTCGGGGCTCGTGTTCGGGGATTCGCTCCTTGTGGACCGAGTTGCTTTATTTCTCTGCCCTATATATCTGTCCGCCTCCTCTCTCTCTCTCTCTCTCTCTCTCTCTCTCTCTCTCTCTCTCGCTCAGCTCTGGAGGCTGCTGCTGCAGAAGGGATGTATGAAGCGCTACTTTCTTGTCTAGGTGATGAATAATGCAGCGCTCGGAGGCCAGCGAGTTTCCAGTTAAATACCAATTTGCTTAACCAGTGTTTCCAGCCTCTGCCAGCTCCACTCAGTGAAGCACGGGAGCCGCTCCGGCCTTCTGGTAATTACAGAAAAGATCTATATCTGCGGGAGCGGAAACGGCCTCCTTCTTCAGCCCCGCATGTGGTCAGAAAGTCACATCACCTGGTTTTTACTCATGAAGCGGAAACTTAAAGAGGAGCAAATCACCGAGTAGAATGTAAGGGAAGAATCAAAAAAAGAATCAAATGAGGTGGGATTCATGTTTTGTAGTGTTTTAGAGATGATGCATAATGAAAAATGGATGACCAAAATATGAACGGTGCCTTTACATCGTCAGTGTAGATCAGGATGCTGGTTTTAAAGCTCCACCATCACAAATATGCAACACGGTAGTCACCAAAAACGCAATTGGTTTCATGCACAGGGGCACACGTTGGGAGTATTTTTCGTGTCACTCCAAACTCTTTAACATTATGTTAAAATCACTATAGTGGAAATACATCGTGGTTGCGCTGAAAACAACTACGTAAAGTAAAGTTTAGGCAACAAAACCACGTATTTAGGATTAAGAAAACTGTCACAAACATTTGGTTTAGGCAACAAAACCACAACCATGAAACCACGAGACCGGTGTCCATGCACACCAACACAATAGATCACATTTCATGACTATTTCACCACCTGCCTGCAATATCAAAACTGTTGATTTCATTCCATTTTAATCGTGTTGTGAACTATCACGGTTACCATTTCATTGGTGATAGTTCAGATTTCATGAGATATCTGAACTTTAATAAAAAAAAACCTACACAACCGTGGTGACCTCACACAGGTGTGTGATTAGTCCGGACTATATACTCATAATTTACCCTTCTCTAAGCCCCGCCTCCAGCTCCTAATCCGTCAAGCTGTCAGAGCTACGCTACCATGGAGCCCACACTGTCACTAACTGCACTCCATTGTCTTCTGTGTGAGATCCAGACAGAAGACAATGGAGTTAAGGAACAACTCTGTTCCTCTTTAGTCACTGTTACCATCATTAAAACACATTCAGTAGCTAGCGTAGCATAGAAGTGCTAACGCTAGTTAATGATGTACTCTGCTAACGTTAGTTCCACTGGTTTTTACGTAGAAACGTGACGTTCTAGAAGCGTTTACCTCCTTCCAACCTCTCCGGGTAACGAGTATCACTGTTACACATTTAACACGGCGAGCTCCGAATCCACTAAACCCAGCCTGAACCTGAAGAACATCTGGAACCATTGATGAGAGTCTGTGGAGCAGAGGCCGATCGCTGTCGGACCCTTGTCGGAGCTGGACGAAGCTACGCTGTGATTGGCAAGTCTGCATTTGAGGGGCGGGACTTAGACAAGTGTCAATTCACCTTAAATTCCAACAAAGCTCCAACAATCTTCAACCTTTCAGCCCAGATAAGTGAAGCACCTGTGCGACATGTTTGGGACACGACTGGGACGTCTTCTTCCTTTAATATTCTGTTTATGAAGTTTTAATATTTGGATCTGCTTCTTCTTTTATGTATTCATTTAACCACTAGCATGATGGCTATTGCTTCTCATGCATCTTTCACTTTTCCTGACCAGCGTCCTCTTCTCGTTGTGAGAATGATGACTGTCCCTCGTGAACATAATGTGTCCCTGACCTTTACAGAGTACGTTTCCTTCACTTAACAAAACCATTCAGGAGGTGACCTTATATTAAAACGGCCCGTCTGGTTGTTGAGATATGACTCCGATGTAACTTTTGTGAAACTTTTATGTTTGTTTCTGTTCTTAATCTGTTTGGTGAAGCTCCAACTCTGCATCCTCGGTACACAAAAAAACGCCACAATTCAAAATGTGTCTCTCGTTATCGTCTGCTCAACACGTTTATGGGTGAAACTTTAAACTTCAGCGGTAACTTGTGTACGACAGCCTGCTGCGTCGAGTCACGGTGAGATTACCATGAGATCACGGTGAGATCACCATGAGATCATGATGAGATCACCATGAGATCACCATGTGGGTTCAGGAAGAAGGCCACGGGTCCTCCAGAGTTCAGAACCGAGTTCTCCTACCTCCGGGAGCCTTTGTTAGAAGATGCAACGTTTGACTAAACAAAAGTTACAAACATGTCGACGTGTAGAACATGGAGGCCTCCTCCTCTTTCCACGTGATTCCACACGTGGATCAAACAGATGCCATTACAAGGAGCAGAGCGAGGTCAGCTCCCCCCACAGCTCCGGGTTCACAAACAAGCAGCAGGAGCCTGAGCGTGGAGCGGAGTCCCCGCTGAGTCCCGGGCAGCTCCGCTTCCTCCCGGGTCAGGATTAGAGCTGGAACAGGGCTCCTCACCGTGCATAATGACCGCCCACTTCCTCGGGTCATCCAGTCAACCCCCCCCCCCCACCCCCTCCACCCCACCCTCTCTCCTCCACCACCCTTTCTGTAATCAGCTCACCGAGGCGGGATGCAGAACAGAATCAGTCCTCCTCCCCACCAACCCCGAAAAAGTAAACACTGCCTCTCCGTTCCCTCGCCAATTGTTATTCATAGAACGGATAAATATTTAATTCCATCTAAGGATACCTTTTGTTAACAGAATTACCGTACAAGCCTTGCAGCCCATAAATCCCTCAATGAATTTAAATTCCGTTCGTTCTCCATCCGTGTGCCCGGTTCAGTCCTAGTGCTGCTGAATGTGTGTGTGTGTGTGTGTGTGTGTGTGTGTGTGTGTGAGGTGAGGCTGCTGGAGAGGAGGAGGAAAAAAAAGATGGTGAGTGAAGAGTGAGTGATGGAGGGAGAATGGGGGAGAGAGGGGAGGTGAAGGAGGAGGACAAAGAGAAGAAGCAGAGGGACGAGAGGTCTTCGTAGCTAGTTAACACAACCCAAACCACCACCTTCTCCTAAACCTAACCAGGAAGTGGTGTTGCCTAAACCCTCAGTATTTCACAACCTTTCCATAAAACAAACTAAATTGTTTCCTTTGTGAAGACGGAAGTTTATTTTGAAATGTAACCAGCGTACATTTTTCAGTGGGAAACGGCACGGGAGAAAGGAAGACAAATTGGAAAAAAAGAAGAGGATGACATGGGGGGGAAAAAAAGGGGGGAAGGAGACGAGATGCAGTGGACGAGGAAAACAAAGCAAAGGAGGACGAAAAGGGAAGGAGGTGTAGGAGGAGAGTAAGGAGGAGGAAGAGACACTGGGTAAAGAAGAGGGTAAAGGGAAGAGGAGGAGGAGGACTGAAAGCAGGAGCACATAGCAGAGGAAAGGAAGGAAGGAGAGGAGATTGATCATATACATCCTCACTGCTGTGCTTCTTTGTCCTTCTTGTGAGGCATAAATAATAGATTGATGAGTCCTGATGAGAACATTAACACTGGGGATGATCTTAATGATCGGACCGAGTGTATCGCTGTAATCACCCGATTGAATCGCACACAACGAAAAGATGTGGAGACCTATCGATCCCAAATAAAGGCAGCGGCTCCTGATTCCTGGGGAAAGTGTGTGTGTGTGTGTGTGTGTGTGTGTGTGTGTGTGTGTGTGTGTGGGTCGATAATTTTCCTCTCGTTTCTACCCGACTTTTTTTTATTTCAATCGAGGCATTTGTTTGGTCAGCCACTGGAGATTAAGACCTGTTGAAGCCACTGTTGGAGAAAGCCCAACGACTGTTGGCTCACGATTAAACTTTAATCAGCCTCGCTTGGTGTTAATAATATTCCCCCCCCCCCCCCCCCCCTCTCTTTTTTAATGAAATTCTTTTCTTTTTTTTTACAATTCCCTAAGCAGGACTGAACGGATGGTGGGGAAGAGGGGTACGCGTTGCTCGTGGAGCAAAAAGGTTTCAATTGGGGCACTTTGATAGCTCTTAATAATATCCCCATGGTTGATGGAGGAAATCAAATAGAATGACGAGTCTTTGATTTTACGTCCTGAACATCAAACCCGCGCCTGTGCGTAACGGAGCTGCAGGAGTCCGTTTGACTCGTTCCTTTGGTGGAAAATAATATCCTCCGCCCGATCCAGGAACTTTTGAATTAGCGTGATCACAAAGATCTCATCCGGCTCCACATGTGGAGGCGTGTGGCTGGCGTGAATGACGGGAGTTTGGGATGGAAAAGAGTCCGAGGACCATGATCACACAACCTGAAATAATTCACTGGCATTTGCCAAATTATTTTAAAGGAATTTCTGGATCACTCCAACTGTTGTAATAACTCTTATATTTGTTGCTTTCGCCATTATTTCTATTGGTTATGGTCTTGAACCAGGCGGCGACCTGCAAACCTGCATTCTCTCTAGTGGCCATCAGGGGGCGACTCCTCTGGTCGTATAGAAGTCTAGTCTAAAATGACTCTACTTCTCTCTTGATTTATTCCCTCAGTAAACATTGTAAACATGAGTTTATGGTCTCAATCTTTAGTTTACAGTCTTCTTCAATACAGCATGATGTTCATTTAGTACATTATGCTCCATTTAGAGTCAAACAGACCATAAACAGGGGATGCTTTAGGGGCGGGGCTACCATGTGATTGACAGGTCTCCACTAGATGTCGCCGGACCCGACACGCTACACTTTTAACCCCGTGTTGTTTGGTTAAAAATGTCTTGGCTGACCTCTCGTGTCACTTGGGGCTTCACAAAACACAAGATGGAGGTGGCCACAAAACCAAGATGGCGACGGACAAAATGGCGAACTTGAGGATTCAAAAACTAGGCCACAACCAGTGGATGACGCTATGCTGACCAAGTTTACTTCTTATACACAGACTTATGTCTTGAAGGCATCAAAGTAATTACTGCAAACTTGAGGACTTTGCAACAGTGATAATTAGTAATAATTAGACTAATATTTGAATATGTAGGTCTGCATTTTTACTAATCACAATCATGGTTGTGCTGACTGTTTTAAGATTCTGTATAAGACAGCAACTGTACTCTGACAGGCAGGGAGGCAACATTAAGTATGTAGGATATGTATATTATAGTGTATTTAATATTAATAGCTTTTATTAGCTTCATACATGCTGGCATATTCATGATGGTCATCTAATGGAATGGAGTGGGGGGGGGGCTCTTGATGCAAAAAATGTCCACTTAAAAGGCGATTTCAGATGTTTTTACATTGTATAACACATTCACAGATTAAGAATTTTGGAAGTTAAAGATTAAGGTTTACTTCATATTTTCTTTAGCTTGAGTGAGCAGTGGGTGACTGGAGAAGACGTTTGTAAGCGGATGTTTTGATATAGTTTGGACCCCATTTACTTCAATTCATCGGACCGTTTCTCAGTCCTTTGATTCTTCCTCCGCCATGAGAGAAAAACAAAAAAGGTACATCACAGGTTTTCGGGGAGTAATTGATATACAAAATGTTCATTTGGATGTTAAAAGTATTCCCTTAACATTTCGCCATTTCCAGAAAACGAGCTCTGATTAACCCACTGTATGCGCCACAGCAGACGGACACATTTAGTGACTTACTGGTGGAGAAAGTGAGACGACTCACAGCTTTCAATGACTTGGTGGAGACCAAACCTGAGCTAGAAGAAGAGAACATTCATCTGGTCGACAGAAACACATTCTAACGTCGTGTCTCGACGTGTAAATATCAATTGTTTGCTGGCAGCAGTTGAGCCATAACAACTTATATCGTGACACTCCTGATCACAGCTCTTCTCTGAATGGATTATTGTAGCTTCTAGTGGGTTTGAACGAGGCTCAAAGGTGTAGACGGCTGAGGTGAGTGTGTGTTGGGGGGGGGGGGGGGGGGGGGGGTTGAAGCTGCTGATGGTGGATGTTGAGAGTGATGGAGGAGCCACTCTCACTGCCAGAGAGTCATAACGGGCCGAATGTCCTCTCTGATTAGCGGGGCCGTCTGTGAGTGCACTAATGCACCTCGCTATTAGCATGTTTCTCCTGGTTGCCACGGGCAGCGCCTCGCCGCCTCCCCGTTTGACATGTCAGAACGCGTATCAGTCACAGCGCGCCGTGGCCCGTGGGCCTCGCATCACTAAGAGAGAGAGAGAGAGAGAGAGAGAGAGAGAGAGAGAGGGTGTGTGGGTAAGAGCGGTAAGTGTGTCAGCGAGTGTGTTCCCATCCTCGCTTGAGTTTTATCTCTTTGGAATGAGGACGGGTTGTTTTTTTTATGGAGCGAGGCGGTTTCAGCAGGTTGCCACTTCTTCCAGGGGTAGGTTTAGGGTTAGGGCCTCGGTTTACAGGCCCGGGACTACGAGTAGGAGGGTTGAGGCTCGGGGATATATACGTAAAGGTTTTGTGGTTTGTGAGAGATGTGTGGATGGGTGAGGGATGGGTGAGGCACAAGAGGGAGAGAAACAAAAGGACAGAGAATTTAGTAAGAATAAAAGCAGTTAGAAAAAAGTTTTGTGGGTTAGTTGCAGGAATTTTTAATCTCCAGTTCTTAAAAAGGGTCTCCAGAGATTAGCTTTTGTTCTTTCATAAAGTTTGGGGATTACAGGAGGCAACAGTGCAGCAGAGCCCAAAATAATCCCTCTTTTGTCCCGAATAGTGAGTTTCAAAAACGCTACATTTTATTTGATGCATCTTTGTTTAGACCATCTATCAAATTCACACACAGTTATACTTATCCTGTTTTTATGATAATCCCTGGAATTCTTCAGGAGACCAAAAAAATAAACCAAGTTTATCTGTCAAGTAGCTTCTGTACTTAAGGAACATCACATCCGTAGTCATCAACAATCTTTTCCTAAACCTAAACTAACATGGTGGCGGTCTATTAAAACGTACATGTTTGTACCGTATTTTTTAAGCCTTGGTCAGTGCTCTTCAAAAAAACAAAATAAACTCAAAGAAAGTTTAACAGCAGCAGCCAAACGCAGAAATCTTGGGCGAACTGACGCGATGCTACTGACTGTACCTAAACATTGTTAAATTGTAAAAAGTTTGACGTCGCATTCTTGTTTGTCCCATCATTAATGCCTCTTAAGAGTAGTTGGAAACAAATAGACAGTTTACAGAAAAGATGGAGAAAGAAAGAGACAGAAACAGAGACCTCAGCCGGCCTGTGGATCTCGATCAATCATGGATAGATGGACGAAAGGCATGGCAGAGAGAGAAGTAGAGGTAGGTGAACGAAAAAGACGCCTGGAGGAGGGAGGGAGCCCTTCGCCAGTCCGAGCAGCGATCTGTCCGCCTAAAGAGCTTTGTTACCATATTAACTGGACGTCTCCAGATGGCCTTGTCAAAAAAACAGAGCATGGGAGGATTGATGGAGAGAAAGGAGAAAGGCCTGAGTGGAGAGCAGTGCGGCATGAAAGGCCTCAGAGAAGGCGTGCAGGGCCGGGGAGGCGGGGAGGTGGGGAGGCGGGCGATCAGCGAGAAACAGGAGAGAATAAAAATCCCCTTAACTTTTCTCAACAACAGCTCCGAAACCCCTCGATCCAACACTCTCTCTCTCTCTCTCTCTCTCTCTCTCTCTCTCCCCTCCATCCCCTCCTCCCCTTCTCGTACTCCCACCTCCTATTATTTTTCTCCCATGTTACTTTCTTCTGGAAATCGCCCCGAGGCGATGCAGTCTCCTGGGTGGCTCACCCCCCGAAGCAGAGCCCTTGTTCCTCGCACGCTTGTAATAATTTGAGCTTGCTGAAAGAACCGAGGCTTTTAGAGGGATCAACCCCGCAACACCGCCTCCTCCTCCTCCTCCGCATCCGAGGCGTCGGGCCTTCTCCCACGCCACCGCCGCTCCACGCGCCTCCACGTGCCGTCCTCTTCCTTAGCATCCCTGGACCAACCCCCCCCCCCCCCCCCCCCCCCCCCCAAGCTGGCTCCATCCCTCCTGACCTGCCCTCTATCCTCTCTTCCCACAGCTCCCATTCAGAAATGCAGCAGCTGCAGCCACCTGACCCGAAGAAAACCTGAGAGACGAGACAAAGAGAATGAAGGAATTGTTTGTGCTGTTCTTGCCCGAAATGTGGCGAGGAGAAGAAGAAGAAGAAGAAGAAGAAGAAGAAGAAGAAGAAGAAGAGAGAAAGGCTTAACAGAATAAACCCAACAATGAACAGTTACTCTCATGCATTTTGTACGGCCGCTCCAACGTCTCCGCCGTCCAATTTACAGCTGCCATCTTCCTTATGCGGTTTCATGCCTCTCGCTGCTCACAGCCGGCCGTGCTTCTGACAGTTTTACTATTTAATCTCTTAAAATCAGCCCTGATCTGCTACAACAGTATGAAGAGTTAGCACTCGGCAGGAATGAAACTACTTCTTCTGCTCAAACACTGTAAAGCGAACAGATTAAAATTGCATCCTGAAGGAGATAATACTGATAGAGTTGCACTTAGAAGTTTATTCTTCAGCTTCACTCATTTTAAAAGGTGTAAATATACTTTCTATGTTTTCAATGTCTCCACGTTCACACTTAGTAGCTGCTGACTCATTTATATATGCTTACATTGCTGAATAGGACCCAAGTGCAGAGGAAACAGCGCAGGCATCATTTCTGACTTCTGAGGTGAGACGCAAACTCTACCTGAGCTGGATGAAGACGTAAAGCTCAACTGTCTCCGCAACTCAGCAACTACAACCTGGAATAACAACATATATGACGCGTTAACTAGTGAGGCAAGTGAAGAGCGTGGGGGTAAAAACACATTTCTGGGGGACTTCTTGATGATATGAATGGATGATGAGATGGCAAGAGATGAGGTTGATTAGTGAAAGCAACATATTGGCCAACGGTCCCTGCAGCGGGGGAATGTTGGCAACAACCTGATCGGTCAGCTCTGAAAGTCAGAATAGCAGCAAAAGTGTTTTACAGCCTGAGAGTCTGAAAGCTAAATCTGAAAAACTCCAGGAACGTTTAACACTGTAAGAGCTTTAAACATCGGGAACCAGGAACATTTAACACTGTAAGAGATTAAACATCGGGAACCAGAAACGTTTAACACTGTAAGAGCTTTAAACATCGGGAACCAGGAATGTTTAACACTGTAAGAGCTCAAACATCGGGAACCAGGAACGTTTAACACTGTAAGAGCTCAAACATCGGGAACCAGGAACGTTTAACACTGTAAGAACTCAAACATCGGGAACCAGGAACGTTTAACACTGTAAGAGCTTAAACATCGGGAACCAGGAACGTTTAACACTGTAAGAGCTTTAAACATCGGGAACCAGGAACGTTTAACACTGTAAGAGCTTTAAACATCGGGAACCAGGAACGTTTAACACTGTAAGAGCTTTAAACATCGGGAACCAGGAACGTTTAACACTGTAAGAGCTCAAACATCGGGAACCAGGAACGTTTAACACTGTAAGAGCTTTAAACATCGGGAACCAGGAACGTTTAACACTGTAAGAGCTTTAAACATCGGGAACCAGGAACGTTTAACACTGTAAGAGCTCAAACATCGGGAACCAGGAACGTTTAACACTGTAAGAGCTCAAACATCGGGAACCAGGAACGTTTAACACTGTAAGAGCTCAAACATCGGGAACCAGGAACGTTTAACACTGTAAGAGCTTAAACATCGGGAACCAGGAACGTTTAACACTGTAAGAGCTTTAAACATCGGGAACCAGGAACGTTTAACACTGTAAGAGCTTTAAACATCGGGAACCAGGAACGTTTAACACTGTAAGAGCTTTAAACATCGGGAACCAGGAACGTTTAACACTGTAAGAGCTTTAAACATCGGGAACCAGGAACGTTTAACACTGTAAGAGCTCAAACATCGGGAACCAGGAACGTTTAACACTGTAAGAGCTCAAACATCGGGAACCAGGAACGTTTAACACTGTAAGAGCTCAAACATCGGGAACCAGGAACGTTTAACACTGTAAGAGCTCAAACATCGGGAACCAGGAACGTTTAACACTGTAAGAGCTCAAACATTGGGAACCAGGAACATTTAACACTGTAAGAGCTTAAACATCGGGAACCAGGAACGTTTAACACTGTAAGAGCTCAAACATTGGGAACCAGGAACGTTTAACACTGTAAGAGCTCAAACATTGGGAACCAGGAACGTTTAACACTGTAAGAGCTCAAACATCGGGAACCAGGAACGGAGAGCTTGAACAATGAGCAACGGGCTCAGGACCAAATGGGACTGGAGGGTGACGACGAGGGACGGGTGACAACAATCAGGGAGGTACACAGGTGTGAAAATACACAAGGGCAGGAAGTGACATGTTTCTGCAACCAAAGAGGATGTGAGTATCAAAATAAAACAGGAAACATTAAACATGACTAAATAACATGAAACAAGAAAAAACATAAACGTTACTCCTAAGTTTTCCCACGAAAGTCCAGCACCACGTCTTTTCAGAATAAACTTCCATCTTCAGAGAAAACAACTTAGTCAGGTTTAGGCAACAAAACAACTTAGTTAAGTTTAGACAACTAAACTACTTAGTTAGGTTTAGGCAACACAACTACTTAGTCAGGTTTAGGCAACAAAGCAATTTAGTTATTTTTAGACAACTAAACTACTTAGTTAGGTTTAGGCAACACAACTACTTAGTCAGGTTTAGGCGACAAAGCAATTTAGTTATTTTTAGGCAACAAAACAACTTAATTAGGTTTAGGCAACAAAACAACTTAGTTAAGTTTAGGCAACAAAACAACTTAATTAGGTTTAGGCAACAAAACAACTTAGTTAGGTTTAGACAACTACATAGTCTCTTTTCTCTTAGAATATTTTCTCTTTTCTCTTAGTCTCTTTTCTCTTAGTCTTTTTTCTCTTAGAATCTTTTCTCTTTTCTCTTAGTCTCGACTCTTTTCTTCCTTGGAAAAAAAGACCAAATTTCACTTTCTGCGTTTCTGTTATGCAAGCACTATTTATTGGAATGAAAATGTAACTTTCTGAAGCAAATGGCAAGATGTGAGGAAGAGGAGGAAGAGGAGGAGGAGCGGATCCTGGACCTGAGCGGGGGGGGGGGGGGGGGGGGGACGTCTCCTCTGCGTAAGACACAACAGGAGCTTTAATGGACAGATCGGCCAGCATCACCTCAGCCTCAGTGCACTGAGGAATGTGAGTGTGTGTGCCTCTGTGTGTGTCATACACACCTGTATTGATCGTAGCTCAGGGGTTTGCGATGCACACAGAGAAAAGTCGCCCCAAACAGACACACACCTGCATTTACACACAGGTGGCAGGTGCAGCTCCTCTGTCCTGCCATCCACCGCTGGCAGATCTTTTATTTAGCCGCTGCAGCGAGCGGCTCCTCCTCATGCATTATGCAGCCGCGGGCCCCTGTAACAAGCTCCAGGCCGACTCTACACCTTGTGTGTGGCTTAAAATATAGATAAAAGCTGAACAGCCGGCTACAAACACAGTCTTTTTTTTTTCTCCCTCTTTTCTTTTCTTCAAGACAGAAGCCGGCTGGCCGAGGAGAGAGTCCACGGCAATTAGGTGAAGGCTGCGGTGCTGCAGAGTCGGGATCCGTCCAGCTGTTGAAGCACAACAGCACAGCAAAGCCAAACACTGAAACACAGTTGAACTTATTAAAAGCACAACAGAGGCGAGCGGCGCAGGGGGGGGCAATTCACGCCGAAGCAACAACAACAACAAACAATCACGAGCCGGACCCGGTTGCGTCCTGCGCGCTACGTATATTAGCCGAAGATGAAGCGCCGACCCTCTTGTGCTTGTTTCCGCTCTTTGAGGTGAAGGCAGCTCTTTGTGTCGGGGAGATGAGCTTGAAGTCTGACGCTCCCTCTGCTGATTTCATAACAAAGCTTATGCAACTTCCAAGAAGAGAACAGCGTGTGCAGCAGCTGCCGTTATTTTTAGCCAAAGGATGAAAGAACACGCTTGGTTAATTACAACAACAACGCGCTTACATGCCGACAAAAAACTGGTTCCTTGGCTGTGGCCACTAGTATGAACAAATCACACACAAAATCATTATATTATATCAATTATCATCATTATTAAATGGTCTCTGTCGCCAAAGCCTCATGTAGCTTGTTGTAGCTCAATGCTTCAGATTTACAGTGTTTCACTGGGTGAAATATTGACTTATATTTGGCGCCAAATTTCGCCAAATATAAGGTTTAGAAAAAGATCGTCGTTTGGGTTCAAATGACTCCAGAAGTGCACAGAAAGACAGAAAGATCAACGTGTGTTGGATCTGTCTTCCTCCTGTGTGTGATTCAGCGGTCTTCATATTTTCTCGTTCACGATTACGTAGATAACAAACGAACAAAAGGTACAGGTGTTGCTACAAACACTGGATGAAACCAGCCTCCTCGGGTATGGCTGAGGAAAAGAGGCTCAAGATCTTTGGTTCATCAGTTTGCAGGTCTGTGGCAAAACACAACCGAATGACTACAAGACACTAACCTCAAACAAACAACTTCGCCCAGGAGACCACTGGTTGTTCCCCGTGTGAAACTTCAATAACATAACTTCCTTAGTTATTTCAACCCAATCAACGATCTTTTCCTAAAACCTAATTAAGCATTTTTGTTTCCTAAAACCGAACAAAGTTGTTTCTTGTGAAGACGGAAGTTTATTTTGAAAAGACACATGTTTGCATGTGACGAGCTGAAATTGACACGTGTTGCTGGACTTCGTAGGAAAATCCCCAAAAAGAAGGAACTATAATCAGCCCGGATTACGTTTGATCAGTCAGATTATATTATATACATATTAAGGATGACTGACTCTGAAATATACGTTCATGTTTTGATTTGACGAACTCTAAATGCTGAATGTGTTCTACTGTTCATATGAATAAACACAGTCCACCTGTAGTTTGTGACTGGTACTGTTTCTGTGAGGGTCAACGACGATCTTTTCCTAATAATGACTCAACAGTTTTTGTTGCCCAAACGCGACAAAGTTGTTTCCTGTGAAGACAGAAGTTTATCTGGAAAAGACTGTATGCATGTAACGAGCAATTTCGAAAGAAAACTGAGGAACGACTTTGCGTAAAATACCGTAGGAACCGTTTGTGTGAGGAGACGTTGGATTAAAACGTGGACCCTTTATAAGAGTTAATGTGAGCCGTAGGTACCTTCCTTCTAATACGCCTGTTCATCCTCACCTGCCTATGAATACATGAAGGACACTCGATGAGCGAATAGTCGTGAATGAACGATAGCTTGTTTATCATTCACCCGTTGTAATCGGCATCTTAATTATGAAAAGTAAAACCTGGACATGAAACAGAATCTCGCCACATAACTGTGAACGCTCCACCGTGTGCTTATGAATTGTTTAGAAAGCTCCTATAATCTCCTCATATACTCTTTGTAATGGTGTCCCGGGTTCTTTGCGCAGGAAAGAAAATATGTGAATGTCACCGTGAATTCAACAGTGAGTATGATATCATACAACAGAGAGTTATGTATTCATGGCTCCATTAATGAATCATAGCCTCCCCTAGACTTTATACTCCAGACATGCCCTCTTTGAATATGTCATAAGCTCTTATTCTTTTTTAATGGGCCGGCAAATCACGGCCCAAAACAAATCTATAAACTCATGCAAACATTTCAGCGATGGGGGGGGGTGGGGGGGGGCCTGCAGAGGTGGCATGCGGGAAACCTGTGTGCTGTGAGTTGTACAGAGAGAGTTTACTGAGGGGAGAAAATACCCCGTCCTCCTCTCCAAGTTATATTATTTATACTTTATACCCAGAAGGCTCTTTAAGCAAGTCAGAGCCTCTGTTTGCATCACTTTCGCCAGGAAGCATCACAGCGGAGATGGACTGAAGTGTCTCCTCACATTTGGGTAAAGGTCAGAGCAGGAGGCGACCTGCTGGTGTGAAGAGTGAAGTCGAAAGCTGCATTCTCTCTAGTGTCCATCAGGGGGCGACTCCTCTGGTTGTATAGAAGTCTAGTCTAAAATGACTCTACTTCTCTCTTGATTTATTCCCTCAGTAAACATTGTAAACATGAGTTTATGGTCTCAACCTCTAGTTTCAAGTCTTCTTCAATACAGCATGAAGTTCATTTAGTACATTATGGTCCATTTAGAGTCAAACAGACCATAAAGCAGGGGATGCTTTAGGGGCGGGGCTACATTGCGATTGACAGGTCTCTAACACGGCGTTTGTCCGTGTTTTCGTCATACAACTTTTAACCTTTTCACAGTGTGTTTTCATTTTAGGAAAGTTAATTGAAAAATGTTTTTGTGGCACTGAAAACGCTTCAACTGCAGAGAAAATCCTGTGATATTCATCCGATTAGAGCTGGTTTATTTCCTGTAATGTTCGTCACACAGCTGCAGAAGTTGTTGAGCTCAAGACAATCTAAAGAGATGATGAACAGGGCTCACATATTGCTGAACAGGAGAAAGAAAAGGGCAACTTGAAATGCAACTAAAGGTCATCAGTCCGATATTAAAATGTCCAGGAAACTATGTTTTCAAAATTGGGACAAAGAAGACAATATATATATTTAAAAAAAAACAAGGAAAGTGTATTTAATGTAGGTGTAATATACTGTTAAAAGACTTTCATGAAGCTTTTCCAAAGTCGAGAAGCAAAAAGCTAAATAAATATTCCACTTTGCATTAAAACTCCTGCGCATCCACAGCTCGTCACACATCCAGACTGAACAGTTCAAAATGTTTCCCCGCATCTCGACTTCAGAGAGGAACCGTCTCCGGCTCGCTGCGATCGGCCGTTAGCTCGGCAATCGACGCCTGGAGTCCGTTCGCCGCTCGTCTCCTTCCAGACGGATAAATAATGCACAGCTCGGCAATTAAAAAAACACACGGATCTGATTTCCGTGTCGCTAATTTATTGATTAACGCTCAGCGCTTCGAGATGACAGGGTTAAATGTCAATCAGATGATCTGAGTCGCACTTCAGTTGGAGTTATTCATTCCTCCGGCCCGGCGGAAAGAATACAATTTCCCCTCTGATGGCTCGATGTATTATTAACTGTTATGCTAAGTTGTGTTGGGCCGCTTTCGGGAGACGCCGAGGTCGTTCTCGATTAGCCGGAGTCTTAGAGGAGACCAAGTGAACACAGTGACTTTTTGATGAAGGCGGACGCGGATAACTCAAAAAGCCTCATGAGGACGACGGCCTGTTGTCTTCTTCTGTCCGTCCTCTGATGTCCACGTCTCATCCAAACTTGAATCCGTGTAAAAAGGTCGTGGGGAGGATTAAGGGGAAGACGCTGAGACGAGAAGAAAAAAGACTTCTGAGATCGTCCTGAGATTAGAGACGTCCCCTTTAAGAATCACGTCGCAGAAACACTCTAAATACTGCGTCACCTCGACATTTATGCAAACTAATGTGTTTGATTGAATCCTGCTCGTTGTGGCACAAATTGTCCTTTTTTTTCGTGAAATGAAAAATGAAAGTCGAACATCTAGAACCTAGTCAGGTTTAGGAAAACTGTCATGAACAGTTTGAAAACCGGACTTCTGGTTTAAAGTCCCGTTGGTCGGACCCCTCCGCCAATAGTTGGATTTTATAAAGCACTTTTTCACTGTTTAATACCATGTCGCTCATTACCAACAGCATAGCTTCATAGCTAAATATCATTCATTTAAAAAAATGGACCAATCCAGCATGAGGTTAACGTTGAGTTTCTTGTCAGAAAGCAAACGGAACGATGGATCCTCGTCTCACTTTGACGTGATTTCCTTCTCCGGCTCAAAATCGACAAAACTGACTGACTGACTCTTCCTTTATGGTCTTCTTCTTCTTCTTCTTCTTCTTCTTCTTCTCCTCTTTTTCCTCCACTTCCCTCCTGTCTTTGATTCTCTCCTCTTCTTCTCCTCAAAGCCGTCTGTTTCCGTCTCTGTGTCGGCTTCTATATCTTCTTTCTATTTGTGTCTTAATGCATTTTACTTTTACATTTAATGTCTGTCTGACAGTAAAATAAAAATAAAATAGAGTCCAGATGTGGAGCTTCACCA